>NC_047064.1:21277244-21599593 GCF_902459465.1 Asterias rubens | reverse complement strand
AAAATTAAACAGTCTCCAAATGACATTCTAAAAATGGCCTCAAAAACCAAACTTTGATATTTATTTGTGACATGTCGTCACAATTTAGCCATGACCGTAAGAAACATTTCTCAACTATTGTTTGTGTTTTGAACCTTAACTGCCCATCTTTTTGAGGTTTTTGAAATTCTGATAAAAAATAAACAAGTAACTGAACTCTTTCTTACCAAACTAAAAGTATCTTGCTAGTTTGTGTAGCCTGGGTACATCCAAATGACAAAAGTACTTCTTGAGTAATACTGCCCTCTTGTGATGACATGTTACATACATGAATATTGTACATGTACGACTTTGGCACTGAAAGAGTTCACCAGTCATGCCTTGAGCATGTTACAATGAATGAAAAAAAACATTGCTTGTTAATGGTTTAGCTTAATCAAATGTTGACACCCACATCTCACAAAAGATTCAGAGAAAACAATAGCTTGAGTGAAACACACCCATAAGACTGAGCGTCAGAGTATGAAGTGGTACAATGTACATGATGAAACAGCGCCATTGTATGACCACAAACACTCTATGTGCTGATAAAGAAACTGTGATTGGGAAAGCATGATGACTATTGACCATATCCAAGACGGCGTTGCTATGTAGTAAAGCCCCTCCTTATTTGTCATTATTTAAACAAACTTCTGTTATAAATCCAACAATTTAAAAAAGATTAACCAAACTACACCTACATGTACATGTATACAGTCGACACTCGTTATAACAAGGTCCCTGGGACCGGCCAAATTACAGGAGCGTTGTTATAAGAGGAGAGCAAAACAAAGAAACACAAAGCAGAAATGACGTTCGGGACTTCAGAATATACACTTTATAAGGAGAACCTCTTTAACAGTGCTCTTTATAACGAGAGCAGACTGTTTTTCATGAACCATGTAATGTAGAGACAACTCCCTTTCTGGGAGTCCATTTTTCTTTTAAAGGATTTCCAAATCAGTCTGCTGCCCTCTTGTGTCAGAAGCTGGTGATCAGACATTCATACATGTGTAGCAATTATTAGAAGTATGGAACTGCATTTTTCACTTTGTGACAGTTTGAATGGTTATAGTTGTTCACTTATATAACGATGCAGCTGCGATAAGTCAGAATTATTACAGCCTTTCACGTTATGAAATGGGACCCAGACTTTCTGTTGGATAAAGTTGTTCAGATTTAAACAAAAGTATTGTATGGTTATTGAACACTTGTACATAAACCGCTTCATTGACTGATTTGAGTAAGCCTTTTGCATGGTTGTGCTTTTTTTTAATCAAATTGTTTTCTTTAAATCGAGAAACCATTTCATTTCTTCATCCAAATTCTACTTGGAAGTTTCTTTACCAGTTGTAACAGTGAAAACGGTTGATAAGCGTACTGTTCAACATTCTTGTAAAAATGTTAGATTTCTTTCAGTTGTTTCTGCGAAACAGCAGAAGGAATGTCCAAGTACTCTTGATGTGACCAACAATACACTATTTATCCTTATGTGTAAATGCTATTTTATTAATATGCTTCCGGCCGGTGAATGATTTCCAAAAGCAAGGAAAACAAAAAATAGGAATGCAAAATAAGTTAAAAACTGTAATACTCAGAAATCAGTACATATTAAATATATACTAATGAATGTGTATAATAATTTGTTGATGTGACGGTGAATATTGTTTTTTTTCTAGAGGCAGATTTGTTGCCTATAAAAACCTGGTGTTTTGTGCTGTATATTAGCCAATAATCTATAAATTCTTTAAAATAATTGATTTTGTGTTTTTATGAAAGGGTAAAATGAATAATTTTGTGAGGTGATATCGAGTAATATAAGATGATTTTTTTGCGAAGGTGGTGTTGGGTTATTGTATTAGAAAACTTTGATTTGTTTTTTCAAACAAAACTGGTGTTAGGTTACAATGTAGAAAATGATGAACGGGAATTCAAAGTTGAGTGTATTTTAAGGGGTTAACAGGGAATTTTGGCTTGTGCATGTGCGTACCCCATGTTACTACATTACATGTAGATATTTTTGCTCACAAAGGTAGCGCAGAAATTCAATGCCCCGTAAGGGGTGATCGCATTGCAGAAATATGGCGGTAAGTAGAGCCATGGAATGGGGCTCAGATTACAAGGGCCTCGTCAGTAAGGACTGAATTATAACATGGCTATTGGCTAGGGCTATGGCATGATCAGTGGATAACTGTGTTTGCATTGTTGCTTAGCAACCATCACGCCAACTTTCACAAAGGTTCCGCAAACAATCTGAACACCTTAACATGAAATGCGCTCCTCATTTTAGTCTATCCTTGCTGTTTAAAATATCAGTGTAAATAAACAAACAGTTACCAACAGAATTTCTGATTAAACTCTGTTTAATTTTCCCAACAGCATTTATTTATCGATCAAAGATAGTTCCCAATTGATGTTACCCATTGTGAAGTCAGCCATCTTTGTAGGCGAATCAATCATTTCATGTATGTTATTATGTGGTCCAGTGGTTAGACTGCAGGACTTACAAACACAGAATAACCGCTTATTTGAAAATGACTAATAGAATTGTGCAATTCATAATCAATGTTTGTATGAGAGAGACTGGCTAATTGCCAGCTTGGTTTTTATATACTCTTGTGGAAGTTTGCTGAGTTCCCTTGACGGGAAGATCATCTTGACCAAAAAACAAAAACAAATTGTAAACGAGTTTTATCAGTACGATTTGTCGGTGAACCACTTGGCTGCATTGAAAAGAAAGAAAACTTGATGTGAACCGAAGCCGAAACCCAATTTGCCCGTAAAGATGACCTCTGTTGAAAGTAACTAAATGTATAATATTTCATCTTTAATCTACACAAGGCATATATTAAATATGACATACTTTTTGGTTGCAATAATTTTTTGGCTGCAATAATTGTTACACTTCAATATGAATTCAAGGTAATCCCGATTCATACATCCTGCGAATGCAAATGCAGTGTTCTCCAGCTTTTAAGGTAATAAAATTCACAGGAAGTATGAGACGGGCTTTATAGTGTAGTATAATTTATTAACGATTTACACAAATTACTTTCAATCTTACAGTTCCTGTTTTATTCATTCCAGTATGCAAGTTGCTGTTTATGGCTGACGTCAAACCAGAGGCATAATTTCTTCTTGTCAGTTATCTTATTTTTTTCCCAGTTACAGTTTTGCATACTCTATTACAAACATCCTTATCTTCTGTTTTTTTTTATTATTAGGCGTTATTTATATTTTAATGTTGTCAATGAAACAATCATTTTATATTGGCTCTCAAAGTAAACTAGTGAATTCAATGTTGGAATTAGGAGATTTAAATTATCAATGTTTCATAGTCCAGAAGACGACCGTGTTTGCCTAATGACGAAGACCCCCTGACTGAATGGGCAATGTGGTGTAAAGGATACTTAAGCCTATTGCACATGACGTCATTGACCACCATCTTTGATGAAACGTGTACGCGTGAAAGGCCAAGAGTTGTGCGCGGCGCGTACGCGCGTGCACTTTTCCAATCATGAACTATGATGGTCAATGACGCTATGTGCAATCCATCTATGATTCAAATAATTTTTTGAGTCTTTTAAGACACTCGGGAAAAAGATATTTAGAAAAATAATCAAATATTGCAGACTGGATTATAAGCACACCTGCCAACAAAGTAATAATACTTTGGTGTTTGCGTAAAAATGTATGTACGCATTAGAAAATAAATATAGTTCAAATTGAGTTCATTAAAATCAAACGATGATTAAAAGAACAATAAATGTAAATGAGATATTTTGTAGGAATATAGGAGACTAGTTTAAAGTAAAACTACATGTATGATCACAGTCCTTGATGTGCCTTTGACCTTGTTATTTGACCGTGACACAAACCATCCTTTATAAAAAGAACTTCGGAATTCCGATACATGATCATAAGAAATTGCTAAAAGAAAATTACAAATTGCCCTCTACCCTTAACAAATCTTTATACACCAGGTAAAAGTTGAATCCACTAACAATTATAATCTAGATAATACATTTTTTTTTTTAAATATGATTAAAATTTGCTTTTAATTCACCTTAAAATATATATTTAGTTGCAAATATAATTACTTAGATAATACTTCATGATTACTTTCTTTGGAAGACAATGGCATTGAGGTATTTGTTATAATTCTTAAAATATTTAACATCTTTCAAATATTCAGCCAATTTCATGTATACAGAAAAAGGTATACTTCAACTTAAAGGAACACGTTGCCTTGGATCCGTCGAGTTGGTCTTTGAAAAGCGTTTGTAACCATTTATTATAAAATGCATATGGTTAGAAAGATGTTTAAAAAGTAGAATACAATGATCCACACACATTTGCCTTGAAATTGCGTGGTTTTCCTTTCACTTTGCGAACTAACACAGTCGGCCATTTATCAAAAATTTGACTCCCATAAATGGCTGACCGTGTTTGTCGACGAGGTAAAAGGAAAACAACGCAATTTCAAGTGATACTTGTGTGGATCATTATATTCTACTTTTAAAATATCTTTCTAACCATATGCATTTTATAACAAACGGTTACAAACGCTTTTTTCAAAGACCAACTCGACCAATCCAAGGCAACATGTTCCTAAAACAAGTGAAAAGTTTAAAACACTTAGTGTTTCCACCACACCTGTAACTTTACAATAATATAATATTATACTATGTCTACCCTGTGGAATGCGATACACACTAAGTACATTAAGCTTTATCAAATCAGACATTGGCAAAATGCAGAACTTATTTGATTATTGCTCTTTGCATTTCATCATGTTGCTAATTCACTGTATCACACACGTGCACTTTCATCCCAAAATTGAAAAAAATGCTAGGTTTACGAATTTGTCAAATTTTGGCCCAAATTGCAACTAAAATGCAAGGCTTACCCCTTGTGAATTAATCAAAATTTGGCCCATTTTTGTCTAATGCAACGCTAACCGCTTCTGAATTTTCCAAATTTTATCCCGTTTAAAACTAAAATTTAAGGCTTACCCCTTGTGATTTTATCAATGTTTAGCCCATTTAAAACTAAAATGCAAGGCTTACCCCTTGTGAATTAATCAAATTTTTGCAAAAACCCCTTGTGAATTTATCAATTTTTAGCCAAAATTGTGGCCAAAATGCAAGGCTTGTGCATTTATGAAATTTTGACTAAAATGCAAGACTTACCCCTTGTGAATTTATCAAATTTTAGCAAAGTTTTACTAATATGCAAGGCTTACCCCTTGTGAATTTATCAAGTTTTACCCCATTTTTACTAAAATGCAAGGCTAATCCCTTGTGAATTTATCAAATTTTAGCCAAAATTGTGACAAAAATGCAAGGCTTGTGCATTTATGAAATTTTGACTAAAATGCAAGGCTTACCCCTTGTGAATTTATCAAATTTTAGCAAATTTTTTACTAAAATGCAAGGCTTACCCCTTGTGATTTTATCAAATTTATCCAAAATTGTGACCCAAAATGCAAGGCTTGTGCATTTATGAAATTTTGACTAAATTCAAATTTTAGCCCATTTTTGTCTAAAGTGCAAGGTTTTACCCCTTGTGATTTTATAAATTTTTAGCCCATTTTTAACTAACATTGCAAGGCTTACCCCTTGTGAATTAATCAAATTTTTGTCAAATTTTTACTGAAATGCAAGGCTAACCCCTTGGGAATTTAGCACATTTTTTGACTAAAATGCAAAGCTGACCGCTTATGAATTTATCAAATTTCAGCCCATTTTTTACTAAAATGCAAGGCTTACCCCTTGTGAATTTATGAATTATTTTTTCCCATGTTAAACTAAAATTCAAGGCTTACCCCTTGTGATTTTATCAATTTTTAGCCCATTTTTTACTAAAACGCAAGGCTTACCCCTTGTGAATTTATCAAATTTTAGCCCATTTTAAAACTAAAATGCAAGGCTTACCCCTTGTGAATTTATCAAATTTTAGCCCATTTTTGACTAAAATGCAAGGGTTACCCCTTGTGAATTAATCAAATTTCAGCCCATGTTTGACTAAAATGCAAGGCTTACCCCCTTGTGAATTAATCAAATTTCAGCCCATGATTGACTAAAATGCAAGGTTTACCCCTTGTAAATTAATCAAATTTCAGCCCATGTTTGACTAAAATGCAAGGCTTACCCCTTTTGATTTTATCAAATTTTAGGCAAAATTGTGACCAAAATGCAAGGCTTACCCCTTGTGAATTTATACAGTTTTAACCCATTTTTAACTAAGGCTTACCCCTTGTGAATTTATCAAATTTTAGCCCACTTTTTAACTAAAATGCAAGGAACCCCTTGTGAATTTATTACATTTTAGGCAAAATTGTGACCAAAATCATGGCTTACCCCTTGTCAATTCATCAAATTTTAGCCCATTTTTTACTAAAATGCAAGGCTAACCCCTTGTGGTTTTTTACTAAAATGCTTGTGAATTTAACAAATTTTGATGTTGCAAAGCTTCCCCTGAAATTTGTCACAATTTAGCAAAATTTTCACTAAAATGTAAGCAAGACTTTTCCGTTTTGGAGCCAGGTTGTTAGATGTGGGTATGACTCGCAGTAAAATTACAGTATATTCTTAAGATCAGGAAAGCCAAGCTTGAAGCTGTAAATGAGACTGAGCCAATGCAGGCGATGTACCTGGATGATTCTGAGCTTCCAACAAGAAGCAGATATGCAGAAGTAAAAAGAAAATTTCAATTTCATGATGGCCAAATATTTGATCAATGGAGAGATTCCACTTTGTACGATTAGATAAAGCCCTTAGCCTACATGTTTATTTTCAATCACAAAATGAAAGAAAACATCCTGAAAAAAAACATCCACCTTTGAAAACTTTGAATGTCATCACTCGGGTTTCGTCTTGCGAGATGTGAGCACAGACCTGCACTTCGGCAACCATACCAAGATCGACAGACTAAACACTGCCCTCAACAGTTGCAACTTGACCACCGAGTTGTTTTGATGCATTATGGGAAGGTAGACACTGATGAGTACCTCGGCAACGAGGACCAATGCGCAGCGGAATACCTCCATGAAAGGGGCAGCTGGCCTAAGAAGCAAATAAACAATCCATTTAATTATAAAGATATTTCAGTACCCAATTTGTGCTCCTGTGTGGAGAGAAGCAATTAGGCTAAAGTGCGTGCCGAAGGACAGGTTGGGACTGACCAGACCAGAATTCTAATGAACATTCTGTAAATTACAGATCAGGAGTCAAACGCCCAAGACCACTCGTTAACGAGATCCCCTCTTAAGTAGTTGCTGGGTCTTACGTAGTGTGCAGTGCTAATACACACATCGGTGTCGGGGTAAAACCATATAGAAGTTATTACCTGATGTCACTGATGGCTCCGATACAAGTGAATGTATAGATAAGGTAGATCATTCCACACATGGTAACAGGCTGGGACATTATCTGAAGAAAAGGAAACCAAAATATGCAATCAAATCAATCAATTATCAAAAGCTAACACGAAATGTTGAGGATTACACTTTGTTCATTATTATTATTACTTCATTTAAAGGCACTGGACACATTTGGTAACTATTCAAAACAAATTAGCATAAAAACTTAATTGGTAATGAGTAACAGCTGTTTTGAAAAAGAGTTAACTTTCTACTAAAGTATTTGAATCTGAAAATACTTAAGGTCTGAGTCTTTTTCAGGCATCTGAAAGCACATAACTTTATGCAACAAGGATGTTTTTTTCTGTAATTTTTCTTGCAACTTCCATGACCAATGGAGCCTAAATGTTTTTTATTCTATTCATTATGCATAAGTTGGGATACATCAAATAAGAATGCTGGTCTTTTACATTTACCAAAGGTGTCCAAAGCCTTTGACTCATTTTAGGGGGGGGGGGTCCACATGAATAGGCCATCGTGCCAAATTAAACAATAGTAAATGACTAGATCTAGACAAAAAAAATATCAGATTATGAAGAACGTCATAAGATTAAATAGTGTAGAGTGTCACGGCCGAGTGGTTAAGAGCATCAAATTCAAGTTCTGGTGCTAATTCACTGGAGTGTGGGTTCGAATCCCGGTCGTGACACTTGTGTCCTTGAGCAAGATACTTTACTATAATTGCTTCTCTTCACCCAGGGGTATAAATGGGTACCTGCGAGGGTAGAGGTTGATATTGTGAATGACAAGCTTTCGGAGCGCCACGGCAGCTCGGGGCTGTATACTCCCTGATGGGAGCTGAGAAAGATTAAAGGGATGCTATTGGCCTTATGACCAGGGGACTAATGTAAAGCGCATTGATACGGTTTATTGTGAAATGCGCTATATAAGAATTTGTTATTATTATTAAAATAAGAAACAAACCTTCAAAGATGACATGTAGTAATCAAACATGAAGAAGTTAATGGTAAAATGAAGCAACACGTACAAATACGTCCACATCTTGAGTTTGGGTCGATACTTTGGCATCGGATAGTGAATCTAAAAAAGCAAAAGAATACACAGAAACCATGAGGCTGAGACTACACAATCATCAGACACGTCTTAAAGTTAGTCTGTGGCAGGGTCTGCCAACATTTGCATCTTGAAATCAGGGAGATTGTGTACAACAATCAGGTAGATTAACCCGAACAAAACCAGAAAAAAAGTTTCCATGATCAGGGGATTTTCAAATTTGTTCATAAGAACATGGAGAAATTGCTTTACTTCAGGTAACTTTTTGTAGAGAGTTAGCAGCTCTGCTCAGGGTAAGCAGGCCCTATCCAATTTCATAAAGCTTTGAAGCAGAAATAAAACTGCTTAACAATTTTGTGGGGCACCAACCACAACAATGCGAAATTGATGTGATTTTGGCTGGAAACCTGTTTCTGCTTAGCAATATTATTCCGTGCTTATTAGCAAATTGTTGTGCTTCCAGGCTTTATGAAGTTGGGCCCAGATATTAAGATTTGAGGTAGTGCCATCCCTTGAGTAGTATTGGATGAGAAGTAGAAAGTAAAGTTCAATCCTGAGCCATCCTGACTCATCAGGCCGGTGTTCATCTCCACTAATAGGAGACTCTCTGGGATGCTAGGTGGCAGCAGACTTACTGGGTAAAGCGATTGTTCTCATAATTATGCGCATGTTCAGAACTACATGAACAATGGAAATTTACGCGATAAGTCTGCTGCCACCTAGCGTTGGAAAATCTCCCATTGGCATTAAACAACTGAGAATATTTCTGCTCCCCTGGATAGGATGCCAATCATTCGCAGGTAACTCCATAGCTCTCCCAATTTGTACTCCTGGGTGGAGAGAAGCAGTTATGATAAAGTGCCTTGCCCAAGTACACAAGTGTTGAGACTAACCCAGCCAAGATTCGAAAAAAACATTCTGTAAAATACAGAACTTAGTCATTTTGCTTTATTCATTTTTATCATTTCATAACTAATGAGAAATGTTATCTCATTCTAACTTACATCTGGAATGTCTTCAATACGCCCTTGTCTTGGTAAACCCGGCATCCAACCTGGTCCTTTAAGGAACACCCAGAGTTTATTCCTCAAACCCGGCATGCTCCAAGCAGTTTCAAGAATGTACTTGTAGTGACATAACTGCAAACAATAACAGAGAAAACATTACGCCAATTATTAATATACTGTTTTTTTATAAAGTGAGTACATTTATAAGATGATCCAAAACAGTATTTATTTTAAATATGCAACTCTTTCTGTGAATGTAACCAAGAGATCACAACTCTGCCACGCGCGCCATTAAGCTCCGCCCCATTGCATATTGGCGCGCGTGGCAGAGTTGTGGAGAAAGGCATTGGAGAGCCCCACATGTTCTTGCTCACACGTGTTCTTGCTCGTGCGTCGTAGGCGGAGCCTAATGGATCGGTCCATTGAGTTGGAAAAGGGGACTGATACCTTTTATCCAATGTAATGGTGAGTAACTATGGAGTTGCCCTGGAGTGAAACTACAAAAAAAAATGAACTGTGAGCACAAAGTGTGAAAGCTTGCTAGCACCGTAGCCTGCTTACATTTATCTTTGGCTTTAAAAGCACTCCCCTGTAGTCTGGGGATTTCCAGTTTGGTTTTATCTTCATATTTTATGAATTGTTTTTAATCTGTTGTTGTTTTGGGTTTTTTTTGTTGGGGGGGGGGGTGTTAAAAACATGGATATCCGGTTAAAAACAGAGAAATCACATAAACGGTTGAGATAATCTTTTACCTGAGTATACAGCGGGTTGAAGGATTCCAATGGATGAACTAATCCGAATACAACAGGATCTTTCTCCGCTTCAAATGTTCCTAAAAAACAACCACAATTCCACTGATTAGCAGAGATATTGTATCGCATGAAGTCAAACATCAAGGGTAAACTTCAGAACAGAGAAGAAAAATTGTTTTTGTTTTTTCACTCACCAAACATGCGGTCCCAGATAATGAGGGTTCCAGCATAGTTCTTGTCAATACAGTATCGATTGCGCCCTGTCAAAACAGAATATAGAATATCAGATCCAAATATACTCGTTTAAAGACAATAGGAGACTTTCCAACGCTAGGCGGCAGCAGACATACCGGGTAAATTTCCATTGTTTACGTAGTTCTGAACATGCGCATAATTCTGAGAACAATGGATTTACCCGGTAAGTCTGCTGCCCTCTATCGTCCCAGAAAGTCTCCCATTGCAGCCGCAAGCGACTTGTACCCTAAAATGAAAGCAAGAAATAACCTACTTGTAAACAAGTTGCCTTCTTCCACTTCACCAAAACGTCACGTCTCAAGTTGACAATTTTTCATGTATAACACAAGACCAACATTTCCAAAGCAATACCAACTATTTTTTGTGTATTATTTTTCAAAACATAATTAAAAAAAAAAAAGATTAGTGAAAATAATCAAGATTATCAGTTACGTCTTGCGGGTGGATTGATTGATTGATTGATTGATTGATTGATGCACTCTACTAACATACCATGATGTACTCTATGATGACTTGGTGTGTTCAGCACATACTCCAAAGGACCAAGTGTCTTTATACACTAAAAATATAAAAAACACAACCCATTTATTTCTTTACTTAGTAAATGAATGTATCTTTTTGCCAAATAAATGCTATAAAGACCATTTTGATAAAAAAAAACTCCATTTACCATATATGCAAAAGCAAGTTGATGACATATTTACAAATTGCGATAATAACAATAGTCCTGACCAGATGAACTACAGTTCCTAATGGAAAATCACCCCACACTATCTATCTAGTAAGGGCAGCCAGACTAAACTGACAGACTATAACTTACCCTGGTGTGAATCCAGAACTGGTAGAGTGTATTAAACTGAATATGCATGAGGTAGATTGGTGGTGGTACAGCCATGGCCATCGGAATGTAAAACATCTACAACGAATGACAATTCAACAAAATGGGTGAAAGTGAAACCCTTCAAAATTTTAACTTTGTCTTTTTATATCAAATATAAACATTTTGCGATCTAACCAAGACAAATTAACAGAGCAGGATTCCAACCTGCGACCTCTTCTCAGAGCCAACACTTCTCCCAAATTTTGTTCAAGTCTCATGATGACTACCAAATTTATTGTTTTTAATTTGATATTTAAGGCACTAGACAATATTGGTATAAAATACCCCAAATAATTAAAAGCATCAAACTTAATTGGTAACGAGCAATAGAGAGCTGTTGATAGTATAAAACATTGTGACAAACGGCTCCCTCTGAAGTAACAAAGTTTTTGAGAAAGAGGTACTTTCTCACTCAAATAATAAAAGCACACAAATATTGTGTGCAACAGGGTGTTTTTCTTTCATTATTCTCTTGCAACTTCAATGACCAATTGAGTCCAAATTTGCACAGATTTGTTTATTTATGCATATGTTGAGATACACCAAGCGAGAGTAGTGATCTCTGACAATTACTAAATGTGTCCAGAGCCTTTTAAAATGGATAAACAAATACTGAACTAACCCAAGACGTGAAGCGCTGGAAGATGGATTGTCTTAAAGCAGTAGACAGGTTGTACTCCTCAGAACTGTGGTGCGTTTGATGAGCAGCCCAGAAAATATTCACCTCTGTAAATAAATTATAACATCAAATATTATAAGCCACAAGGGAAACTGACTTGGTAAATTTTAATGATTTGGGGTTGAATAAAGAAAAAGTGGGACTTGAACCAACGACCTTGGAATTAATGTGCCTGCACTAAATTTAGCTATTTATTCCCATGTTGGCGGTCTCCTTATTGTGAAAATATCATATGGGGTGCCAGTCAGAAGCCATACAACCAGTAACTGATGTGTAGCCAGTCAGAAGCCATACAACCAGTAACTGATGTGTAGCCAGTCAGAAGCCATACAACCAGTAACTGATGTGTAGCCAGTCAGAAACCATACAACCAGTAACTGATGTGTACGTGTAGCCAGTCAGAAGCCATACAACCAGTAACTGATGTGTAGCCAGTCAGAAGCCATACAACCAGTAACTGATGTGTAGCCAGTCAGAAACCATACAACCAGTAACTGATGTGTAGCCAGTCAGAAGTCATACAACCCATAACTGATGTGTAGCCAGTCAGAAGCCATACAACCAGTAACTGATGTGTAGCCAGTCAGAAGCCATACAACCAGTAACTGATGTGTAGCCAGTCAGAAGCCATACAACCAGTAACTGATGTGTAGCCAGTCAGAAGCCATACAACCAGTAACTGATGTGTAGCAAGTCAGAAGCCATATAACCAGTAACTGATGTGTAGCCAGTCAGAAGCCATACAACCAGTAACTGATGTGTAGCCAGTCAGAAGCCATACAACCAGTAACTGATGTGTAGCCAGGGATCACATCCAAATTACGACAAGGTTGGCTGGATAGCTCAGTTAATAGAGCACCGGCACGTTAATCTGGAGATCAGTGGTTCGAGTCCATCTCTAGTCAATTTGTCTTTGTTCAACCCCAAATCATTAAAATCTAATTATAACATAGTAATAATGTTAAGTATACAGTATTTGTAGGGCACTTCATCTGTTAAACATTTCCAAGACGCTGGTCTAAGTCACATCAAAGAATTTTCAGATGTGTCTATTGGCCACTCTTAAAAAGAATTGTGTTTTAAGAGATTTTTTTAAAGTGGGAAATGACGCATGTGTCTCAAACATAAAAAGAGTTCCAGAGGTGGGGGGCAATGGTAGAAAAGGTCCCCATAAGCGGCTGGGCGAGAGAGCAAAGTAAGAAGGCCTTAATTATTAAGTAATTCATAAACTACATACCATGTGACATTCTGTGCAGCCAATAGTAGCCCAAGTCAACCAAGAGGAAGCACAAGACCCAAGTCCAGGAGTTATCCCATGGTAGGGTCGCTAGTCGGTAGTTCTCATACACCCAAGCATAGATTCCGACAGTCACCCCATGAGCTAAAAATCTACAAACATAGATAAATTAAGCTATATCAAAAAATTTGAAAAAAATGGGTTTAGAATGTACATGTAGTGTATGCAGACTGTTAAGTGATCTATTTATAGATCATGATGTCATTGTTTCATGTGAGATCTTGAGGGGCGAGAACTCGGTTGTTTTTATATCAATGTAGTTTATTCAGTTCTCACAAAAGCCAAAACAAATCTAACGCTGACACATGCAACAGTCAGCAATACACGATTCTTTACATCTCAAATTAAGTTTTCAAACATGTATTGATTTACAATATTTTTTAAATAAAATGACAACAGGGTAACTGGTTCTCATTTATGTCAATACATACGCAGTAAGGAGGAGCAGATTACCAGCCGTTATGGAGCTGATGCTGTCAGGCAGAAAATTTCTCTCGTTAAGCTTCCCCTCCCAAATACTGATGACAAGCTCCAACAGAAACGCCCCCAAGAAAAATGGAACAGCCTGATTATGCATGAAAAAAGGAATGAATATATTGAATTCAACATTAGAGATTTTAGAAAAAAATAATAATTAAACAAGTTTAAGAAGAATACACTGTATCAGGACTTGAATTAACCCACGGCACCTACAGTTATTGTCGTGGTGCCCTGTGCTTTTGCGGTGGTGCCCTTTGACAAGTTACAACGCAAATTGACATTTTCCTCAAAAAAGTGCATCTCACCGGAGCAAAATTTCTGTGCCCCTTCAAGAGGGCAGTTAAAGGACAACTGTATTGGATAAAAACATTTACATTACAGCAGGAAACAATAAGAGGCTTAATGAAACAAACTCAAATTTACAAAATCTTGATGAAAATCAAATGATCCAACATTTCTAGCTTGAAAGTAAGTCAGCGCAAAACAAGTACATCAAACAATACATTTGACAAAGACAATACGAAACCATGCGACTATTCCATGTACTTACCTCATACAGATAATCAGGTACTTCCTCTATTGTTTCAAATGATGTTTCATTTGGTGAGACAGCATAAAACAGCCGTCTGGTCCCAGTAAGGGCGTCCACTTGAAATAGTTTTGACATTTTACTGCATTATATGGGAGTGTAACTATCTGGAAAAAAAACAATGAATCAAGCGCAATGATTTAAATTTGATGAACTTACTTGATTAAAGCCATTGGACCCTTTCGGTACAGGAAGAAAAAAAAAAGTTCACAGATTTACAAATAACTTACAGGGTTTACAGAAGCTAGTGGTGAAATACTTCTCTTGAAATATTATTCCATGAAATGCTTTAAATACTTTTTGAGAAAACAGTAAAACAATATCAATTCTCGTTAACGAGAATTACGGATTTATTTTAAACACATGTCATGACACAGCGAAACGCGCGGATACAAGGGTGGGTTTTCCCATTATTTTCTCCCTACTCCGATGACCGATTAAGCCCAAATTTTCACAGGTTTGTTATTTGATATAGAAGTTGTGATACACGAAGTGTGGGCCTTGGACAATACTGTTTACCGAAAGGGTCCAATGGCTTTAACCAAGCTTTCCCTACTAATACAATTTTGAAATAATAATGAACTCCATAAAGTTTCTGTATTTAGTGTTGCTTTTTAAGTATACAATTTGTGTTCAGCGCTTCGAGGCCTAGCATAAGGCACTAGATAAATACCTTTTTATTATTATTTATTAACTTTTAATTGCGAAAAATGGCAATGCAACAAAAATTGCTGTGTTTTAAAGTCACGTAAGGCATTGCATGGAGTAGATTTTTAAAGTTATGGCACTTTTTATGGGGAATCAATTCCTTTGATGAGAAGTTGCTTTAGGCCAAGTAAAAAAAAAACACCTGTTGATCGTCCGGGTTTTTTCCAAAAAGAGGAGGATGAGGGCCTTTTCAAACTGGCCACAAATTGTTCAATTTAAAGTCGGTGCTTACTTTTGTTTACAAGTTCTTAAAAGATTTATAAGTTGAACGAGAAATACATCGAAAATGTGTCTTTAACATGAAAAAATGTATACAAAAAATAGTAAATAAATAAAAAATTGCGGCCTCAAAAAAGGATGAAGGAGGGGACAATCAACTGGTGTTTTATATTTCTTTGGCCTTTTTTAAACATGAGGAAAAAGAAATTGAGTATAAAAACTAATGATTAATATTGAATAACAACTTTTCATAGACATAGGCTACTACTACTACTACTACCATGGAGGAAGGAAGAGAAGGAGCTCCAACGAAGGGACTTCAGAAGTAGAACCCATGGTACCGCGGTCGTTTAACGACACCTCGTAATCACCCACATACCTTATACAGACAATGGGCGACCTGGCGTATGTGAGTTTGCGCGTGCGCACTTGGTTCTTCACTCAACTATGGTGTCATATGTCGTATGGATATAATACAGAAAAAACAACTTTTGAGACCTGATAAAAATTGTGTACACTTGTGCCCACCAAATTGATAGACACAATTGAATACCAACCACCCTCGTGTGCTAATACCAAAATTTTGGACCACCGCTAGTGACCGCAAAGTCACAAAAAATGTAAAAATATGCCCACAAACGGTAAAATGAAAACGTGTATATTCACAATTCTTGTCTCCAATGACTCAACTTTTCAAGCAGGCAAGAGCGCAGACTGGCGGTACCACACGTTCCATACAACTACAAAGTCAAAGAGATTTAATCCCGCTCGTTAATCTGCCGTCCAGCTGGAGGTCCCATCTCTTTTTCCACTGGCCAGACAGGGGCATTGTCAGAGTATTCTTTTGTTACTCTGCGGTTTTGCGGGTCGTTCGAGCTCCTTCTCTTCCTTCATCCATGCTACTTCTACTAACTAGTACTAGTAGAATCTGTCAGCTACATCTGTCAGCTACTGTACAAACGCCTGGTGTGGCTATCCCGTACAGAATAAAACATCTCGTTTTAAACAAGCAATCAAGACACAATAAATACCTTTTTAACTAAAGAATAAAACTCACCAGTTGTGTCGTGGCATTCTGCAACAAATTTGATACAAATAATTTCAATAACAGTTACACAACATAAACGTGCTGTAAAATGAGAGAATGTAGTTACGTGTGTTTGCTGGTGGTGGTATTGATTATCATTAGATTAGAAAGAGATAAAAAGCTCGTGACAGTGCGCCTAATCTTTAAATCTATTTACTAATTGCCTAGATCATGGAGGAGGCCTAGGCTAGAGTGTTGCCTAATGCCAGTTCCTACACTATGTGATTGCGTTACAATCAATAGGAAATAATAATATACAGGTCTGGATTCGTTACGTACAATCGGTGCTCAAATCAATCAATGAATTATGTATCCCATGCCGGCGCCCATCCGTCGGCTGTTTGTTTTGATGACCATTTATTATTGCACCTGACATCTTCCTCCATTAACACTGGAGGGCGCTGTTGTTAACTCTAAAAACAAATTGCATGCAATAGACCTTTTCGCAAATACCATTGCGCAAGCGCAAACTGTCGAATGAGGTGCATGCTGGTCTAGCTAGTACCCAAATTTGATAGTTAGCTAGACCAGCATGCACTTCATTCCACGTCTGTTGTGCGCGTACCGAGTATTTGCGATAAGGTCTATGCAACTCGCGTAAGTAAAGCAAGTGACAAGTCAAGAGCCTGAAAACAACTTCTTTTTCAAGCTTACAAAGTCTACAAAATCCACCACAATGCCTTTGGGTGTTAAGCCAATTTGTGTAACATGTAAGACAGAAAACTCGACCTTGTGGAGGAGGAGTCCAGACGGAGAAATCCTGTGCAATTCTTGCGGTTTAAAACACCGGCCTTCGGGAGATGGCAGCGAGGACGGCACTGTCAGACCGCCGACAGGAGGCGCGAATTCCTCGGGGCCGAACGGTGGTGGGTCCGGTGGTCGATTCGGTCGGGAAGGGACAAGGAAGTCGGCTAGAAATGTGAAGAAACTCCGCTACAAACAGATCGTTAATAATGCAAAGTCACAAGCCACAAAAGGGAAGAATAGGCGGATCATTTTTAAACGAAATGTAAGTTCATTTTTGCTTGGACGATTTATTTACACAGTTTTTGCCCTTTTCTGGTAAAAACAATGGAATGGTCAGTGAACTTTCACTTCAGCTTTATGAATATCATGTCCTTGAATGATTTTCACAAATTTTATAGACTTCCATTTCCTACTGATTGAGATTCTCTATACTACCTGCCGACTTGAGAATTATCAGTAAACAACTAAATAGTTGCGATAACGTAACCCTCCTCCCTGTGCGGCCGTCGGGAGGAGGGTTTTGTTATCGCAACTAACAACTAAAATGTGTTTCCTGACCTACGTCCTAGGCCTATAATCCCATATAAATTTTAAAATGTTCTGGTAATATTAAACAGTTTTAGTCAACTTGTTTTTAAATATTTATTTTAACTTTCAGCCAATGAAAGCTCCAGAACCTGTCGCAACTGTTGTAACAAGTACCAGTGTTTTCCATCATGTAAGTATTTCACAAAGATGTAATTCTGGCATGTATTGTCTATTGAAGTTGAACTTCAACTTGAAGAAGGATTGAAGAAGTGTGTCGTTGTAAGCCAACTTGAATGGCAAATTAAAGTTCTGGTGTTTGCACCTCCATGGTCTAGGCACCTGTGTCTTTGAGCAAGACACTTAGCTATAATTACTATTGGCAGTTATAATATCCTAATTTCTTCATGAACACTGCAGAAGTAGAGGGTATAGTCCTAGTAACTGGAGCTGTACTCCTTTAAAACAGTGGTACAAGTAAAACAAATCTTTTTAATGAGTACAGTGCCCCAGTTACTGGGTCAAAGTATAAAGTACTATTACACTTTAGTATTAAGGATCCTTGTTGTGCACTGTTCGCTTAAGTTGCAATAATCATAACCCTCCATCATCCCAACAGAAGCAGAGGGTTACAATTATTGCAACTACATGTATGTTCACTTCATTCCATTTAAACTCTCCTTCATCATGTTCCTTTCCAGGGAAGTTACTTACAAGTCGGTGATATTGTATCCATCTTGGATGTTGAGGGTGGTATTTACTATGCACAAGTCCGAGGTTTTCTGCAGGACCAGTATTGTGACAAGAGTGCTGTCATCACGTGGTTGCTTCCAACACAAGCAACGGAAAAGAAAAACTTTGATCCATCAACTTACATTCTTGGTGAGAACAATTCTGAGACGTCTATTGTTATTATTATAACTTACTTGAATCCACCGACGCCATCACACAACTGGGGAGGAGACGGTGGTTCTGGTTACTGGGGCAGACAGCTTAGATAAGCTTATGTAGAGCCCCCCGACGTTCTTTAGGAATTTATCCACATGTTATTATTATTAATAACAAAGATTCACAGAATCTGAAAACTGAAGTCACTAATGACAAATTCAATGGGATCAACGGTTGACCATTAGCCTTTTTGA
This sequence comes from Asterias rubens, assembly GCF_902459465.1. Lineage (NCBI taxonomy): Eukaryota > Metazoa > Echinodermata > Asteroidea > Forcipulatida > Asteriidae > Asterias > Asterias rubens. Next base: position 21,580,771 of record NC_047064.1, on the reverse strand, counting down.
GGTATGGCGAACACTTTAGGAGTGCAGTTTGGTTTGGATTTATACAGACAAGTTTACCTAAACCAAATTGTACCTTTGTAATACATGTATGTCCACCACTCCACCTAGACCCAGTAAGCGGGGGCGCTGTACTCCTTTTAAACAATAAATTCTAACATCTCTGGTAGTATGTAAAATAAGTACAGCACCCCAGTTACTTGGTCTACTGTCCACCACATCTCAAAATGGCTTATTGGGTCCCTTCCTTCCACACATTAATCAAAGCAAAGTGAATTTTAGTCAAAACATAATGCCAAGTAGGTGCAATTTTGTCTAATTTTCAGAGTCGACTAATTATTCTTTTAAAACAGGTCCCGAGGAAGAGCTTCCCCGTTCCCTGGAGTACATGGAGTTTGTTTGCCACGCCCCCAGTGAGTACTACCGAGCTAGGAGTACCCCTTACTCTGTAGACAGGACGAGGGAGGAGAAGGGATTCATATGGTCCAGTGTCATCCCACCTAGACCACCCTCGACCTCGGAAATATTTGGTGGGAAGAGATGACCTAAGGAGAAGTTTAGTAATCGATGAGAACTGTCTTGAGAACTGATTAGTGAGTTTTTACAGAGACAACATCAGCTTTTGCATCACTTGTATTGTAGACTTGGTTTCTAGTCTGAGATCGCAATTATTTATCTGACAGCGTAGGCTAATGATGGAGGTTAATCCACAAGAGGGCGCTATTTCAGTCAACAGTGTGTAGTGTCACTGAATTGGACAGCACCATCATTTTTCAATCATGTATTGGCTATCGGGTAGAATAAAAGCCACGTTCAAAGACTTGGAACCAAGTCTGCTAGTACTAGAACAATGAGTACTATTCAAGAAATTTTTCATTTTACAAATTTCATCCCAGAGTTTAAAGACTTGGGAAATTCTGGAGACCGAGCCCATTATATCCGAAACTTGAGACTTTAAAGTCTGTGGTTGTTTCTAAAATTTGAATAAATTTCTGCCTGGTAATGGAACAAAGTTAAATGACTTGTTTGATTTTGTTTGTATGGTAGTTATTAGCGACAATATCACTTGTAACGATCGTCTTCAATGATACAGCCTTGGTCCTACTTCATACAGCCGCTGAACACTAAAAGTAGTTAATCACAACAAATTATGTTTACCAGAATAACCAGTTATAAAACCATTCGACAAAAAAGTGTCTGGTATCCTGCATGTTTATGCTGAGCAGAAAACTATTAAGCAATGGTTGAAATTGGGCCCGGGTCAAATTTCTTACCAACAAATACTAAACAAAGGTTTTTCTGTGCTTTATGAAATTTGGCCCTGTTGAATCACAAAACATACCTACAAGTATATAGTGACTGAGTGTACAAACTTAAAATCATTCAGAGACAAAATAAACCAACTAAAAAACCAACCTGAATGTACCTGATTGTATACAAAGTTTTTTAATCAAATTCAAATGGCAATATAATAAATTATTTATCTTTAGTCAAGTCACTGCCTGAGCAGTAAAGATATGTACAAATATAAAAATAGTTGGTTTTAAATCGATACAAATTATCCAAACATGGGTCAAAACACATCAGCACTATCTGAAATGTTACACAATTAATGAGACAATTACTGGGCTCCAAGCAATTTCTGAAAGGGATACGACATATAAGACGATCCTTCAAAGCCACACAAAAACAAAAACAACTTCATCTTTGGAAACTGGTAGACTGTTCTGAGTTGCTCAATGTCAATACTTGGGACTTTTGTTAAAATAAAAACAAATTAAGAAATGGACACTTGTTTTTTTCAGCGACACAAAACAACTATAGTTGCAACAAGCTTTTGGTTCATGATGGGGCTTTGTTATAAAGACATCAAGGAAACAAACGTATAACTATGTCTTTAAACATTTCGAGACCAATTGCAAGCAAATTATTACGATAATTTTATGCATTAAAATGATTTACAAAGTACAGACAATAGGAGACTTTCCAACGCTAGGCGGCAGCAGACATACCGGGTAAATTTCCATTGTTTACGTAGTTCTGAACATGCGCATAATTCTGAGAACAATGGATTTACCTGGTAAGTCTGCTGCCCTCTATCGTCCCAGAAAGTCTCCCATTGTGCCACATTCTTTTTCCAACACACAAACTGCAGGTACATCTCAGATGTATGTATGAATGTGTGACATGAACACAAAAACACCACCATTATCAATGACAATTATATTGGTTTTTCTAAGTGAGCGATGGTTGGTTTTCTAATCTTATCAAATTGTTTTTGTGCTCTTTTTAAGTTTATACATTAATATTTTTAATAGTAATGTTTTTCAATGACTTTTTTGTAAACTGTGCATTTCGGCTTTTTAGCCGCTGTATTGCAGTGTTTTAATAAATAAACCATGAATAATAATAATAATAATAATTATCTATATGAACTCACAAAAATGACCTCTTTCCCCTACGCCACATGTGGCTGCCGTCTGCCATGCTCACAATTATGATTTGTAAAGTTGCAGAGTCAAAACGGCACCTTGCCTAAAATTTCCTTTACACTGTATAACACATGGGACTATTCAACTCCAAAAAAGGCCAAACCATGATTATTTTGGATAATGACAACAGTTGAACTGAGGGTTGTTTTTGATCCACTGCCCTGGAATCAAACAGAGGCTATGACCTCTGTTGCCCCATGTCTTGGCCTTGGTGCCCTTTCAAAAGTTTCCCAAAGGCTTTAATATTTTACAATGAGAGTGCCCTTAGCAAAATGTAAAGGCTTTGCCCTCTTGAAGATGACATTCCATGCCTGCAGTAGTCTCCTGAGTTACAGAACAAACAATTAACGCAGAGTGGTCTTGATCCGAATAACTCATTTTTAAGTTAAATGTCAAAATCAAAAAGCCTCTCTCAAAATGTTGTCATGACTGTCTTCTTTTTGATGGTCCGTAAACACTGATAAACTGAATTACTACATTTTAGTTTAGAAAAAAAACATGATTAATTTTATTTTGTGGTTGATGTCGATAAAGTTAGGTTGCTTGGTGCCAACAAAAATAAGAAAATTCACAGATTTTAATTTACCTTCTTTAGTTGTCCAACTATATTAAACGTTTTCCCAAGTTTTCTGAAAATGTTAATGTAACACCTAAACCCCCTAGCATGGAGGATGCCCCTAGCAAGTATAAATACTTCATGTTTTTTCCCTTACACCGATGTATACTCAGTACTTTCATAAGTGCAGTGAAAACAAAATCCACAGGTAAATCACATGGGTGGGATTGAAACCCACAACCTTTGCATTACTAGAGCAGATGTCTTACCACTAGACCACCAAGATAGCCCAGTGGAAGTTTTGAGTAAACAGTGCTTTACACAGTCGCACATTGGTTTAAAGGTAAAAACCAATTACTCTTCATTCTTGATGCAAAAATTTACATCTATTAAACCCTAGCAAGTACTCGCACTTTGTATAAAAGTTAAACTGCAAAATCTTGGCCTCACAAGTCACATCCAAAAGGAACCCTTGACCCAATTTGGTAGTCTACAATAAGAATGAGCCCCCCGCCCCCCCTCCCATCTTTCTTTACAGGCAACCAGTTCAAGGAAGAAGAAAACCCATTTACATTCCTTGGGGATCGTAAACCATTGTTTGCAGAATGACTCCTGTGCTACTGAAGTAGTTCTGTGGCATTGACTGCAGTTGATTGCCTCCAAGTTCCTCTTGAGAAACCCTTCCAACTATTCTGATAACAGTGATTTACTTCTACAGCTATGTCTGCATCGCCAAGGCCGCGTTGCGTTTATGGAAGAAGGACTTACTGAATTCATACGTTCCGATCATCATAGCACATGCTGGAGCAACTTTAGCTATTCTTGGAGCAATTCCTGCAGATGAAAATGACAAAATGTAGATGTTTTTGTTTAGTTTAGGAACATGAAAGTATTGTATTTGTTTGATATGCAACTAACATGAGCCGCAATGCGAACATTTTACAAAAATTCCAGAAGTAGTTTTGTTTTTAGATTCAGTAAACAGCACTGAAACATTTTTTTTATCAAGTAATGAACCACAAGGTAAATTTTTACTAGAGCCAGACAGTTTTTACGAGACAAAAACCTGTAACCCTGAATTAACTTGCCTCACTCAACCAACTATGATTTGATTTGATTACACATCCAACAGCAATTGGCGAATAATAAGATAAATAGGAAACGAGAAGAAATGTTCAGCTTTAGATGTGGGAGGAAAACCCTACTTAGGAAGGGACTGAAGAAAACCCAATCCACATGCAAGGCTGCGCTCCGAGGTGGGAATCGACAGGGGAAAAACACAGAGCCATTAACGAATGAAGAGGAAACAAGATGACATAATCAATTTACATCAGAAGTGGGACTGAAAATCCAGTCCACACGTGAGGCTCCAGTCTGAGGTGGGATTCAAACCGCCGGGTCTAGAGGTGAAAGGCAGGGAGAGAAACCACTATACAATACAATAAAATACAATACAATACAAAAATGTTGTTTATCCGCATTTAATCAAAACCACTGAGCCGTTCTGATGCCCTCTAGATGACCTTGAGACTTACCTGCAAAGAGGCCGTTAACTCCTTGTTGGGCATAGATTGTTCTCAAGATGTGCCAGGTTGACACAGATTCCGCTTTAGCATCTAAGAAGAGAAAGTTGTGAAATAGTTGTTTATTTCCTTGTTAAGTTCCTCCTTCTGTTGCAAGACAATATTACAGTGGGCTACAATCAGATATATAGAAAAAAGTGTTCTAATGAGTTTAAAAGCTGGTATATATGTGACTTGTTGGAGGATGGGAGGGTGTTCATTCCATAGAAATGGGCCAGAATGGGAGAAGGATCGGGTTCCCCATGAGTAGCATAAAAGTCAAGAAAATCCTTATTCTCCAGCATAGGGGCCTCTTAAGGCAAGCAATTCACCTGATGAAACAAAAACATAATTACACTACCGCCAATTGAAATGTTTTTTTCATGACTCACTTTTACTAAACAGTGCATCTCCAAGCTCTATCTGCCGATGGGTCTTGACGACGTCAAATGGATTGGTCAAAACAGCTGCAATCTGTGGCAACCAAACATGATTCAAAATAAGTCAAGAGTAACGTCCACAACAAAATTGTTTACAACTCGGGTCAATCCCTCAAAAAATGTACTCAACAGAGAAACCACTTTGGTACTTCTTTTGTAAAACAAAGAAATCAACAAACTAACTTTTAAAAAATTGTGTTGAAAAACGGGGAAAAATGGCGAGCTGGACTCGAACCTGTGACCTACAGATTAACGTTGCGGCGTTCTACCAACTGAGCTATCCTAGCCCTATGTTGGCGGTCTGCCTAGTTGGTCAATGTCTTTGTTCGGGGGTGACCAGTCAGAGGCCATTCAACCATGTTAACAATACAGCCAGGGGTCAAGTTCACAAAGAGTAAGGATATTAAAAACTTAAGGCTAGTCCATACTTAAGGTGGGAAAACTCATCCTTACTTGAGATAGCACTAGTCCTAACACTTTGTGAAATCTACCCCAGGGCAGTGGCAGCAGAATTATTTAAAAGAGAAATTGAAAACTAAATGTTCAAACAAAGTAATCACTGATTATCTTTAAAGCAAATCCTTAAAGGAACACGTTGCCTTGGATCGGACAAGTTGTTCGTCGAAAAGTGTTTGTAATCGTTTGTTATAAAATGCAAATGGTTAGATAGATAATTTAAAAGTAGAACATAATGATCCACATAACTTTACCTAGAAACTGCGTGGTTTTCCTTTTACTTTGCGAACTAACATGGTTGGCCATTAATGGGAGTCAAAAATTTGACTCCCATAAATGGCCGACACGCAATTTTGAGGCATATTTGTGTAGATCATTGTATTCTACTTTTACAACATCTTTCTAACCATATACATTTCATAACAAACGGTTACAAATGCTTTTTATAGACCAACTCGACCGATCCAAGGCAACGTGTTCCTTTAACATGGTACAAAATCATGAACCCAAATTTGATTACTAAACAATAAGAATGAATTCAAACTAAATTCTTACAACTCCTGAGACAGCACCCGAGAAGAACGAAGCTAGGAATGTTGGTTCCTTCATGTGGTATCTCAGACAGACTCTAGCTTTCATGTACTCATAGTTCATCCACAATAACACTACAAGAAACAAAATATATGTATTGTCACTATTTGATTATGACTGTAAGATTATTTGTATTATTATTTTTTTTTTCTTCTTTCTTATTTTCCCAGCAACTACAAACAAAACATTAAAATCTTAAAAATATATTTATTATAACACATTGATAAAGAGCCATCTTATACATAGACAAACAGCAAAATTTAAATAAAGACTAAGGATATTCCACAACAGCACAATTGCAGATTTGATAACCATATCATGTAAAACGTTAGATACAGCTAGACACATACAGCAAAGAGAAAAACATTATCCCAGAACAAATGTTTTATTTCATTTTATTTCAATTCTGGTTGTGAAGCCAAGTACACTAGAAAAGCGAACTTAATCACATGACATAAAGACATGAGAAATAAGAAACTTATGGCAACATTTCTGTGGAGAGAAGACGAAGAAGAAAGTTTAAGTTTTAGATGTGGGAGGAAAACCCTGCAGAATTATTCCAGAGAAAAAACCCAGGCGGTCAGGTAGCAACTAAAAACCTAATCCACACAGTGCTCCAGTGCGATCTTAACCAGGGTCCTAGAGGTAGAGGTGGAAGGCGAGGAAAGATGCCACTAGATGCCAACCCGACCTCTCTAATTTTATACTATTTTCAGTAAACATTAAAAAATTCTTCAATCAAAGTTTCACAAATGTTTTCCTAAGTTAGACCAGAAAGCAAAAGTGTTTCGTCCAAAGATTGACTCTAGAATGGGTACTCACTTGAAAATGGAGCATCCCTGAGAAGTGTGGGACCCAGACCTCTCCATAGTGATAACAAGCCTTCTTCATTTACAGATGTCCGGATACAGCCTACCAGCTCATTGTAGGTCAAAGGTCGTGACTGCATCTTGGTCCGAACCAACTCCAGAGGAGAGATCACCGTCACGGCGAATACTGCAGAGGAAAAAAGATTTCTTATTTGATATATTTTCTTTGAACAAAGCCAGCCTCAAGACTCTGCCCAAATGAATAAACAGAAAATGCCAGTTCATAAAACAAATGTATCATTTGATGTTATAAACTTGCAGAATTAAAATTGTCAAATTTTAAGTTTACCAAATTTTGTGTGGGAATCTCAACTTCAAACATCAGTTGATACCTCTAAATCCCAAGTTAACACCAAGCTAGACTTTCCATATTCTTAATAATCCATCCATTCCTTCAAAATACCCAATGTTCCCATTTAAACCCGTTAAGCCCATTTAGGTTCCCATTGGGTATGTTCCTTGACTTACCTCTTGCTATCCCTCCACATGCCATGGGTATCGCCAAGCTAGACTTTCCATTTTCATAACCCATCCACTCCTTGAGTTGGTCATAGCATGTGTAATAAAGGACAGTGGCTGGTACTGCCATGAGGCTGCAGGACAAGAGATAAACAATCTAAAATTAATCCATTTTTACCGAGACCAGGGTTGGGGCAAATTTTGCAAATCAATTTACCTTCTGAAGATAAACTACGACAGTAAACTTGAAGGTACAAGAATGCATAAAAATCGTTTGGGAGAAGTGTTGGTTCTGAGAAGAACAACATACACCTGTACTCTACTCATCTTCACGAGACAACACCATTTCTTCTCGGAGCCAACACTTGTACAAATGTACCTGAAAGTTTACTACCTATAGTATACAAATATTGACTGCTTTGAGTGCTATGGTTTAAACTATGACTCCCTCGGTGATCCCCGGAGCGTTTTATTTTCCCTCGGCGAAAATAAAACGCTCCGGGGATCACCGAGGGAGTCATAGTTTTAACCATTGCATGAGTAAAAGCAGTCAATATTTGTTTTATAACACCCCAAACATTTCGAAATATTGTACTATTAAGTTACAGACCTGAATGCTACAATCCACGGACGACGCGAATACAGATTGCGAAAACTTTTACTGTGCTGCATGTAGTGTCATGTAATCCGAAATGGTTACAGACTATTAATTTATCATCCTCGTACACGCAACTTTGACGACCAATTTAGCTCAAATTTTCACAGGCTTGTTATTTTATGCTTATGTTGGGATACACCAAGTGAAAAGACTGGTCTTTGACAACTACCAAACGTGTACCTTCCCTTTAAGCATCTTCTCAAAAACATAACTTTGCTCCAAGTTCATACATTATTACTTGCACTGACAGTACTGTGCTTTGATATAAAGCATGATATAAAGTCAGCTCAATATTGAAAAGAAGTTTCTTACAGTGTTGGCGGAAGTCCACTCCATAGCGTTGTAATTCCTTCATGTTTTGCAATCTTAAAGAATGCATCCTGGAAACAAAACAAGTAATTTTTATCCGAATCAGAAATTTTCAACATTGCAGATATAAATAGAACCTAGGTTAGTGGATATGGTGTGTCGTTATCATGTGACACAATGTATGATAAAATCATCATCATCATCATTTAGCGATCGCAACCGAGATTCCATGCACAACGTCACGCCAGAGGTGTTTGGAAGATCCACGATTTCAGCCTCCGTATCTCTCCCGATCACGTCGATGTAGTTGAGTGGTCGAGGTCCTCTATTAGGGCACAGCAGTCTCAAATATAACACGCCAGGAATGACCTGGTCTTTAAAATGGCAACGCACACTGAGGTTTCTGTGCTTGTTTATTGGACGATCTAAAAGATGTAGCAATATGTTAGGCTTCCTTTTAGTTCAATGTTGAAGTAAACTAACAAACACTTACAAATGTTCCATTGAAGTGTCCGGGTCGTTTGTACCAAGCGTTAGCATTGATGGATGCTGCGGCGGCTCCTTTCATTCCATTTCCATTTGTACAATGACAGATGTGATCCATTAATCCATTGCAGTACAGAAAACACTGTCCTACTAGCATGGGATACACACAAAAAGTAATAACCAGTTCAGCAAAAAATGTACAATCTTTTTGACTTTACAGGGAAGATTCACAACTGGTCCAATTCTTTACAGGGAGAGTGGAAAACTTGGGATCTGTCCTACTGGCCCCATTAGGTGGGGGATAGCGGCTCTGCCCTACTCAGGCTACTGGGCCTAAGGGTAGGTGGGAGGAGGATTGGGGTTCTGTACCCGGGTAGGGGAAAGTGATACTGCCCTACAGGGCCCAAGGGTTGATGGTGGAGGATGGGGGATCTGCGGACTTCTACCTTCTTAGGCCAACGGGGTGGTGGGTGGGTACTCGGGTAGGGGATAGGGGTTCTGCCCTACTGGGCCAAAGGGTAGATGGGTGGAGGATGGGGGATCTGCGGACTTCTGCCTTCTTAGGCCAACGGGGAGGTGGGTGGGTACCCGGGTAGGGGAAGTGATTCTGCCCTACTGGGCCAAAGGGTAGATGGGTGGAGGATGGGGGTTGTGCCCTCCTAGGCCAATGGGGTGGTGGGTGGGTACCCGGGTAGGGGAAGTGATTCTGCCCTACTGGGCCAAAGGGTAGATGGGTGGAGGATGGGGGTTGTGCCCTCCTAGGCCAATGGGGTGGTGGGTGGGTACCCGGGTAGGGGAAGTGATTCTGCCCTACTGGGCCCAAGGGTAGATGGGTGGAGGATGGGGGTTGTGCCCTCCTAGGCCAATGGGGTGGTGGGTGGGTACCCGGGTAGGGGAAGTGATTCTGCCCTACTGGGCCCAAGGGTAGATGGGTGGAGGATGTTCCTTCTCCTGGCATTCACACTCACCTTTAGCCATAGGTTTCATCTGAGACTGAAGTCGTATCTTCACCACATCCAATGGAGTCACTGTAAATAAATAAAGATTGATTAGTGAGACTTCAGTCAGTCAGCTGCACCACCAGTCAGACCACAACACAATGAACAAGATGCAATATCCATGAATGAACTTTTCGCGAATTCTGCATTGCTGATTTTTCTCTATCGTCGAAAGGCATTGTGGGAAGGAAAAAGGAGCTTTGAAATACAACTGAGGCCCAGAGGCCATATGGCCATGACCTCCATAGCTCTGGGGTCCTGGCCCTTTGCAAAATGAAAATAATTTCAATCGTTTCAAATCAAAGATTGTGAATGTGTACTACTAGTCCTAATGTGTACTGTAAACCTCTGTCGAGAATGATGGATCTATCTTGGTACAGATGGCTATCTACTGCCATCAAAGTAAAAATTACCCAACCAAGAGAGTGTCCCACAATTCACACCTTTTAACTTTACAATATTTGTTTGATTCCGTATGGCGCCACCACTTTTTCACTAATTTTTACAAAAAGGATATCTCATTGAGGTAATTAGACACTAATTAATATTATTTCATATCGAATGAGAAAGTGGTGGCGCCATATGGCCATACCCATACGGAAACTTTTCCTATTTTTTAATTATGCACAAACTGACAAAGTCAAAAGCATTCATTCATTCAAATTTGGAAGGTATCTATTAGTATTATAAGTAATATAATCTTGTATTTTTGTATCTTTTCAATTTTCAGTTGTCATCACTCATCATATAAATTTTTATAATAACTATTTTTAATACTCGCCCTTGTTCATTTTACTCACTAAATAAAGATGTTAAAATGGCTCCTGTCCCTGAAGCTATCATTTGCTGGACTGGTGTAAGAGCTCCATGGTAAGCCGGCGGGTCACCGTCGGCCGTTGCTGTCGGGTGGTCCTGGTGGGCCTGAAGCGGCGACAACGACGGCATGTTCGTAAACTCAACAAACAAGTTTTTTTTAGCACAGCATTGACATGCACACACGGTTAAATTATGTAACCCAGCCTCTCATATGGATGCTACTGACAGTGACAGATCAAATTCAACAGCCATCACATGTAGCGAGCATTTTGAACTCAATAAAATGACAAAAATCCACATAAAAGATGATAAAAACTATCACTTTCTATCAACGGCGTCAGCAGGCAACTCATGTCTAATCAGAAGCAATTTACTTTTTTTTACGCAATCGAAAAGAGTAAGAGCGCCACCTTGTGTCAAGTTGTGTAAAATTTTACTAAAAATCTCAAATAAACCTTTTTTTGCCACGTCAAGTGAGGGCGCTCTTTAAGAAAATGGCGGCGCCCATTAGCAATATTTTTGACAACACAGTTTGATATGGTTTGATTATCTATTTGATATACGGGCAGTCCTAGCTCTATGCAGCATTGTATGAGTGTGACAGGCTAGCACAATAATTGAGAATTCGACACACCATATCATTATCAATATACATTATAATAAGGTAAATAAGGCATGAAACTTTGATTGAATTGAAACTTGTTGAATTTGAAGAAAAGTAAGTCAGGGAGATTGTTAACAATTTATCTTGAGTCTGTTCTGAGACTAGCCCCACTTGTGTGGCCAAGGAATAGGATAGCTGAGCTATCCTTGGCCACACAAGTGGGGCTATTCTGAGACCTGACTGGCATTTTGACAGTGACTGGAGTCTGTAAGTGTAATGAATGCTGCTGACTCACTGTCAGTGTCAGTGTCACTGTCAGACTGTCTGTTCGCGGTCCTAAGCCGACAACAAGCCGACAACAAGTCCAGGGCGCCGACAACACGCCAACAACAAGTTTTAATACCTCAAAAATGGCCAATAAACCATAGATATGTTAGAAATATATGTGTTCTGTAATATAAACATCAATTTAATGGAAAAACTTCACGAAAAGTGTGTATTTTTTAACCAGAAAAAAACTTCACTTGCACGCAAAGCGGTCAGACGCCATCTTGGCTTAAAAACCGTGTTTGGACCAGACCATTATGATACGGGTAGATTTAGCACTTGTCAACAACAGAGAGCGGGCTTCATGTGAATACCTTCACTGCAGTGTCCACAGTGCATGACGCCCGCCCTCTATTGCTAAATCTGACTTACACGTACCCGCACCATAATGGACTGGTCCAAACACGATTTTAAGCCAAGATGGCGACGAATCGTTTCCCGTGAAAGTTTAGGTTATTTTCTGGTTAAAAATTCACACTTTTCGTGAAGTTTTTTCCATTAAATTTATGTTTATATTGCAGAACACACATAGTTCTAATATATCTATGGTTTATTTGCCATTTTTGAGGTATTTAAAACTTGTTGGCGGCATATTGGCGGCACTTTGGCTTTGTTGTCAGCTTTTAGTAGGACCCTCTGTTCGTCATTAACAATTAACATTAACACTCAACAGTCAATAAACATTACCTCGACTTGAATTGAGTCCTTGAAATATTGATTTGTAGAGATGTTCTGCCCCATCTTGATATGATGAGGGACTTGGACAATACTATTTACCGAAAGTGTATAATGGCTTTAAATCATAATCAATCATATTGGTTCAAGTTTGTTATAAAGCTAATTACCAATTTATTATTAAAGGTGACAGTATAATTATAACCATCGAGGAAGAAATGATATAATTATAATTTTATAAGCCAAGACTTTAAGCAATAAAAAACAAAAAATTAAACCAAGATTATTAGAAATAAGTAGAAGGTGTAATGCTGACAGTTCTTCAAGGAAATTGTAATCAACATTCAACAGTTTGCATTGACTTTGTGACAATTGATTTATATTTTAGAGAAAGATTGCTGCATTTATTTTTTTACTTTTTCTTTTTCAATATTCAAAATTTAGATTGTTTGATTTCAGAAAGGTAAATATTTAATGTTTCAACCAGTTGCAAGGCATGAGATTTATCAAATAAAAAACCTTGATCTAAAAATAACTACAAACCTCAAGACACCTCATAGGTCTTATCATTAGTTTTTATTATCATTTGTATTTTTTGTACAGTGTTCGCTACTAAATGGAGTCAGGTACAACGAGTTCCTCTGCAGAACTTGAATGGAGACGACAATGGAAACCAGACTTGGCGACGCAGGTGTGGCAACAAATCCAAATCAAGAAGCAAGGGATGCTCGTCAAGTTCATCTTCCGAGATGACTGTTATGAGATTCTGTTATATGACATGATCACAATGTGGTCGGAGGAGTGCAGTAAAGATGCCTTCATGAAGAAAGCAAAGGTAACCTTAACAAGAATAATTGATAGGTGCACAGCCACAATCATGGTTACACCTTGTATTACATAGACACCTAATGAACAATATTGGGTATCTCGTTGCAGTTTTTATATTCGACAACCTCAAGCACTTTTTATTCATTATTGACAGTGATTATAATTGATATACATGTATAAATAACTGCTACATCAATGGTTTCTCAAACTGCTTTTCATCAAATGGAATGGAAACAAAGAAAAAATTTGTAAACATGATTGTGGCTGTGTGCAAAAGCGTCCTTGAGTTTTTTCACCAATTACAATAATTTTAAACTTAATATTTTTTAGCCTGATAGATTCCTGCATGCAACTGTTCATTCAAGAATACAATTTTTATTTTATTTGGCAGAATAATGTTTAAATCACATTTCTTTTCACAGAGATTGAATCCCAATGTTGAAGCTCCCGTAGCGACACTTATCCAGCATCTTAAAGATGACCTTAGTTCGCAGAACCTTAGCTCTAAATCAAGCTCAAGATACATGTACAAGATCATATACTCTAGACCTCCAGATGAGAGTAAGATCACCTTACAGCTCTTCTCAAAGCTACCTGGAAATGTTCCCTTCAGGTGGGAGTTTGATGGACGAGAGGCCAGCAGTGATATGGTAAGTTGGAAGAGATACCTGTTGAGTAGCAACAAGGATTCCAGGGGAGTTTAGAACTTTCCCAGAAAGGAAGATGGAAGATGACCAAGGGTAGCTGGAAGACCTTGGGAGCTGAGAAAGATTAAAGGGATGTTATTGGCCTAATGACCAGCACTAATGTAAAATGCATTGAGATGGTTATTGTAAAATGCACTATATAAGAACTTATTATTATTAACATTACAAAATCTGATAAGAAAACCGGGCTAGAGCTGGCATAAAGTGCTGGCCTCTTACCAAGGTTACACTGGTTCAATTCCCGACTGAGGTCGTATGTATTAGAGTTGCCACGAGGGTTTATCTTTGCACCCTCAAGTTTTCCTTCCTCCGGAAAAGTCAAACAATTTTGATGTCTGGCTGTGCTATGGTTATTGTATATGGGTTGATGTGGCTGGCTGCCAAAGGTGCTTTGTACGCCTGCGGCTTAAACATGTTGTAGCCGCCTCCTTCGCAATTCAGCTTCTCAGATGCAAGTTAAGGTTAATTAGCCTCCCAAATTACTAGTTATTAATTGTTAATGACTCCCTATGTAGTATGCACAGCATCTAGCCACACCCCTCCTCATCATGGTCTCAGAGCTATGCAGACAACAAGGAGAGCTCCAGAATCTACTGACAAAGAAAGATGCTGAGATTGAGGACTATAAAGCAGACGGAGCAAAGGTCTCAAGGAGTAAGTCTCTTTTAAGAATAATAGTCTTAGCATCCGGGATGATCCAGAGCATCATCCTGATTGTCATTTTAGCTGTATTTTTTAACTCTAAATATATAATTTGTTTTCACCCTTATACACCAATGTGTTAAGCACTGTATACTAAGTACTTCCTCAAATTCTGTGAAAAAAGAAATCCAATCGGGTGGGATTCGTACCTTTTTATTGCTATAGCAGATGTCTTAACCACTAGACCACTGAGCTAGCCCGGTACCTAGAGGCAGTTCGAATCCTATTTGTTAGCAGCGGGTACCGCAACAATTTAATAGATGTCTTTGTTTTCACAAAACTCCGGAGAGTACTGAGTATTCAGTGCTTATTCACAGCGGTGTAAGGGTAAAAATAATTTGTAATTTTTATCCCCAATGCAAAAAATAACATCTATGTCAAACGAGTTGCCAATAGTGACCATGGATCATCTTATATTTTAACATTCAGGAAGTCTTCTGACTGTGCCATTTGATGCGAAAGCATTCCGAAATGAGATGACTCAGTCAAAGGTAAAGGATAGTCACATTTCTTTTTTTAAAGATTAAAAAGGCAAACCAGAAGAAACAAAGGATTCGAACTGCCTCTAGCTACCGGGCAATCTCGGTAGTCCAGTTGGTAAGACACTGCTCTAGAATTGCAAGGGTCGTGGGTTGGAATCCTACTAGAGTAGCATGCCTGTGATATTTTTTCACAGGACTCGGGAAAATACTGAGTATACAGTGATAACACACCGGTGTATAGGTACAAACCAAAACTAATATTCAGAAGAAGCAGATTTTCCAAACACCACAACTACTTTACCTTATCTTGATTCAAAGAGAGTAAATGTCAGTGATGACAGTTAATGCTATACCTCTTCTCAATTGAGACTCAATAGTTAACGAGCAAACAAAGATCGCCCCGCCTATATTCTTAAAGGTAGGGTTAAAACCAACCGCATCTGCGGGCAGGCACCGACCCTCTCTCAGATTCATAATAAATGAAAGCATTTTAGACAAATAATTTCGCAAGGATGCTTACCACCATTACCAACTTTATAAAACTAAGATTTCAGATAGAAATGAAACCATTTGTTTTCTTTGGGTCATTACTAAAGTACGACACTACCTTAAAAGGCACTGGACACCTTTGATAATTGTCAAATACCAGTCTTCTCACTTGGTGTATTTCAACACATGCATAAAATAAAAAACCTGTTAACATTTGAGCTCAACTGGTCAAAGTTGTGAAAGAGTAATGGAAGAAAAAAACACCTACGTCGCACAAAATGTGTGCTTTCAGATGTTGAATTTGTGACCTCATCTGAGGTCTCGAATTCAATTCAAATCTAAGTGAGAAATAACTTCTTTCTCAAAAACTTACTTCAGAGGGGGCCGTTTCTCACAATGTGTTATACCATCAACAGCTCTTCATTGCTCGTTACCAAGTAAGTTTTGATGCTTACAATTATTTTGAGTAATTACCAATAGTGTCCAGTGCCTTTAAGATGTAATTTTGATTCTTTTCTTGCAGTTTTTTGAGAGACAGATTCAATCTCAAGGGAAGTGCACATTTGATGGAATAGGACAAGAGCTTTACAAGGAAGTCATGATGAAAAATGCTTGGTTAAACAAACCTGAAGAACCAGGTATAGCAAGAAAATTACTCTGTATCTCAGATAATATACAGTTTTCATTTCCGATGACGGATGGTTCTGTGAATGTATTAGTAGTTTTCAGCTAAACTTGTCATTTTCAGCACAACACAGATTTATCCCAAGTACTGTCAGATAAATTGAGGGACGGCCGTCCTCAAAGCTGAAGCATGCGCAGATGACGCCAAATGTCATCATTACCTTTGCAGAACCATCTGTTTGCCAAAACGAAAGCTCACTATTGTCTTTCGCCCAAGACAAAACGAAAGCTCACTATTGTCTTTCGCCCAAGACAAAACGAAAGCTCACCATTGTCTTTCGCCCAAGACAAAACGAAAGCTCACTATTGTCTTTCGCCCAAGACAAGACGAAAGCTCACTATTGTCTTTCGCCCAAGACAAGAAACTGCAGCCAGCTTCTGTACGGATCATTTTTTGGTCTGTGCTGAATTTTGATGATATTCGATCTAAACAACATTGGATTTGACTTTTTGACTGGTACAACATCCCTCTTTGCATTTTACAGACCCATTTGTTTATTATGTTCGATGATGTCACAGAAGAAAGTTTAAAGACCTGATATCTCAGATATTGTCCCTCACCCAAGACAAAAGAAGCGGCAGTCATTTTCCCTTGTGATTGATTTATTTCTAGAAACTATGAAGTAACTAGAGTGTACAAATTTGATTTAAAAAAGTAAGAAATGCAGTATGCAGTTGATGACGATGTGAGCATCTGTTGCAAGGTTTGATAAAAGATGAAACTGTAGTATCCAGTTGAGTACGCTGTGAGCATCTGTTGTGAGGTCACTAAACATATGAATAAATCAGACTTTGAATTGCTGTCTTCCAAGGCAGGTGTATAAAGCCTTTAAGATGTTCTATT
Source organism: Asterias rubens (assembly GCF_902459465.1). Lineage (NCBI taxonomy): Eukaryota > Metazoa > Echinodermata > Asteroidea > Forcipulatida > Asteriidae > Asterias > Asterias rubens. The sequence goes on along the minus strand of NC_047064.1, from coordinate 21,563,740 downwards.
TAAATTTATGAATATTGTATTATCCCGTTCTCTTTATAGAACATTCAGACGAGGATGTACTGGAAGATTTATCAGGTGATGAAGGTCAATCAGTCGACGAGACTGGACCCTCATGGGCCAACCGGTTACCACCTTCTCTTGTAGCTAATGCACAGACAGTTGGTGCTAGTGTCGGGTCACCTACAAAGTCCATCACTCCCAAAGGGTCACCAAGAAAGGGTGCTCCGTCACCGGGCAGGTCAGCAGAGGTAAGCCTCATGGTGGTGTAGAAAGGATTAAGCCTTGGTATAAAAAATGTCAACATGTTAGATGGGTTTGATTTAGCCTTCAGCAAAGGGCACAAGACTATACGACCGTTTATTTCCATAATTGTTAAGCTAAACAGAAACACAAGAGCTCGAGTCCGTTGCTCTTAACCGCTCAGACTTACTGAACTTTCTACTGATATATCGTTTGAAGTTGGTTTCATGAATGGATAGGAAGCCAATTCATGGGTGTGGCGGTTTCTTAATTTTAAGTAATTTGTTAATCATCACCTGACATCACAAGCCCAGACAGCCTCTTCAAGGTGAGAGTTACACCTGTTGATTTGGTCTGTCGTCCTAAATCAACTGTCACCAGGGGCGCTTTTCCACCTACTCCTTGGGCTGAAACAGGGTTACCTCCTTCACAGTCCCTTAGATGCCAAGTAAGCGTTTTAAACGGAGACTAACACACATGTCATTCTTCCTTGACAGGAGGCAGAGCTTGCACGACGACAGGCCCTTGAGAAGAGACTAGCCGATGAGAAAGCGAAAAGAGATCTCCCAGTCAAGAAAAAGAAGAAGAAGATCTTCTGAATCTTTCTTTCAGCTTTAAGAAGAGTTTGTTTTAAAATCTATATATAGATCAGTGCCAAACAAGTCAAGGCAACACAATACTGTATGAAAGGAAAAGTATGATGGCTATGAAGGCCCATCCAACAAATTCATCTCTTTTGCATCAAACCATGACAAACACTGATCCCAATCAATCTGTCTAGTTTGGGAAAACATCTATCTCATCAAGTTAACTGCAAAGACGACTATTCACCCAGAAGCTCATGAAATATTTAGATACTAAATTTGAGGGTAGCATATGTAATTTAAATTTGAATCACCACAATGAATTGTTTGGGGTTTGTTTTTGTTGGTTTTTTTTTAGAGGGGGGGGGGAGGGGGGTGGGTGGGGGTGATTGGGTTTCATAAAAATATTTTTCTTAAACAATAATATCAAATTCTTATATAGCGCACGTATCTACCAAACAAGGTACTCAAGGCGCTGAGTATGTACAAACTTCAAAGGAAGAATTCATTTCTCAAAATAACAATTACATTGCTTTTGAAATATTAGACAAGTTTATACTTCTAAAAATACATTTATGAGTATTAAATGTTACCAAATTAAAGATGCTTGGTCCGATTTTTTTGCTGGTTTGAGCCAAACTTTTTGATTTAAATTTGTTATAATACTATTTTTATAGATCCGGGAAAGTTAAAAGCTTTCATTTAAGATATTACACAACAAATCTACCAATGATTAGTGTTAGTTAATTGAAAACTAAAATGAATTGTTGTCAGGATCATGACATTATTACATTTACATGTATTTTGTGTCTGTCAGTGGCATGCGAATGTTTGTGGGATTTTGTTTTCGTTTCGTTACAGCATCATCTGACAAATTCGATCAGAAAAACAATTTCAAATTTTTCAGTGAAAATTGGGTCATGCAACAGTAACTGATATTGTTGTAGCTTGGTTATATCAGATATGTATGTGTTTGTCTTTTATACATAAGTGTTAGATCAAATAGTTTTGTCTAATACTTTGTTAATATTATATTATTGAAAATAATATAGAAAATAATATGAAAGTTAAAAAGAAGTTCTGTTTCAGACTTCTTTATTTTAAAATTATTTTCTGTGCAATTAGTTTATTTAAAGGGAAAGCATACGTTTGGTAATCACTCTTGAAATTAATGGCAATTCAAAGTTACTTGTTAGTACATCAACGTTCCATGGTTTTGAGAATTATATCACTTCGAAGTAATGTGGTAATGGGAAAAGATATCAGTTTTTATCACCAAAATTTAAATTAAGGTATTCTCACTTTGTGTATCCCAAAATTATGCATAAAATAACAAATCTGTAAAGATTTTGTCTCAACTGGTCAGTGAAGTTGCATGAAAATAATGAAAAACAAAACACCCTTGTTGTACAAACTTGCGTGTTTTCAGATGCCCAATAAAAGGCTTCAGGCCTGTCGTATTTCTCAAAAAACTACGTCCCTTCAGAGGGAGCCGTTTCTCACAATGTTTTATACTATCATTAGCCCTCCTTTTCTGATTGCCAAGCAAGTTGTTATGCTAGTATATAATTTGGGTAATTACCAACCGAGTTCAGTGGCTTTTAGTAAATCAAATAAACTGGGATGAAACGACCTGATATACCCTCAGCAACGGGGTACCAACCCTATCCCATATCCGCCAATTATACAAATTGATATGAAAAACATCCCAAGCCCCAACCCTTTTACGGATAATATTTCATAGGACTAAGATTATGTCGCTCTTCAAAGGTTCCCTTCACCTAATTACAGCCCCAAGAGACCCAAATACCTAATCCTAGGTGCACCCTATACCTCATTAAGGAACTAGATTTGCCTTCAAAATCACTTAAAGTGTGGCTGACATTTACAGAAATTCATTTACAGAAAAACATGCGTCATAATGGTGGGCGGGATTTACTCCATGCCGGCAAAATGTCCAGTTGGATAAATCTTTAAAAAGTATTTATCGGTTTATCTACGCACGAGGCGCGAGTCTCTGTAGTTGTAACCAATTTAGTTAATGTAAACCCGATCGTGGGCGTGTTATCATCAATTCACAGGCGTAGGTAACAATAAATTGATTAAGCCGGGTCGTTAAAAAGTGGAATCCTGAGTGATGTGAGTTTCGCGCCACTGTGTTGAGCTTTAAAGGCACTGGGGTGGATTTTACAAAGAGTTAAAGATGCTATGTCAGATGTTTGGCCGATTTGACCCCCAAATGTTGATGGTATTTTGATGGGGGTCGAGAAAGTTACAAGCTTTCATTTGAGCCATTGCTCGAAAAAGTCCGCCAATTATTAGTAGCAGTGAAATAAAGTGCTCACAATTAATTTTTGTCGGGATCCCGACAATATACCACGTGACCAATTATTATGTGTTTTATAAGAAACGTTTTAAATTGTTGTCATGGTTCCTGACCATTAAAAGTAAAGTTATTTTTTTTCTCGTTAGAGCGGGTGATACTCTTTGAAATACCATTCACTCAAAAAAATCTATTTTTTAATGTTTGGGGCCAAAAATCTGACAGAGCATCTTTAAGACTAGTCTTATCTCGAGGACGAGTTACTCGCCCTAACTATAGGACTAACCATACGTTTTTAATATCTCCTATTGTCAAAGACCAGTATTCTCACTTATCCCAATACAAATAACTAACTTGTGAAAATTTGGGCTGCATTGGTCATCGAAGTTGCAAAAAAATAATGAAAGAAAAAACACCATTGATGCTGCACAAATCTGTGTGCTTTCATATGTCTCATAAAGACTACGGGCTTGAAGTCTTTCTCAGTCAAATGTTTGAGTGAGAAATTACCTCGTGCTCAAAAACTATGTTATTTCAGAGAGAGTCGTTTCTCACAATGTTCTATACTATTAACAGCTTTCCGTAGCTCGTTACCAAATAAGTTTTTAAGGTAATATATTTTGAGTAATTACCAAACGTGTCCAGTGCCGTTAAAGGCAGTGGACACTATTGGTAATTATTCAAAATAATTATTGGCATAAAACCTTTTTTCGTGACGAGAAATGGGGAGAGGTTGATGGTATAAAACATTGTGAGAAACGGCTCCCTCTGAAGTGCCATAGTTTTCGAGAAAGAAGTAATTTTACACGAATTTAATTTCGAGACCTCAGATTTAGAACTTGAGGTCTTGAAATCAACCATCTAAACGCACACAACTTCGTGTGACAAGGGTGTTTTTTCTTTCATTATTATCTCGCAACTTCGATGACCGATTGAGCTCAAATTTTCACAGGTTTGTTATTGTATGCATATGATCAGATACACCAACTGTGAAGGCTAGCCTTTGACAATTACCAATGGTGTCCAATGCCGTTAAGAGGAAGAGAGAGTGTTGTACTCATATTATAGTAAACACCTCAATTTCAAATGTGTCATCAACCCACTGTGTGGGAATGAGGATCAATTGCCGGCCAATCAGCATTGTACTTCCAGACCTTCAAATCAATCTTTAAGGTTTATTATTCGACTCAAAATAACTCGACGTAAAATTAAAAGGGCAAAATTTACGTGTTTACATTTTTTTTAAACGACAGAAGACTAAGTTAAAGAACAGATTGTAGTACGATAAAATCCATAAGGACTAAACAAATAAACAAGAAACGCTAACAACAGTGGAAAAGCAGATATCACAAAAAGCATCGTTAAACAAAATTGTTGATGACTATGGAGACAACATTAAGGATAACAAAAGAACGGAATTTAGAATGTACTCATAGAATTACAGGTTGTATATCACCTGCACCAATGCTTACAAAACGCAGAAAGGTTAAATTTACACTTTACGTGTTGATACATCAGTATTTTTGTCTCTCGTCCAAACTTTCTCATGAAGGCATACGTCATAATATAAAGTGGTTTAAAAAAGGAAATTGTTTACATTGCGAGTAAATAGTGGTTTTATTTATCATCTAAAAGACTTGGGAAGCAAGACAGAATACTTTATGAGAATTTATACATGATCCAAGACAATTTTATATGATGACGTCATTTCGAGTGAAACTGTTCTGCCAAATTCGTATAACTAAAAGGCGCTGTTGCTATATGGATAATTTTGATAACCAATGGAAACTCGAGTAGGAAATTTCGTATAGACCTTAAGGTTTTTGAGCTGATGTGCGGGTGGACCTTTTTTGTGCTTCTCATGACTTGCCCATACAAACAATCTCGACACAAACAATCTCGACACATTAACTATTTCTAAAATTAAAGTGAAGGTATATACGTTTTGGTATTCGCTCTATGAAAGGCAATGTAGGCAACAGTCAGCTTTCGATATGCATAAAACATTTTGAGAATCATTTCTAGAGTGGTTTGGAAAAACAAACAAGTTTTATGCCTCAACATTTGAGTTAGATTTCGGTATTCCAATTCCGGATCATTCTTCTTGCCTGGCGAAACTGGTTCCAGATTTGCGGCGATATCTCAAAAACTGAAATGTTCATATGATTTAAATAATCAAGGTTTAAAAAACTTAAAGGTAAATACTTTCCCTTCAAATTTATGATAAGGTAACCAAAAAAATGCGCGTCGCAAAAATCATCTGCCTATAGGGTCCAGTTTGTTTGCAAACATCATCTGTGGCATTTCAATTTTCGGAGAACGATATTGATAAAACAACAAGATTTGACAAATTGGTGTTTTGACGAAGTATAATGGAGTTTCAAATATTGTTGTATTTGTGGTGACTTGACATCATGTTTTGTAATAGTTGTGGTCACGTTAATGACTGATATGGTTTGGCTGATATCCCATCATAACCCCCTCAAAGACAACATGCTTCGAAGTGTTAACTCTGTCCTCAAAACACTTTAAAACTTACCTCAAATGGATGTTCTTTTTGCAATTTGGACAAATTTGGAATAATATGAAAAGGCCATCTCCCCTATTTAGTTGTATACGTTTAAATACGGGTATACTATAAACATAAAATATAAACATAACAAAAACTTAGATTAAAAAGCATCTAAAAAAAAGGGTTCTCATTTTCCAAATCATCTATCAAAACGTCCGTTATGAAAACCTTTTTGCGTGACAAAATATCAGCAAGGTTTCAATTAGGGATCATGGCGCTTGTGAACTTGTGAATAATGGTGAAAATGTTGAGCCGTTTCTTGAAGATAAGAATAATATTTAGGACGTATTGGCGCCACAACAAACTTATGAAATTCAACAGTGAGATCCAACCATTTACCTCAGATCTTGCGAATGCAAAGTTGGTTTAGAAGGGTTTTTATCAGTATTTTCATGAGTCTTACAGTCCCTCGCATTTTAGTCATTCTCAACATCTTAGACACATTAACCCTTTAAAGAAAAGGCCCAACTGGTTTGCCCTAGATTTGTTTCTCCTATCCGATCAATACTGAGTCTCAAATCTCGCCATCTCAGAAGGTATTCTAGTTGAACTCTATTATTACCATTCAGACATGTCTCCCTCCGTCAAACCAGCTCTAAAAAATAAAAGAAAAAGATTACAATCCGAGCTCCAGTTTTGTTTCAAAAAATAAAGTCTGGTTGTCGAGCGATGACAGACTGGTGCCCGGTTCTCAGGCCCAATTGGATTTCAAAACCACCGTATAGAGACGCTGACAGACCCCGCAGTGATGACGCTTTACTCGGGGGTGAGCAGACAGTTCGTTGAACGTGGCAAAAGGGTCACGGGAACCTGCGAAGAAAAATAGCCATGCCGAAAAGAGGGCAACCAAGATATCCTATACGAGAATACAGCCGGTTTTTCGTCTATACACATAGCTTGGCGACCACCTTTTGGTGATCTCATTTTTTGTTTAAAAGGAAATTTGCAACCTGTTTATTTGGGGTTTCACTTTCCAAGTGAAATATTTATGCACCGCCTCCGCAACGGTTTTTAAGCCGCAACGTGCGTAACTTTTATCACTGATGACGAAAGGGTTTCCTGAACACACGGTGCATAAAAAAAAATGGTAGTCATTCAATAACCAGCCACAGCGGTTTAATTCGGGTTGTATCTCTCAGCGATACAAGATACACTATAAAAGGAAGGGGATATTCTACACGGGGGAAAATAAACAAGATCATTGGCTGGCATGGGGCTTAGGGGGATGGAGTCTCGCGCATCAGTCTCGTGAGAGACGGAAGGGATATAGGGATGGCGCTAGCTGGTCTGGCTGCTCCCAGCCAGTGCCCCCGATTATGACATCGTGGGCGTGTTTGGTGGCAAGCTACGGTCGGGAATTCCGTCATCTACTCCTGACTGAGCCGGACAACGATGCTTTGGACGTAATCCTCTCGCCCCCGTATTTTCTCACCTGTCCGCCCTATGGAATCGGGATCTCGTGTGCTGGCTACTTCAAACTATCTACTCACTAGGTAAGTGCAATTATCTATTGTTGTGAATCACTGTGTCCTTATCTCTGACGAATCGAATATTGTGGCTCATTTTGCATCAATGACTTCGGTTTGCAGCGTGTGTTTTTTAAAACTACGCTGGCGCCACGTGGTTTGTACTGCACCATACCGGAATGTATGCGCCAAGGAAGCCAGGATTCAAAAGTCATCTATGGAAGATAGCAGAATGGTGCCTATTGGCGATTGCGTTACTTTTAGTTTCAATATATTCATGTTTTGTGTTTAACTAGAACTTATGCATTTTTCTAGAGTAGGATTATGTTCAATACATATATTCTATAGGTAAAAACAATATCGGTTACCGGGTATTTTTTTTGACAAGGAGTAGGAGAGTGAGCCTTATATTGACTGGTCTAAGTGTGAATTGACAGAGGTAAACGTTTACGTGAATATTCATAATGAGTTTTACTGAATACCACACGTTGCCTGTAGCTGTTGGCTTTCTCTTACGCGCACGTAAGCGGCACCCATGCCTAAAACTGTCTAATTTATGTTGTCAACTGTTAATACAAGGACTTCAAAAATATTATAATGAAATCAAGAGTCAAAAGCAATTTCTAGAACGGCCATCTTTTGCTGCGAGAAATAATTGCATCCATTGAAACCAAATAAATGAAAGTACATCCGAGATGAGTATCAAGTTTCCTGTGGAGCTAATTCATTTTAATTGCAGCCATCTTCCTCGGTACTCGTTGCAATTTTTATAAACCAGGGCAATTAAACTAATTATAGAAAAAAAGAGTAGAGATCATCGTCTTTCAATAGTTTTATGATTATTATTCAGAGCAGAATGCATTTGACGTTTATTATTTACTTATACTCTCAAAAGAACCTAATAATGACGTCACTGTTTTATCACCCTGTAATTTAGAATTGGACTTGTACAGTCCATCAGCTTTTTTATGCTGATTATAGACGCCTGTTGATGACATGACAACCTCTACCCCAGTTTTGAACTCTCTGCTGTGTACGTTTATAAACGGGATGTTCTATTTTTGGTCGACGCAGTTATTTATATTTTGAAGGATTGCATGGTGATGTATCAGTATATTCAGATCTGTTTGTAAATTGTCTAGTGTGAAGTTATTCTTTGACAACTTGTATTCCCATATATTATACTGTCGCAGAGTACTTTTCGGAATTCATGACACTACTTTTATACATATAGCAAGACAAGTTCTCAAATAAAAGATATTTATACAGCTATTTTTTTTTTATTTTTTTTTTATGCAAGTCGCCTGACACACAAGGCCTGAAGGCCACTTCAAGGTGTGGGCTACAATTATTTTATCCCAGAGGTCGTTGCCACCTACTCCTAGGGCTGAAACAGGGTTACCCCTTTCACAGTCCATACGAATGTAGGCTTGGGTATCATCAATTCATGCCTGGCCGGTAGAGCAGAAAGCAGAAAGCACTACCTCCCCAATTTATGTAGCAAGTGTCACGACCGGGATCCGAACCCACACCCTGCTGATCAAACACCAGTGCTTGAATCCGGTGCTCTTAACCGCTCAGCCATGACACTATATCATCCACATAGTGTTTGCAAACTGAAACACACTGATAATAAATATTAGTAATGAAATTAAGGGTCTATGATCCCAACTAACCTTTAAAGATTGCTTCGTTGTGCAAACCAAACCGTAAATTATTTTCTGAAAAATTTAAATTAGGTGGATTAGTGGATTTATTTGGTAGCAATTTATGATAATGTTCAACCGCTCCACAAAATGTAGCATAAAACGTTTATATAAAGTTACATAATCAGTTACCTTGTATTTTATTTTACACCTTATAATAATGATTAATTTGATTTGATATGAAAGATTAGGATATCTATTAATTGTTTGTCCTGATGTCGAGAAGAACTTTCTCGCAAAGTGTCCTTGGTGAGTTTGAAATGAGACTGGTGAAGATGGAGGTTGATAACCACCGGATCTTAGACCCCCTCCCCCCCCACCCCCCATCTATCTCTCTATCTATGTCATATTTTATACCACCAGGGTACGCGGTAAAAATGCAAAAACACGATCCTCGTAAAAAGAGAAACACACTTTCATCGTATACGTGGATCGGCACGTTAGGAAAACCAAAGTCCCGTCCCGCATTAATAAAGAAACATGTGACTTTATTAATAGAGGCACCCCAAGAAAGAAAAAAAATCATTTTGCAAAAAAGTTGACAAAAAAAATGAGGCCTAGATTGCCTATACTTTCCCGACCTTTTCACCTTGTATTAAAGGCACTGGACACTACTGGTGATTACTAAAATAAACAAAATAAAAACTATAAGCATAAAAATTTACTCATTAACGAGCAATGGAGAGCTGTCTACAGAATAAAACATTACTCACTCAAAAGTCTAGAAAGCCTGAAGCATTTTATTAGGCATCCAAAAGCACACAAGGTTGTGCAACAAGGGTGATTTTCCTTTCATTATTCTCTTGCAACTTTCATGACCAATGGGAGACTTTCTGGGACGATAGAGGGCAGCAGACTTACCGGGTAAATCCATTGTTCTCAGAATTATGCGCATGTTCAGAACTACGTAAACAATGGAAATTTACCCGGTATGTCTGCTGCCACCTAGCGTTGGAAAGTCTCCTATTGAGTAAAAATTTTCACAGATTTTCTTATTTTATGCCTATATCGGGATACACCGAGTGGAAATACTAATCTTTGACAATAATACCAAAGGTGTCAAGTTCCTTAAAAGCATGTGGCTAGGCCTGGAATTAAACGAAGGCCACACAAGCCATGGTCTCCGTTGCCCCCTGGTCCTGGCCTTGGTGCCCCTTCTAAATTTTCCTATACAATTTAAAACATTTCCAATGAAAGTGCCCTGCTAAATGAAAATGGCCTTGCCCTTGTTATAATGAAATTCCAGGCCTGTGTTACCACGTCAGAGTGTCTTTCATAATTTAATGACCTCCGTTGCCCCATGTCCTGGCCTCGGTGCCCCTTGAAAACATTTCTATACACTGTAAATCTTTCCAATGCCAAGTGCCCATGCAAAATGAAAATGGCCTTGCCCTTTCTCAATGATGAATTTCTAGGCCCGTGTGACCTTCTGCCGCGATGTCTTTTGTAATTTAAAAAAATCGTCCGTGATCTCAATCGTGTAACTTGGGGGGGGGGGGCATCTGAAATTTGGACCAGTATAGAAGGACTCGTATAGTCTTTTTCCCCGAGCCAAACTAACCTATTTTCTGTATAATATCCAACCCGTCTAGTCCTGTCTGAACATTTCAATCATCTAGCACGCTTCCTTCGCTCTACTCGAGGGGTAGAAGCTAGAGGCAGATGACCCGTACTAGCGCGCATTATTACGGCGGTGCCTGGTCCTCCAGTTGGGGGATCTAAAAGGGGGACTAGTGATGGACATTCAGTCATTACAAACAGTCCGTATTAAGAACATAATTAGCATCTCCGTTTTCAGAATTTAAAATGCAATTTCTTTTTCTTCTCTTCATCCTCTGGCGGCAACATAAGGGTGAAATGTAGAGGTGAAATTGCCTGGGAAAAAAGTTTGTTGTGTGTGAGGCTTTCCCGGATGTAAATGAATGAGGGTTAGTAATGCATTCAATCCGGCGAGCGGGTGAATCTGAGGGCATCCTAGTCGACTTTTTGTCGAAACGCAGACAATTTTTAAGAGCTGTGGAGACAGTTGGATTTCTCTCTTTCTGTAGCGGACTATCGGAGTCATCCCTGTTTCTATGGTCTCTCTGTCATGGCCTATCGGAGCCATCACTGTTTCTTTGGTTGGGATTACAAAACAGGAATCTCTGTAGTTAGACTAATGTCATTTTAAGTTCTAGATTAATTTCTTTTCTGTTGATTCTTTTGAAACAATTTCAGCACGTGTTGTATAGGGTTATGTTTTAAAGATACCACGACGTTAATGTTGTATCTCAAACGCAAAGTCGATATGTTTTTTTAACGAATGAAAACCGCAATAGAAATGTTGAAATTATGTAAAAAGTCTGTCAGTTTTACAGTGCCACTCTTTATATTTGAAATATATATAAATGCTTTGTTATGGATGTGACTTAGGCCTATATACTGCAGCTTTTGATAGTACGAAAGCATTTTGAGAAACATTTCATTTCAAAGCAATTTGGTCAGTAAAATATATCAGTTTTTATGTCCTAAAATTTGATTCTGAGATAAATTCATCCACTCCTGATTTTGGACGATATCTCCAAAACGCAACCACCTTTTGAAATTAATTTTTAACAAGTTATTTTTGTTTGTATACATCTACGTTAATACGGGATTAAAACAATCGAGCGATTCCAAAACCCAAATGTATACATTCCCTTTAATAATTTTACAGCACACAGTTAATACCCGTTTATATAAGCTACACGGGTGTGCATGTGCATCGCTATGGGGCTTCCGGAACCATCAAAAATGGTAATCGAAAACCTATGTTTAGAGGTTCATCAATGGCTAATTCAGACCAAGAAGAATAGGCGATGGTGTGTATGAACATTCATAGCGTGGTCGTTCCCGGCAGGCATAGAGTCTGATCACGCTTAAGGGGCGGGAGTGCTTTGTAAAGTGCGACATGCTCATATTGTCTTACCTTCGACTATTATACAAAACGCATTAAGGTCAAGTTAACCAATAAACCACCTCTTTAGAAATCGTCTCGTGCAATGGCAAATACAGTGTGAAGGCTTCTGTCCTAATTTTCGAGATTGAGATTATGCATAGATTATTAGTTAACGACGAAAAGGACTTTTAAGTGATTGGGAGTATCTCAGTGACGTCATCACTGTCATTGGCGCCCACGTTGTGTGGTGACAAGTTCAGATGTCAGCGTTTGGCGCGAAGTGGTGAGTAATACTACATAACACGTGATCCCGTTAGAGCTTTTTTTTTAGCTGACAGCATTAATGACTCCATAATGAAGGAACATTTTGAATTGACTTCAGGAAATAAACAATAAATGTGTTAATGAAATAAATGAAATAATTAGTATGGAGATTGGATGATGAGTACTTCTTGTCAATGCAAATGTGGCGTGAATCATCACAAGTAATGGTGTGACCTCAAGGCCTAATAACAGCAATTGAATCGTTAAGCAAATTCAGCACACCATTTTAATCTAACCTGTTCAGTTCGTTTTACTCAAGCGATTAAAATCTTTAAAATTAAACATACTTTCGATAGTAGCCTACTTCAAATATGCAATTTTAAAGGATCTATGTTGTGGTAACTTGAACTATAAATTCCACGACTGTTGAATTGAAGTCATTATGTAGTAGAAAAAGGTAGGGTTCGGTTAAAAGATGAAAAATTGGAACATTTCAAAGTCTCCAGTATTTGTTCTTGTTATAAAAGTAGGGTTTTGGGTAATAACAGCAGAAATTTGTTTACTTTTTACACACAAAATTACACTGATAAAAAAGATTACACTTTTATGCAAGCACTTGCCTTTATTTATTTGGTATGCAAGGCGTCGACGGGATTGAATTGTAAAAATGCCGGATTTCTGTCCCTCCAGAACCGATTAAAGTAATTACAGAGGTTTTATTTATATTATTGTCACTTGATGCCATTCACGCAGTACTTGCCTGAAGATATCATCGCGTTAAGGCTGAACATCATTCACATAAGAACCTTTGTGCATGAATGTGTAAACTTTGACCTGCATAAGCAAGGCAAGTGATCATGTGCGTATTATGAATCATACATTTTTAATTAGACAAACTCAAGTAATAGCACTAATTTGATAAATGTAAGCTTTTGTTTGATTCTTTTTTGCTAATCGGGGTTTTAATTTTACAACTTGAAAAGCGTACAAAAGAGGTGTGATTAAGCAGTGACGTAAGCTATGCTTTTCATACACTATTTTATTGTAATTCGTGTAAAAGGATTTGTTTAAGGATAATTTACTATAGAGTGGGACTCGATGTGACTCCTGTGTAAAAGGAGTAAGACAACGGCTTAATAAATTTACATTTTCGAAAAAGAAAAAAAAAACACTCCAACTTCAACCATTAACTAATAAAATCGTTGTAGAACGAATGCATTGGAAACATAATACTTGATTCAACCCTAAAACGGATCGCGTTGGGTCCGGTGACAGCTTTGCGTAAACCACCTCGGCAGTGATACAATAAATCAATCGGTATGCGTTTAGTTAAGAATCTAGAGTGAATGTACCCATAGACGTATGTGATCAATGACATCACTACAATCATGGTATTCTTTGCCTGTCGTAATTGAAATGACATCTCTCTCGGGAGACGTAAATTGTTGACGAGCATCCATTGATGAATTTGTTGCAAACTGTATTTTGCTGGATGCTACGTCACGACGCTACGTCACACCCAATAGAGATTGAAGGCAGTGTTTATGGAGACAATCTGCGCAGGCGTATCACATTGATACACTGTCTTAACATAATTCTTGACTTGTTGAGTAATTTTTAGCAGAGATGCGACACAGCGCCAGGCTTTGGATAGGTTTTGAGCTGTCGTTTTCTCGCACACCCTTTCCCGTCCGTTTGGGACGCTATAATAAAACTCTGCCATTTGAGAACTAACTAACTGAGAGCAATGGTCTGTTCACATCTCTATTATACTCTTGGAACCGTTTCCAGAGAGGGCGTACTTCAAAAAACCTCTTTTGCTCCACAATGCGGATAAAGACATGTGGATAAAAACAAACAGGGGTCCGGTCTAGATTGCCAGCAGAAATAAATCATGACAGTAAAATAGCAGCATCGGTGACAAGAAAGGAAAGGGCGCCCTCTCTTTTCTAACGTATAAAATAATGTCCTGCATAATATATGAATAATCATGTAAATCAGTGCAATGTGCCAATGTAAAAAATCGACCAATGCAAATCGTCAAAGTGTGTGACGAAATCGAGGCTAACTGAGGACGTTAGGTTGTGATAATATAGACTAACATCGGTACAATCGTGTAAGTAATAAGGTATGACCTACTAGACTCAATGGAAGCAACTTACTCAGTTTTGTCTCGCAAAAACGTCTGACCACAGTGCAATAGCACCAAGGCTAACTTTAAATTCCACTACTATGTATTTATTTGTTTATTTACAATGTTTATATTTAAGCCCTGTGTCTTGCAAATGACAGATACAACCACCCCCTCCTAGATCCTGTGTAGGCTCTGTTTGGAGATGTACCGTTTAAGACGCGGGAGGAAAACAGTTACCCATTGAATCTGCATGGTGGGGTCCGAACCAGGTTCATAGGTCACAAAGGTGTACTGTGTGGAGAGATACCATACAACTTAGCAATCTGATCCCAATGCCCGGAAACATGCCAATGGTTCAAACAAAAAACTTTCTGTACGTACACGATAAATCCAAATTTATCGTGTATGTACATGGTAATTTTGAACTTACATCGTGTAGCCTACGTAGCCTACACGATAAGTTTGAGATTTTTGTACTCATGTGGCTTCCGTTAGAAATGCCTTTCGTAATTTTGTTTAAAGCCATGTCGAACTAATGTTTCCCTTTATATATCACCATAATGCGGAGTGACATACGCACAATAACAAACCTTTTACTCGGTATAGTCACTGGTCGTAATGACAGGCTGATATGCAATGAACAACAATCCCTACCACCACTCCTTACCCCCCCCCCCCCCCCCCCCACCACCAGTCCCCCTACGTAGGTTGTAAACACATCATTATGGGGTGCCTTCAACAACACTCATTGTCAGCTTTTTGATACAATTCTGGCAGCATAATCGACAGATGAAATCTCCAAAATGGACAAAGAAGAGGTTTACCGGAACACCGTTCATGGTCAAGTTCACACTTCTACAGATCTGCCAATCATTTCCAGGCTTCTGTGATGTATAGCCTGTTTTCCACACCATTGATTCTGTACCTCTCCTTATGATGCACAATTTATTCCGCTAGATAAACGACTAATTTGACTGACAGATAGCTTTGGATTTCACTTTCATGCCAAAAAGTATTGAACTTAAAGGTGACTACCTAAGTTACGGATGTTTTGCTCTTTCGACTCAACCTACCCAGATATCAGCGTGTCCGGTTGTACCTTTATTGTTGCAAAACCCCACAAAACACGAAACAAGACAAGACGAGCCGAAACAATGGTTCCTTTGAGGGGGGCACAAGGGATGCGTATGATGGCCCTGAAGGGACATTGAACATATATATATTTTACGTGAATATTGACGTCAATATTCAAGGAATTTGCCCTAAATCGCAAATATTCACGAAATATTTGCGATTTGTGACCAAACGCAAATATTTACGTAAATATTCACGATATATGCCAAAATCGCAAATATTCACGTAAATATTCGCGATTTGTGCCCGAAATCGTGAAAAAAAAAAATCATCACTTCTGGCTTAATAAAACTAGTTTCCATTTGCATTTTTCTTTATAAAGGCACTTTGTCAACCCTCTTGGTGCCATTTACTACTTTGTCAGAGAAAACCTGACATGAGTGATAACAGCACTGTAGCGCGCAATTACCCCTGGTAATTTAAAATAAGTCAATATTTCAAATGGGGGCATGGACATCAAGTGGGGCGTGCCGACACCCGTGCCCCTCTCATAATAGTTATGCCGCTCGTCAGACAAAATTGAAAGCAGTTAAACGTCAGTAGTCACATTGCCAAATAACAGACAATCAAACATTAAAACAGAATACGGCGATTATACGAGAACAGGCATTTCATCAATGTGTATTTTTGGCATCAGTATTTTAAAAACATTCCGTAACCAACCATACAATAAAATCCACCAATCTTTGTTGCTATTTATTTCTGATGTGTTTTTAAATACAGTGGTCGAAGATATTAAAAATGTTATGGACAAATCTTGTGATATCTTTAATTTGACCTATTTAATTAAATTTAAAGAAAACATTTTCTTACAAGTTGAAACAAAATGTTGGGAAACAATGACATCTCACTAGACATAAAGCAAAAAAACAAAATGTTTTACCCCAAATTAATACACAAATTGAAATATTGTTTTTATTCTTCTCAATTTCGTCTCAGCTTTTACGAAAAATATCAACTTTCCATTATTTTTTTAGCATCCAATTAAGATAACCGCCATAAGTTACGGCATATACAGTCAAAGATCACATAACTATGTCAGCAAATCAATTAATGCTAGTCCAAAGACAAAACATTTTGATTCGAGAATATTGAAACTCTTTCGACCAGTGAGTCAAGACGCTGAAGTCACATTACAAGATAACGTGAACGTGTTATTACTTAATTTTGTGATGACTCCTCGAGAAAAGGGTACTGTACATTGCTTTAACAAGTATTGTATGTCTGCTAAGTTAGTTGTATTTAACAATGTTCAAAATAACTAGTTTATGATTAAACAATGAGGCTTTTGCTAACTCCTCCGTGATGATGTAAACTACAGTTGGTATATTGTATATATTGTTGTAACCCTTCCCCAGGGTGGTGGGGTATGTTCCTTTTGGAATAAAAAAATAGAAATCAATCAATTAATGTAGGCATATATCATTGGTTTTACCCCCATTGGTTGCCTTTCATATTACCCATGTATTTGTTTAAGGTATTATACAGGATTGGTAAAGATTAAAAACCTCTTGTTTTATTTGAGTCTGAATGCTATTAAGTTCATACTGTAGGGAACAAATATGTTTAAATTTTCCCTCAAAAAATTCGAGAAAACTAAATCTGGACAAAGTATTGGCTTGACCAATAGGGGGCTGTATATATTGAGACTGACCAGCACGAAAGCTTTAGGTTATTGGACTTGACCAATCAGTGGCTTTAGTTTCTTGGGCTTGACCAATAGGGTGCTTTACAGAGATTTTCAAAACAGAAAGAGAAAAAACTGCCCAGTATCATTTATCCACTTGCCCTTTTCTTGAACTCGCTTTCTTTTTGTCCGTGAATCTATTTTTTCTGTATTTTTGTAAAAAGAAATTGTTTTCAGACATTCAATTTGATTACTTGTCAAACCAATTGTGGTAATTCGTCAGAATCCCTTTTTCAGTGGGCGTCCATGAGTTTTGTTGAAATATTGGAAGGGGAAAAAGCCATGACAACCCTTGGTCTAATCAATTGTTGCGTAAACAAAAAAATACTCTTGCTCAATATTCTGTTTTATTATTTTTTTTTTCGTTGCAGAGTTTCAGAAAAGGATAGATTTCTGCAAGCAGAAAACTCTGTGTCTTTTATCACTTGGAGTTTTCATTCATGTCTCCAAAAGACAACATCGACAGTCTACAAAACACATGATAAGAGCTAAAAGAGTCGGTGTTAACAAGGAATTTTGACGTGGGTGGAGAGAGAGAGAGCGGGAGAGAGATTGTTGAATCAACTTAAAGAAGTCTTGTCGTATTACATCGCCCACTTTGAAGATCACTCACAACTCAACGAGACATCTTGGGGGGAAATCTCGACGTTGTTGGATTTAAGGTTGTGGATGTTTGTTTCCTGGTGGAATCGTTTCATTTATTTATCTGCAACGGAAGTATAAGTCTCGACTGCCCAGAGACAACACCCGCGAGATTTGCCGTTTTTGTAAAATTGTATGTTGGTGTTGGAGTTGCCATGGGAATCAAAGTGGTGTAAATTTGTAACGATCTGTGAGCAAACTGGTGAAAACGTCGAGTAGTTAAGTTACCGGTTCTTCTTAGAACCACCAGACCCATAAGAGCGTTGTTGTACACGGTATCTTCGTAAAACTTACTTGATTGTGTCTCCACCATGCAAAGTTTCAAATCCTACTCATGCAAATGGTGTAACTGTAAACCTTACTAGATTGTATCTCAACCAGGGAAAGTTTCAAATCTTACGCATTCACATGGTGCCACTGCACCACGCAAAGTTTCAAATCCTACTGATGTAGGCCTACATGGTATCACATCAAACCTTACTAGATTGTATATCCACCATACAAAGTTGAACATGGTGTTACATCAAATCTAACTTGTAGATTGGATTCCCATCATGCCAAGTTTCAAATCCTACTTGTAATGATCTAACAGGAATCGAAAAACACTCCATCGTGTACTCTTTGAGGCAAGTTTTGTATTTAAAGCTGAGGAACAAATCTACCGGACGATCTTAGTGGCATCCTCACCAATGTGACGTAGACTTGGACTTCAGTCACATCGGTCTCCCAGCCTGCTCCCGCTCAAGCACACACTGGAGTAAAGTCAACTAACCTCAAACAATCGACAACCCGGCCTTTGGACACACATGTTGGTGAGCCTGTCATGCCAGACGATTGGCCAATGAGAGGCCGGCCTGTGCCGAGCCGTCGGTGTTGTGTACACTGTGCATTGATCTTCGACGTGTCAATTGCACTGATTTGGTCTTCTACTACACCAGGCCCGTTAAAGGTAACGCCTCATAATCTAACCTACCATACCTGTTTGGAGTCCGACCTGAATGCGAATGTCTCGCCTCACCATCTACCGATCTCATCTCTAACAGAACACAGTCCATCTCGAGACTCTAACAACTGGAAAGTTTGAGATACTTGTTTTTTCTTAAAGAAGAGTTAACTTTGGGTCTCTCTGACACAGTGGCTAAACTCAACGCTAAGGTATCGCACCTACCAGCTGATGTAACTATAATGACACTGTTAACCATCAAGCAAAGAGATATGGCGCCACTCTACCAACAGTTACCGTAAAACAACTAGCAACAGATTATCCAGAGAGTGCGTTATCCAATGACACATTACAGGAATTGTGAAAAGCTGGCACAATGATACGTCACTCTCTGTTCCTACCAATCCTCTTCTTCCTGCTTCCTTGCCTCCTGTTGAGGAGCACCCAGGCCTGTACAGGGAGATCAAGTAAGCAGTCAAAAGGACCTCGCCAATCAACCCCGCTGCAGTTTCGCCAACGGGTGCCCAACGTGTCAGAGAATACCCTGGGGGCAAGCGGGCCTCCGGAGGGGAGAATCAGAAGTGATGACCCCAACTTTGATGAACTTCTGCCCCAGAATAACAATGCTGATATACTGTACAAGGATGAAGAAGGAACCGGGGCCGACAGGCGAATGTCAAAGGTAAACCTTAAATTTGTGTCCAAACTCACTTTCTGACATAAGTTGGAAACGAATATTTGATTATTTCGACCTTTATAACTGTTTTGAAGACGATACAGCAAAACGAGCTCCTGTTTTTTATACCTGACATTAATATTGACGTTGTGTATGTATAGACATGGTCGGTTCGGGCGCAATACCACATGTAATGTCATGTGCGAAATGATAGAGTTCAACAAACTACTGATTATGGTCATATGTCATCACGTGGTATAGGCCTACCACACACTCAAAATCAGGTTGTAATTTGATTCAGTATCATTTTATTAAAAGTCTTTCGACATTTTTTAACAAAATGAAAGTTGTTTTTGATGTATTTTAGATTGAGGAAATATAGTTGTGGATATTTTTGTTAAATTGATTTCAATCTCTAGCAACGTGGAGGACATTTAACGTGTTATCACCATGATTCAGCCTGCGGAACAAATACAGTCCTGTTTTACTAAAGTGTTAATATGTTATATATAAAGTCTATACTTGGTGACCGGTTCAGGACTGTGTACACTGTTGACTCTATCATCAAACAAACGACCGCAGAGAGAGAGAGAAAAATGCACGTTGTGTACTTAGTGCACCCCGTCCACAAGCTACAACTTTCAAGATACAAACAGCATTGCTTAACAACTCGCTAAATGGATTTCTTGTAAAAATAAGATTAAGGTTTAGCAAATAAGTTTTCTGTTAGATCAAGGTAGAACAAAAATGCCTTGAAAAATTCTCACATGAGTTGGTGGTTTTGGAGCGCTGGCTTCAGATGAGAGACGGGTTGGGAGTTTGGTTCTCTTTGTTACCGAGTTGCACCTACCCGCCTGCGCGTCGCCATAGCCCTTGAATAGTTTGCCTAAGCGATCACTACTCAACACTCTTTGCATTAGCACGAGGGTATGGAAATGAAGTGAAAATATTTTCCCAGCTTTTGGAATCCTCTTGCATTGTTCAAACCCTGCTGGTGGTTTGGGCTCTGAAAACACAAGATTAGTGGACCTTGGTGTACGCAACGGTTTCACTAAACATTAAGGGGAACAAATAGAAGCGGAGGTGTGTGTTTTAACTTTTAACAACAATCATCGAAGTTGAGTAATCAGTAGACATCATTAACAAAGAAGGACATTTTACCATCTGGGTGTCTGGGAGGAGATGTTTGACTGGGTTAAAAATAGATATCCATAAAATTTAAAATCCCAGATGAACCGTGGATCTTGTTGGGCCAGTGATGCAATGAGCTGATACACTTTATCATTGCTTGAATGCCAAGTTGAAGTAAAATTATGATCAATTCAGTCATTCATAAAAGTTAAAAAAGACGAGACGTTTTACAAGGATGTGCTGAAGACAACGTCATGAGAAGTTGAAAAGTATTTTCAGACAGGTCGGAACTAGCCAAAACATGTTAATTAAAACCATGTTCTCAAATTCAATAGTCTTTCTAACTCTTCACTCACAGCTTAAGAAACTTACATTTAAAAAAAAGTCTGGAAAACTAAACACACAATTTCAACTGAACTTCTGAAGTTACCGTTCCGCAACCCTGACTAAATGCCAGGCTGCAGATGCAAAATGCATATGGTTTACAATAGACCCAAAACTGGAGTAAAGGTGTAGTTTTAACAGTCTCGTGTGACCCAAATTCCAGTTTATGCACACAGTTTTTCTTTTATTGTCTTGTCAAGTCAATGGATACGAACATGGCGTACATAAATACAGAGAAGGGTGTATTGTGTGAAGAAAATACCCCGTTCTAGTTTGTGATGAAGTTAAAACTTCTGCAGATTTCAGAGTAAAATGATTGCCGTTTTCGTTTGGTTGTTCGAGTTGTTAAAACCTACTTATAGTCATGTTTGTCTAGAACGTTTTGTTAAGGCCAGTGGAAGGTCACAATTCTTCCTACATTGTCATGAAGCAATGTTGTGCGGAAGCAACTGAACTGAACTAACCATAGCTTGGACTTTGGTCTCTAAACTGACCTACGACAAACCCTGTCAGCTAAAATAGTTCCAGCTTCGCCGGACATTTTGAAGTGTAAAACGTGGACACGCAGTTTCGGTCCATGATTAAAACTGCAGTTTAGGTACATCAAAGCTTTGTCACTGTGTTCGGTGGTTCTTTAAAGGCACTGGACACCACTATTGGTAATTACTAAAATATATTTGTTAGCATGAGAAACGGCTCCTTCGGAAGTAATATAGTTTTCTTAGAAAGAGGTAATTTCTCACTCAAATATTAAAACACCAGGCCTGAAGAAATATGACCTTCTTTGCATTATGAGTCCTAATTTCTCATAGATTTGTTATTTTATGAAGGCCCCCTATATGTCGGGATACACCAAGTGAGAATACTGGTCTTTGACAATTACCAAACGTGCCAGTCTTTAACCAGATCAATAGAGACCTGCAGCTACGTCCAGCATAATTAATGATCAACCCTAACATTACTTAACCCCTAAGTACCGTTTAGCACAGCCATGTAATTCAACCTGAACCTGATGGGTACACTCTCTCAGTCACTTGTCTTGGTTTTTGGTCTGAAGTTTTTGGCAGGCAACCGTTACTTTTCCCAAACAATAACAACGCCCTATTACCCTTCCGTAGTCGACCCTAACACCTTACATCGGCACTTACTCGATAATTGTTCTCAATCGAGGGCTTATATTGAGTCACAAAAGAGTAATTTTGTACCCTTTCTGGTCAATGAATTGGAGTTTTTTTCCCTTGGTCATTGTTCAAACAACGTTAGACCGTGGTGGTTAGACACACACACCGGGACGAGACGGTGGTTTGCCCGGCCAAATGAGTTCATGCACGGGCGATGTATTTTGGGCATGGACACCGGGCAAACAAACCATGGCACTTGTTTTTTCTCAACAAGCTCCCCTGTTGTAGAATTTGAGGCTCGACTGCCCTTGAAATATGTGCGATTTATTTTCATCCTTTAACTATATAATAAAGACATATTAAAGCTAATTTTAAAAAAGCTGGTTCGCAGCTGCGTCTGTAAAAACGTCAGATTAAATGGCACATTGGCAGTTGGTCATTATAGCAATATATGACAATGCATATGACAATATTTCAGCATTATTTCACGTAGAGGGCCTATGCTTTGACTTTGAGTTTTGTAGGTCAGTCTGCTCCCACAAAAACAAGTCTTGAACAATTGAGTTAAACGAAGTTCCTTTTATGAACTTTAATTTCCAGGGTGACACGAAACCGCCAAACTGGCGCTAGCTGTCCTTATCAAACATGTTTGGAAGTTGTTTTTATTCTCCTATAAACTAGATAGTATACCAACCACTGGCTCGAACCACTAGATATTCAACATCGTGGGAAACCAATGTGTATTAAACACAGTTGTTATATTTACAGGGTAGTCAAGAAGTGAATAACGACTTGAGAAATTCTAAGTGGGACACTCGAATGCATACCAGCGTCCAAAGATCGAGGACATTTGAAATCGTAAAAATGACATTTGACTAAAACACCGCACATTCATTCATTCATTCATTCATCCGTCTCAACATTGGTCTGATCTATGCTGTCGTTTGATGATAAGAACTGGAAATTATTTCAGTTTGGGCAATAAAACAATTAGCTCAATTTATGGGTCGTTAAAATGTGTTGACGTCATGCAGAGATCCTTACAGGTTTAGTGTTGTAACATCAGAGTCTGCTTAGAAACGAGTTTCCTTAACGTTGTCCCTTAAGGGTCTAGGTACTTTTTGTATTAAAAAACCCCCACAATGTCCACAGATTTACACTAATCTTACACAGTTTGAAAATAATGATACAATAGAAAGCTTCCCTGAAAATATTACGTGCTGAGGTGCTGTAGTTTTTGAGAAATGAGTAAAACAATGTCATGACAATAATTTTCGTCTCAGTGATCATGAGACGAAAATTATTTTAGCATGTAAAAACGTGTTTTCATAATTTTGTTTTACTCATTTCTCAAAAGCTACAGCACCTCAGCAACCAATATTGTAAGGTACGCTTTCTACCATCATTATCTTCCAACGGTGTAAGTTTAATGTAAATCTGTGGACATTGTGTTTTGTGTTACAAAAAAAGGTACCCAAGTTAAACTCAAAACAAAATATTGACATTTTTGGCCTGGCCCATGAGTGCACTGTATAATGATATCTCTCACTTCCAAGTCATACACTCTCATGAAACCATAATACTATAACAGTTTGGACCAATAGTTTCGCTGTGCCTCAGAACTAAAGCATTAACGTTGCCTTAAAAGAAATAAACGCCAAAAAAACAAATCAACTATTTGGCGCGACTTTTGGGTGTGGCTCTCATGGGTGTATTATATCGTATCTTTCAATTCCAAGTCATGCACGCTCACGACGCCATCATACTTAAAACAGTTTGGACAAATACGTCGCTGTCACCGAGGCAATCTCAGTAATGTTAGCCAAGTTTGTGAGTGCACTCAGAACTAAGTACAATGTTATAACAACCAAGTTTCCTCGTGGCAATGAAGACATTTTCAAATTAGTTTCTTTCCCGCCTAATTCAAACCGTCACTCTGAGAGCTTGATGATGGCCATCTCAGACAGACACTTTCCAGTCGATTCGTAATACAGTGATTCCCCTGAATGATGAAACGCAGGCTGTAGTATCTTCAGGCTTCACAGCTAGCATAAACCTACTGTATTGTCATTATAGTCTCCCATTTAACACTGAGTTCAACAGATTTTTTTAAAAGTGTAATGGGTCCTAGGGCTCTGACGTTAAAAAACTTTTCTTGCGATGAATTAAAGAAAACAAATTGATCAATGAATTTTCAATGGGCTTCTGACATCGCACTATGGAGTGGGCGTGGTTTACATTAATTACGTCATAGCAAAAGGAAACTTTAGATGTTGCATTATTGATGATGAAGCAGGCACATTTGTGGAAACAACCTTGGGTATTTGGGTATAGTGTTTTTTTTGTACAAGTTTGGAGAGTTAGTCCCCAGTGAGATATACGTACAGCTTCATGCATTATAAAAATAAGCCTATTCATTTAACTGGATGCAGGTAAACCAGGCCATTACTATGCCGGTAAGCAAGTAAATGCAGACGTGGAGTGGCAGGTTTTCATCCAACAAAACTACTCATTTATTTTTAGCATTTCTTGTATTGCGAAATAGAACTGTCTGTCATTTTACGAGACATGAAAGTTGACGGCTGTCAAATAGACATAACTTCCTCTATGTGGTAAAAAGGTATACACGACAATTTCGCGTGTCACTGCTGGAACTGAAAGAGCACCGACAGACACGCACACACTTCGTTAGCGCCAAAAACCGAAGGCAAAGTTGTTACGGAACGAGTGAGGCGGGGTTTAGACCAACCAGCCAGAAAACATGTCACAATGCTTTGAATTGAGGGCATAGTGTTGTAACAACATTCATTACGTTTCCACCAGTGGTTCGCCAACAAAAGGCGCGATTCTCACGGCAGATATACGCCAGGGTTTTTCCATTCCTGGAGGAGTGAAAACAAATCCACGGGGAAGTTCAAGTTTTACAGGTGGGTCTGAGGAGTCTCATACCCAGGGTCTCTCCTTCAGCCGGAATCCCCTTGGGTCTGACTGGGCTTCGTGGTCGATCAAACAACGGAGATTTAAAATCCGCTACTGTTGTTCGGTTTTGAGTTTGGATTTAAATCCAGCACGGGAGAATCCGTCTTCGTAGACGATTCAATGAGAAATGGTATCCGTAATTGGCGCGTCGAGTCTGCTCCGAGGCAAGGAAGTTATACGCCTGCTGGTTGTTGACACCCCCATAGTGTAGAGGTCGATTTAGTCCATTCATAATAACCTGTAAATACAGCGCGTAACAAGCAGCGACTTAAACCCGTTCTAATTTGGACAAGACTGCAAGCATTTGCAAGCCGCGTTCACTAGTCAATACGTCTATAACCCAGGCCTGATACTTCATGGGGGCAACGAAGGCGATTGCCTCCATGCCCCTAGGTGCCCCTGGTACCCTTCAAATGATCCGGTAGAAATTTACACGTTCCTTACAGGGTGCCCTTACGAAGGAAGGAGAAAATGCATTGGTGCCCTTGCAACAACGAAACAGACCGGCTTGCTAACCGCCGCCACAGTCTGCAACACACACAGTATTTCATCTGATATCAAACTTATATCATTTTGATAATCATTTTAAGGTCATATTTCTTATTTATTCTAATCATTTGGCAAACTGACCGCAGGTCTAGGCCGTTCTTCCACCTGCAAATTGTTACGAAATAAAATAAAGGAAAACATTTATTTTTAGGGTACATAGTGTCGTTTTAGAGGCTTGTACCAATAGAGTTTGTGAAAACCTTATGGGTTAAAGAGAATTTGAGGACGAAGTTTCCCCTTCAAAGTTATAACATTATATACACCTCAAATCGCTCAAAAATCTTGTTAGTTCAAATGTCATCCTGGGTTACTTTTAAACAGTCGAAGAATGAAAAACAATTTTGGTTTTTCTAGTGACGTTTAGACCTATGACGAAATGTCTTGTTTTGAGTGTTCTGTAAATCGTTGTTTATGACGAATATATAAATATTGACTTATTGCTGGGCAATCAAAATGTGAGATTTGAAGAGGATTTCTGGAATGATAAGTGTCTGTAAATCGAGGTCATTATTCTCACGAATGACTCTTTACCAAAATCCCTTCCCAAGGGCAATCTTTGAACTTATAAACTATCTGTTCCTATCAATATACACTATCAAATTACTATATCTCTAATTATTCGTAGTATTATTATAACTCATGTGGAATTGTACGTTTTCTGTAGATAAATTGTGAGGATGTTTTTCAATTTATTGACCTCATAAGTGGTTGGGGTGTTAAATTACGCAAATGAGACGAGTTGTTATGCAACGACAAGACGGGTGCAAGCTGTTGAAGTTAACAACCAAGACAAATGATGTCGTGTATATTATGGTTAAAGATTGATATTTTTGACATTGTAAGATTTGTCAAAATCTAGAATTACCCTTGGCTATTTTCAAGTCAGATTTCACTATTAACAATTTTGATTTGTCGCAGGGTTATATTTTTATTTCGGTTAAAAACGCCAATAATTGTAGTTTTTTTTGCAAATCACACAACCTGGCAAAACGTCAGGATACCAAACAAACGATTTGGCACAAAGTCTATTAGATTGACAAGCAGACATGTGCTTTCATTGGGACAAGTTGACAGAAGGAGTTAGTTGGAAAACTTGTCTCGTAGCAAAAGCAAACACACATTGTTCACTCAAAGGATTAGGTACACGTCCATCATGGCAGTCATTATGGAATGCAGAGTCACAAATCTAAAATAAAAACAAGAAATAAATGCGGACTGAAAAGGTACCTTCTAAAAGCTAGGAATGTCCCAATACATCCGCCTGGGCTAAACGCGACATGACAAACATTATCAAACCCGACCACAATGAAAACTAAAGCCACAAGTCAAACAACATTTTTAGATTACGTCGAATTCTAATTTGAATAGTTTCCTATTGATTAACCATAGCAACAATGATGTTTTTAAAATTTGTTTTAAAATTATGCAAGTTCGCCCAAAACAAGGCTTCTTCTTCTTCTTCCGTAAAAGTACAGTCCACCATCTGGTGTATTACGTAGTGGCTAAACGCCACTCTAGGTAAAGGGCTACAAGGAAGAAAACATAGAAATGCAGAAACTCAGTGAAGCTGAAGGTAGGAATTGCTATTCCTCTTAAAAGATGGCACGGAATTGATGTTCCTCTTAAAAGATGGCACATGGAACTCAGTGCACATTTTAAAAATAAATTTAAAGATTAATAAGATCCTTTTTTTTTTACCGTTTGATTATTTTAATCATCAAAAGGTGGTCGCGTTTTTGAGCTATCACCGAAAATCGGAAGCGGTTATGTCCACGCAGGAAGATCCGTACCGGAAAACACAATCTGAGAAAGATTTCATGCAGAAACGTTTTTCAGATGGCAATATTTTAGAATCCCTTTCTCTTACCACATTTCCTAATAATGGCGTTTCTCAAAATGTTGCACACCATAAACTTCTTACCAAGTAACTTTCTACGGCGATTAATTTCTAGACTATTATTATGCCAAAAGGTATACTCCCAAAACCTATGCGACATGCACGATTGACCATTGATAAGTGAACTACTAAATCAAAAAGTTATTTAGATATCATAAGAGACTGTGACATCTCAACAGAAACGGTTAGACTCAACATAGAGACATTTAAAGTCCACAGTGCCATAAGAACGTTGGTTAAAGGCACTATGGTAATTGTCAAAGACTAGCCTTCACAGTTGGTGCATCTCAACATATGCATAAAATAAAAAACCTGTGACAATTTGAGCTCAATTGGTCATCAAAGTTGCGAGATAATAATGAAAGAAGAAAAGACCCTTGTCACACGAAGTTGTGTGCGTTTAAGATGGTTGATTTTCAAGTTCTAAATCTGAGGTCGTCGAAATCAAATTCGTGGAAAATTACTTCTTTTTCGAAATTATGGCACTTCAGATGGAGCCGTTTCTCACAATGTTTTATACCATCATCCTCTCCTCATTACACGTCACCAAGAAAGGTTTTATACTAATAATTATTTTGAGTAATTACCAATAGTGTACACTGTCTTTTTTAATTAAGCCTACGGTACTTCTGACATGTGGGGCGAAGTCTCCATTTCGCCCCACTACGCCCCAGATCTGCCAGTAACAAAACGCTATATTCTTCATCCCAGACCAAGATATAACAAAACCCTACCTATGAGTAATATGATAGTCATCCAGCTCATGAATACAAGCTTTTTACCAATGTAGATTATACAATTAATAGAAAACTCGAATCCACCAATATGTGTGTCAACCACCTTTGCATTGTGGTACTTCCTTCCGTAAGACCGACGAGAATAGAGCGAGCGGTCGATTGCCCCGGTAGATCCCCCTGGTAAAACACCCTCCTTACGGCCCAGCCTAATCCCCTCGCCCGACGGTTGTTTCCCCTTCTCCTTTTGTAGTAAAAAAAGATGTAGTTTAATGCTCGCCACCGGTTTCGACTTTGACCTAAATCCCCCTTCTACGGTTTCTGTTTGAGGTGTGTGGGTTTTATCCATCTTCGGTAACGGGGCTTCAAACATGCACTTTGTGGGAGCGTGTTCGAGAGGACATCGACATTGAACTGTAGGGGGAGCCGGTAGGGCCTAGAATCTAGCTTTGATGCGGTAGTCCAATTTGTCAAGTTTTGTGTGCCCCTTTTAGAGAGTTGTGACTTTTGTGAAAAGGACCCATTTAAGATTGATGAATGGTAGACTATGCGGGAAACCCGCATACTTTACAAACCAAAGTAAATCAAAGTTTAATCATGATTTAATGATTTAATGATTAATTTTGTTTTCCTCCCATCAAATTATCTACAACTCAAACTTCTTTCTTGTATTATCTAATTCGTTGGCTACTTGGCTAGTACAGTGCGTATAGTCCTTGACGTCACAACCAGAATAAATTAAATAAAATGAAAATAACTTGTTTAACATTAAGCGGTAGGTATCGAATCATTTAAAAAGTCACACATTATTTTATGCAAAAGTTGTATAACTAATTAATCACAGGTGACGCTATTTTGTGAGCAAATTAGTAGCACTTTGAAAGAACAATTTCTGCAGTATACGCATTATTAAGAAATTTAAATTCTAGTTCCAAATTCGCAGGTGTTACTGGTTAATCCTCAAACCTTTGTTAGTACAAAGGCCTACAGAGTACTTTATCTTTCGGGTGTTACCATAGCAACTTTTAAGGTATTAGCAACAGATTAGTGTAGTTAATCCCATGAACTAATCTAGCAAACTTTCAGATCATGAAAACCTCGTCACAGCGTTATGTAATTAGAGCTGAATTTAGACACCTCGAAGTCATCAGAGGCTGTCCAACATTCATGCAAGTAGTTAAGATTTGTTCATGTTATTCTACTTCAAATTACTGGGCTATATAATTATAAGTGAAAGCCACAATACCAGAATTATGTAAGCTTTAAACAAATAATTGTTATACCTGTTAGGATTTTTTTGAAAGACGCTCTTAAAATGTTTCACTGCGTTCGTCTTCCAGTTTTGATAAACCTTTTAAACTGTTAGGTCTTAATATTATTTAAATGATCTTTAGCGTTGTTTTTTGAATGACTTTAAAGATGCTATGTCAGGTTTTTGGCCGATTTGACCTTAACATTTTGATTTAAAATTCAATAGGTATTTTGATGGGAGTCGAGAAAGTTACAAGCTTTCATTTGAGCCATTGCTCGAAAAAGTCCGCCAATTATTAGTAGCAGTGAAATAAAGTGCTCAAAATCACGTGACCAATTCGTATGTGTTTTATAAGAAACATTTCAAATTTTTGTCATGGTTCCCGACC
The DNA here is from genome assembly GCF_902459465.1 of Asterias rubens. Classification (NCBI taxonomy): domain Eukaryota; kingdom Metazoa; phylum Echinodermata; class Asteroidea; order Forcipulatida; family Asteriidae; genus Asterias; species Asterias rubens. The sequence goes on along the minus strand of NC_047064.1, from coordinate 21,534,017 downwards.
ATTAAAAGTAAAAGTTAAACTTGTTTTCGTTAGAGCGGGTGATACTCAATGAAATACCATTCACTCAAAAAATCTATTTCTTAATGCTTTAGGCCAAAAACCTGACATTGCATCTTTAATGTCTTGCCTCAAATCCTCCTGCCTTTTGCTCTTTTATGGTATTTGGGAGACATAATATAACATGCCTGTTTGGCTGTTTTGCCTGTAGATCTCTTGTGCATATTTTAATGTTGGTTGTATACTTGTTAAGTTTTTTGCCCGAATTAATATTATTGCTATTAAGTGAAATACTTTACTTTACGAACTTCAAACTGGAGATGCAATTACTCAATTAACTAATCACCGAAATAGAATTTGTCTTTTCACTGCGTCAGTTTTTTTCATTGACAGTCACTATCGCATAAATCATGCAAAGAAAATGTATTGCAAGTAATTTTGATCCTTCCAAAAAAAGGGGTCTTTATTCCCTTGAGTTATTAAAATAACATTTCTTTTCTGTGCCCAACGTCCTAATTTATGTTTGTACAGCATTAAATCCTTCAGTCTATTGTTAAACCATCTTTTGTCGATTGCCCTTCAATGGTTACTGGTTTCGCCAAAGGGTATATTTTTGGTTTATCCCAAGCCAGTCCATGCCGCAAAGTCCCGTGTTTTGAACCGATGACAGGGCCTTCGACCCCCGGTCCGTTAACTTCCCCCTTTCGGTGATTCTTATAACTGTATTTCTGTGCCACTAGTACATTTCTGCAGGGAGGGATTTTGATTGTGCTTTATTTTGCCAACATGTCAGCAGTTATTACCATTATCAGTAGATTAACTACGACCTTGTTCAATTTACAAAGTCTTTTAGAGATACCAGTTCATGGCGATTGTAAGCCATTGGTTTTTGGAAGTATTGTGCCCGTTGTGCCTAAACAAATATAATTACAAAATAGATGTAGTTATAAGTTTGCGCAATGTCCTAATGGGTGCGCAAAACAAAGCAATGCTTTCGCCTGAGAACCATTTTGTTACAAAACATCACGCGAACTATAGTTGTTTGGCCTTATTTAAAGTGAATAAAATCACATTGCAAATATTGACCCAATTAGAAGTGAACAAAATCACAAGTGTTATTCCATTTGCCAATCAGTCTATAGTTCATGCACTATACTTTCCATTGTTTTCAAATAAAAAACTTAAATTGGATGTAATTGAATGGAATCGTTGATAAACCCCCTCACCCCCAAAAATAATAATAATAAAAACTTGAGGTATATCCTGTTTTTAAAAGCCTCTGGTTGCGGTTATTGAACGCACTTGCTCCCGGCAAAAGCACTTTTTTTGTTGGAGGGGGGAGCGGTGGCCACTCAAAACCTGGTGGGGGATTTGTTCCGTAAAAGCGGGGAACAATCTCGAACACAATCCCCATCCGTCCCTGATTTCACGGACCGCTCCACACGTCAACACACTCAGGGCTCATGATTGGCACTTGGTATCCTCAGGCAAATACATAGGAAGTGAAAAAAAGTTTGTATTTTTGCTCCTTTTCTGTTGATGTTTCGGGGGGGGGGTTGTCTAGCAGTGAGACACGCTTTCATCAGTGAATATGTGTAATGTTGTGGATGTGGTGAGGAAGGGAGTGGGGTTTCTGCCTGCTTGGTGTTGGATGTAAGTTCTATGATCCTAGACGACCGATTTTGATGAGGTTTATGGGCCATGACAAAACATAATCGGTTGGCCTTCACCGTGTAATGCCAAGATTTCTTGCTATTTTAATCTGAAAGTTGGTTCTCAAAATGCTTAAACGAAGATTTCTCATTAATGTTATCATGTTCGTGGTTTTAACTTAAAAGTCATTCCATAGAGCAACCCATTTACGATTTGTTTCTTGAAAGTAAGACTGTGGATTTTCTGATAATAATATTGCTTAAAGCCACCACCTGTTGGTGCGAAAAACAAAACACGAAAAAAAATATTCGAAAACATGTGTATGCAATAATAGACATACACTTTGAGCCTCCTAACCATTAGGATGGGTTCGTTTGAAAAGAATAAAACAGATATGAGGCCGCGAGTCACGAATTCGCGGACACCATCCCGGCCCAACGATACTTAAAGGCACTTGACACTATTGGTCATTACTCAAAAAGTTTGTTGGCATAAAAACTTACTTGGTATTGAGCAATAGAGAGCTTTCGATAGTATACAACATTGTGAGAAATAGCTCCCACTGAAGTAACGTAGTTTTTGAGAAAGAGGTAATTTCTCACTCAATATTAAAAAACTTCAGGGCTGAAGTCTTTTTTCGGCTGCTGAAAGCACACAAATTTGTGCAACATGGGTGTTTTTTCTTTCATTATTCTCTAGCAACTTCGATGACCAATTGGGTTCATGATGGGATACATCAAGTGACAATACTGCCTTTGACAAATACCAAAGGTGTCCAGTGCTTTTAACTCGCATCAATTATTGACCAAGCGCAAAACAAAGTTTACATGACATGATCAAAAAACATCCGCTTGGCCTTTTTTTAATTAAATGCTTTTAAAACGAAAACAATATTCGATCAAGTGATGGGAGATCTACCATCTGACCTGACGTGTTTGAGGTTATGTTTCATGGAAACGGTCAGCTGTCCTGGAGTGCCAGTATGGAACCCTCCACAGTCAGCTGTCCTAAGAGTAGCCTACCAATATGGCAACCTTCGATTGGTACCGGCCGACAAAAGGCCCTCAAGAGTTCATTAGCGGTCGTTCGGACCTTTGGGTTGTAACACTTGGACCTTTGATTTGCCGAAGGGTATAAATCACTGACCAATATTACAACCTCAATGGGGATCCTTAAACAAATGAGGAAACCTCCCCCCCCCCCCCCCCTCCCTCAAGATTCTGGCTGACCGCAATTATTACGCTAAAAATATCTCCGCTTTGGGAATGGAAATGGCCTGCCCGCCCTGCACCGGGTGTGTGTGCTTGTATTCTTTCCTGGCTTATCCGTTCTGCATACTCAGTGCGAGTTTGTTGCCCCTCTTGATCGAAGAGTCTCAATACAAGAGGGTCACTTTGAACATTCCACCTGGGTCCTTGAGAATGTCACCTGATGATGTTTGAGGATGACTCCAAGTCAGGTCTTGAAGAGATGTCCCGAAGAGATTGTTTTAAACTGAACGAAAACACTGCAAGTCACCTTTTATGAAAGCAAAGCAATAGTTTCAGGCTAACTCGACATGCTGCACTTAGCCATTGCAGAACTTATCGGCGTCATTCGTCCAATCAGAATCATACACAGAACTTATCAATACCGAAATGTGCACTCTCTAATACGCTCGCGATGGAACTTTTTATCAAGTATTACACCGTTAGGGAATTTTGGTTGAACAAAGAGCGGGACTTGAACCCACAACCTCCAGATTAATGAGCCGGCACTCTACCAACTGAGCTTCATATGCAATATATTTGTGGTGGTCTCCCTGGTTTGTCAATACTCTCTAAATGTAAAAGAGTGAAAAACATCACTCTTTACATTTCAAGCTGTCCCTCATTATGGCTCTTCAAAAAGAGTGGTGGTTATTTCACTCTTTTAGAGGGGTTTCACTCCAGGACTGAGTGAAAAATCACTCAAAAAGACGCAAACTTCAATCTAAAAGAGTGGAACACCACTCGAAAAGGAGTTGTCCATATGGCTCTTAAAAGAGTGCTTTTTCACCCTTTTAAAGAGAGTTCGGGGCATTTTCATTGAAATTTCTTAAACACAATAATTTTGTTTAATGTCCTACATGTCAGAGTTTGTGAACAAAAGTTCGACAACTACAGAACTAAGAAGTTGTTATGTCCAGGGATAGAAACTATGGAGGGAAAAGTTCCCGATCATAATCAATAACATGAACTTTTTTTTTTTTTAACTAATTCTTTTTTGTATTTTTCTTTCCAGAGGTGCAAAGACAAGTTGAACTCTCTGGCCATTTCGGTCATGAACCAATGGCCCGGTGTCCAGCTTCGTGTGACCGAGGCATGGGACGAAGATGGGCTTCACATGGAAAACTCACTTCACTACGAGGGGCGGGCAGTAGACATCACCACGAGTGATAAAGACCGGTCCAAATACGGCATGCTGGCCCGTCTAGCCGTGGAGGCCGGCTTCGACTGGGTCCATTTTGAATCCAAGACCTGGATCCACTGCTCTGTCAAGTCAGGTAAATAAAAATGACCTTCCACATGTGCAACTTTGTAGGGTTACATAACCATGCTAAAATTAAGCAAGGGACCCGTGTATAATTGTGTAAAGGGCTTATAGCCCGGTCATACTTCTTAGGTCAATAATATGAACTTATTCCCTTATTCTTTGGAATTGCGATGCAAATTTTGACGTCACAAATTCTCAACGAATGATTCGCACCAGTTGAGCTGTGCTGAAACCGTGAGCCATGTGACGTCAAAACTGGTATCGCATTCACAGGAAGTATGAACCGGGCCTTAGTCAACAATATCTCCCTTGGTTCGACCATGGAGGAATTAGACCGATGCTCAACAAATAACACAGTTATTCTACAAGTTAATTCGGTGCTGAACTTTTTAGAGTCAATTATTACACAAAATATGGCGCCATTTTGGATGACAACACTAATGCACATCTGGCGGCTATCCACAAAGAATAAAGAAATAATCTCAAAGTTGTGCTCTATTTGGCTCATCCATCATTACCGCTTGATAACAAAATTCCAGTCATGGACACGATTGTATACCCGGACCATTTCGGAAGCACACTAGCTCCAGTTAACCCAGTTAAACACCGACGTAATTGTACCGCAATGTTTACTGACTGAGATATCACGACCAACAGAAAAGTTTTGTTATCAGTCAACAACAAAAGAATCGCTCTAAAGCGGACTGCGAGGGGTCAGAGTTCAAAGTTCATGTTGTCTTTCTCTCTACTACACCCGAAACTACGTGTCGCTGTTTGCAGTAGTATTCTGGTTGTAGGGTTAGATAATAAAAATACAAAACTTGTCCCAAGTGAACTGTATTGCCACGAAGGGAACATTTAGCTGTAGGTGTTCAACTCTGAGCCTCTAGCAAATAGAGTTGGGCCTCCCTCCATCCACGGGTCCGCTTCGCAGATTAATTAACATGTACTTTTCTGTAATAATGGCTTGCTTTGTACGAAAGGGTGATCGGGTTGGCGTCGTGGTATCTTTCCTCGCCTTCCACCTCTAAGGGCCCCGGTTCGAATCACACCAGGTCACTAGGTGTATTTGGGTTTTCAGTCTCTTATACCTGAGAGTGCGTGCATGGTTTTAATCTGGAATAGGTCTCTGGTGGTTTCCCCCACATCTAAAACGGAACATTGTTTCTTTAGAGTCTTTGGTTTCACAACCAGAATAAATTATATTTAACTAAGTCAAATCGTCCTGCTGTTAATTTGTGTTGATTACTTAAACGTGAAACAGAAGGAGGACGACCTTTCAATCGACGGCCATTATTTTATGTTGTTCTGAAATGAACAAAATCGTCGATTTTTCAAAACGGATTAAGCGTGTATCAGATTTAAAGTCTATGTAATAATATCAGTCAATGAATTACAATAAACACTGTGCAGATCCTTGGCACAAAATAAGCAACAGTCACACATTGTATTGATAGACGTCATCAACATTTCTAATTATTTCATTTTTTCTCTTGCTGTTCGATTTAGATTCATCTGAAGCTGCTAAATCCGGTGGCTGTTTTCCGTCGGATTCCCGAGTCGTTCTCCAAAACGGCATGACAAGGACAATGGCGGACCTTCAAGTTGGTGAAAAAGTCGCTGTGATCGACAGATTTAGCGGACATATCACGTTCAGTGACGTCATCACATTTTTAGACCGAAAACCAAGCAAAGATACCTTGTATTACGTCATCCAGACGGATCGAGCTGGCTACACGTTGACATTGACCCCTCAGCACGTTGTCTTTGCTTCAGACACAAACTCAAGCTTCAGCAGTCACAGCAGGGCCATGTTCGCCAGTGATGTACATACGGGCCAGTACCTTTACACCACAGTACATGATCATGACAGAGAAGCAAAACTCCAGCCTGCTAGGGTGACTGGTGTCTCCAAAGTCACAAAAACTGGGGCATATGCCCCCCTCACGTACCACGGTACTCTGTTGGTGAATGGCGTTGCAGCCTCCAACTACGCAGTCTTGGACGTTGATTGGGTATCGCATGCTGTCTTTGCACCAGTCAGGTGGTGGCATAGCATCAAACAATATACCATAGGACCAGTGGAAAATGACCTGTCTACCAGTGGTCAAGTTCACTGGTATCCTTCGTTTATGTACAAAATCACCAAACCATTCGTTGGCAGATGGTACCATTCAGATGTCATCGATGTATAAAATGTGACAACTTCGGTGACGCACATCAAGTAGTCTGCATTCCAGAGGTTATCATCAAACAATATCTCATGGGACCAGTGGAGAATGACTTGCCTACCAGTGGTCAAGTTCACTTGTATCCTTCTTTTCTGTACAAAATCACCAACCATGTGTCGTCAGCATTCAGCATGTACAATCGATCAACAGAGTCTCTGCAGTATGTTCATCTAAATGTACATGTACTTTCAACTTTCAACTTTTAACTCCGTGACTTCGGCTGAATTTAAACACTGTGGTTTGAATTTTTTTTTTTTTTCCGCAGTGACGAGTGAATGGTGTTGTCCAGTGTAAAGGTATACCAAAAACTGACCGTTGGTTTCCGCGTGTCGGGTAACAGTCCGACCATCCAATAGTCGTGAAGAAAACGAAGAAGCATCTGTGTTTAAATATACTTAAAAAACTACTGTCTTCACCATCTTTACTAAGATTCGTCTCTTCAAATTTCATAAAGTAAATTGACATCAGAAACAAAGTTTCCGAGCAGGGTCGCCAAGAAGCCGCCAATGCAAGTCCTTTGTAAAACTTGATAATAATGTTTTCTATTTTCTATATAACTGTGCTTTACGAAGCTCGATGTAGTAATTTAAATTGTGACTTTTTTTCCAAGAAAGGATACATTTATATAATTCGTAATACACTGTACTATAAATACTTCTCAATCATATTGTCTTATTTTGTTTAACAATCCTATGAAATAGGTAATTTTATTATGCTAAAATTAGCCTAAACATTATTGGTATCAAGCTAACGAAGTTATACATTAACCACTAGAGGGCGCACTTTACCATGTGACCCGTGTTGACAATGACGTACTCAACGCACACCTTTTAAAAAGATGTCAACAACGAGGATAATCAGTAACAATAGCTTTTACTACACTACTAGCATTGGGCCAAATTGTTCCTTACCGCCCATTCCACATTGGGATATCCAATTAAGAACCCATATCTCCAAATGAAGTGAGCCACAATCGGGAATAAAATCGAACATTGGCATGACTTACCTACTTAAAAAAAAAAAAATAATAATGCAGTTTTAAAATGACAAAGGGGTCATTCTACCTCATCAGCAATTCAAAGTTAAGACATTCTGGAAGCTAATAAACCACAATATTATGTATTAGATAGTAAAGTTGGACCAAAGTATTTAACTTCTGTGTATAAAGTTCTGAATTTTCTACCAAAATTGATCACATTTTCGTGAGCAATCAATTATTAAAACTCTTAAAGTTAATGCGATGAAATAATTGAAGAGGTGGTACAACATGGTTGCAGCAGCGGCGTTTAAACTTAATACAAACAATTTAACCGCCCAATTGATAATAGTTGTCCAAATGAAGGAAAACAAGTGCTAAAGTTAACAGAAGATTTTCTTGAAGTAGTCTCGTTTTAGATGACAAAATCATGGAAAATAAACTTATTTCTGAGAGACAGCCTTATAAGCTTATTTAACCAAAAACTAAAATAAAACAAAAAACAAGCAAGCAAACGCCCCAACAAACAAATAAACGACAAGTCACCAATAGATGGATTATCGACCGCCATTTTGATGACAAACAATGAAAAAGTGCACGCCCCAACACTCAGCCAATGATAGTCTTTCACGTGTGCACGTTTCATCAAAGATGGTGGTCAATGACGTCACAAATGCAACTCATCTATACCATAGAGTTATATAAGAACTATACACACCGTTTGACAAAATTGGCAGACAGTTTTAACAATTTTGTCACATTAGGTAGTTTGAGGAATTTAAAAAACTTTTTGTTTTCTCTCCTGCAAACTCAACGCAGCAAACAAGTGTCGAGACTTCCTCTGCCCTGAAGCATGGATAAATAATAATAAATTATCAAGAATCAATATCTGTCAGTTTTGTGAAAGTTGTTCCCTACTACTATACAGTACACTGCACTGTCAGTATCATTACAGCTTGATTTATTTTCATGCATTATTGGAGCTCGTGTATTTGTTTTTGTTTTGACTTTTTGTCGGGAGGGTGGGGGGGGGGGGGTTGTGAATTTTGTCTTTGTTGTGGAACCATAAGCTTCGTGTAAAGATTTTGAAACATTAATTTTGATATTCTGAATATTCGTTTTTAAATTTGTTAAGATATTTGAAAATATGTTGTAAAAAGTCAAAAATGTCAAAACGCTTCATTATGCAAAAAATGTACAAAATTTAGATGTCAAAAATATATATATTTGTTTTTTAAAGCTTTTTGTGCATAATTTAATGTAATAAATTGATTTCTTTTATCTATGAACGTGTATTCAAACTGCAAGAAAGTGCTGGGAAGTGTTGATTTGAATTTTTGTCTGGTGGTGTATCTGTCTATGTATCGCTACCCAATGTGTATTAAAGGCATTGGACACTATTGGTAATTACTCAAAATAATTATTACAATAAAACCTTTCTTGGTAACGATCGAATAATGGGGAGAGGTTGATAGTATAAAACATTGTGAGAAACGGCTCCCTCTGAAATAACATAGGGTTTTCGAGAAAGAAGTGATTTTCCACGATTTTGTTTTCGAGACCTCAGAATTAGATTTTGAGGTCTCGAAATCAAGCATCTGAAAGCACACAACTTCGTGTGCCAAGGGTGTTCTTTCATTATTATCTCGCAACTTTGACGACCAATTGAGTTCAAACTTTTACAGGTTTGTTATTTTGTATATATGTTGAGATACACCAAGTGAGAAGACTAGTCTTTTACCAATAGTGTCCAGTGTCTTTAAGAAAACAAGGTTCAAGCCCGGTTCATACTTCCTGCGAAAGCGAAGCGAATTTTGACATCACAAAGTTGTTCCTCCGCAGTAGGAGAGTTGAGCACAATTGAACTGTTGAGAATTATTCGTTGCGAAATTGTGACGTCAAAATTTGTATCGAATGAAGTAGGTATGAACCTGGCTTTACACTCTAAAACCTCACGGGTCAGAAGTTGACCATGGGTCCCGTGGGTCTCTGACACTCATGTCTGAGTCAATATCACACAGAATCTGTTTCCAAATTACCTCAAAAATGGGACAAACTGAAGCAGAATGGGACCTAAAATCTTATCTTTTAAACACTTAAACACTTTCCGGGTCAGTCTGACGCTGATATGGATCAGGCCCCAAGGAATCCGGGTCAATTTTTGACCCAGGAGTTATAGAGGATTCAGCACAAGGCACAATTCAAAATGGCGGAGGGACGAGCCATAGCGACGAGCCATAGCCGTAGCCGATGTCTTGACTTTGGAAAGCCACTAGTATATCATTAGACTTGTTTTCAAGTCTTAGACCGCGGTTATTTTTCTTCATCTCAGCCACGAAAAATGCCCCCACATTATTAGCTATCACGCGCCCCCTAACTCGCAATGATCGTAGGCTAAATGACGCAAGTTGATCACAAGAGGGCGCTGTTTGTAACGGCTATCAGGGCGACTAAAGAAGCCACAATCAAAGACTTGGAACCAAGTCTAAACTGTCGTCTCCTCACACGTAGAAATAAAGACGGAACTCGTTTGTTGTTTTAATTAACAAACAAAAAAATACATCACTGCTCTGCAGGCCAACAATCATGCACCGAACTGAATAGGCTACTCACAATTTGTTAGCCTTCAAGTCTTTTGAATAATAACGTCTTTGGGTCATGCAATAATAATGTGTCCAAGGCAAGTTACCATACCCTGTGGGTTCTATGCTTCAATATTTGAGTAAACTTGATAGATTTAGACTTTTAGAGTTGTTCCAATTTGGCTTGGGAATGGAGAAGTGCGTCATGAAATTTGGCAGCAAGTTGGTTTTAAAAAAAATAGCACATTTTTTCGGGATGTTTTTTTCTGGGGCAGCAAAAATTCCAAACGGCTGACCTGCCAAAAATTGAAAAGAAATCTAAAGTTACAAGTTATCTGAAAATAATTATGTTTGATTGATTTTCAAGCTGTGAGACTTTAAAAAATTTGTTAAGCATTTTTGAATATTTAGCATTAAGCATTGGTTGCCATGGTTTGTAAGTGGCGCCCTCTAATACTAAAAGCGTGGTATAAGTATTCGCATTGTAGTTATATTGAAGGAAAAATACTAAGCAATAATATTCACCAAGATTGACAGCTCATCTTCATGCCAAAAATAGCGAGGCTGTATCTAGGACCACCATGCACCTCATTTCTGTGTGGCTACACGCGCGTTAAATGAGATGCGTCCGCTTTCTTTTTTAAGGGGTTGTGTTGTCAAAATTAATCTCACTGCAAGCGCGTGCGTCTCCATAATGATACACAGGGAAGGCGCACGCGCGCAGTTCATGTACAGCCAAGGGTATGTTTTATCAGGAAGACACAGCTCCTTTAAAGTAGGGCCCATACGATTAGCGCGCAACGCAAAACGCGTAACGCCAAAGGCGCGCATTTTCAAAAAAGAACAATAGCTCTAGGTGGTGGCGATTTGTGTGCAGTAGTGAAGGGACGACAAGACAAGACATAACTATTACCACTTTATTTGGTGCCAATTTGTTCTTGAATCACGAAACAACAATGTGACTACAGCCTTTTCAGCAATCAAGAATATCTGTAGTCACATGGACGAGACGTTTTTGATGGATTTGAATTTAAGGCAAGAACTAAACCGTTTGCGTGATCAGCCTTAACTTTGGATAACGAAAACGTGGACGGAACATTTTAGTCGAAGATGTATAAGTTTCGAAAGTGTTCAAGAAGTGTCATAATGACAATTTTATGGATATTTTTAGTTGTTGTTTTCATCTCCCAAACTGCAACATCAATGGTAATTCGTAAGTACTCAACCCGTAACGTTGTTACACTGCAGAAACTGGGGTGTTAAAACTGACACCGTGGGTGTTGTCATTCGAAAAATGTAAAATCATATGGTGTTAAACTAGCACCAACGTACGGTGTTGGCAGATAGCAGTGATAGGCCTACACCATAGTAAGGTATATTATTTTGTTTTGTTTTAATATAGCTATAATGTGGCAACACCCATGGTGTCAAAAGTATTATAACACCCCCCAGTTTTCACAGTGTATGTAACAAAACACTGCAGTGAGGGCCGTTGTCAGTAAATATGCTGATATTTTTAAATATTTGAATTAAGATTATTATGATGGTACAATTATCAAACCAGCCAGCTCATGTGCCTTGATATAAAAAGCTGGACAATGCCACACGACATAGAGGGGTGCCATCAATCAACACGGGTCAAGTTATTTCATTTGGGGGGGGGGGGAACACAAAACTCTACCAGCATCCTTTAGTTTGAGTGTAAAATGGGTATGTAAATTTTCAATGGTTCAATTAGAAATATTTAGCAAACAAGATAAATTATTGTCATAGCCATACGAGGACATGACTTGGATGAAAAAATCGCCGAAAAAGGAAAAAAGCTTGTCATCATGTGCTTAAAACAGGGGGTAATTTTCTATAAAGCTGTTAAGCAGAAAATACTGCTGGACAAATTTCTTTGCTAAGCACAAATATAGTGAGGCACCAGTCACAGCAATGAAAATATATTTTAGTTTTGGCTGGTAACCTTTCTTTTAAGCAATACTTTTCTGTGGTTACATGTTTTTGTGCTTACATAATCTTTTTTTTTTTAACCTGCGGTTTAAAATTTTAAAAATACAATACAGAAAGACAAGTATTATGTTACCCCTATTGTTTGGGTTAACATTTCCTATCGATATCTCATCTTGCACTCTGTACCCTTTTCAACCGTGCCTTCAAAAATTAATGAATAAATGAAAATTGTTTCTCATCAATTTTAAACCAGCTAAGGACAGGATCGTCAATGCAACAATACCTCGTTACATAAATAAGGAGGGTGGTGGTGGTAAAACGGCAAGGTCCACAAGAACAAGATTTCTAATGGTGGCAATGCCCGTTTCTTCTGCCAAGATTAAGCTTGGAGAATCCAATGAACTTGAAGGAGAAAATCTGGAAATTATTGACCGAGCCAACAGAGTCCGACGAGAAGATGATGTAAGACTAAAGATGATGCACAAGTTGCAAGAAAACTTTTTTTTTTTTTTTACTGAAGCTGTCGCCAAGAAAAATTCTTCACCGAAAACCATTTCAACAACCAATAAATAAGGGGGTATACTTTTTGTAATTCATTGTCAAAGACCAGTATCCTTTCTTTATGTAATCCCAACTTAATTCTGGTGAAAGATTTGGGCTCTCATATATGAGAATGGCTTCATGCCCGGAAGCGTTTCTTAGATTCAAATGTTTTTGTGAAAAAAATCTTCTTTCTCTAAAACTACATAACTTAAAAAATGGTAATCTTTTTAAATGTTTGATGATATTAACAGCTCTCTAGTGCTCTTTACCAAGAAACTTGCCATTTTCATTATTTGTTTGAGTAATTACCAAAGGTATACCCCCCCCCCCTTAAATAATTAACAAACATTCATGTAGCTCAATTTAATACACAAGTTTTGGCAGGGGACTTTTAGCTTGTTTTTGTTTATACAAATATGTGTAAAAAACACAATTTTTAATTGAAACAGAGTTTGCAGCGTGGGTTGTTAGTAAAACAGAAAAAAAAAAAAAGGGTAAAAATGGTCGTTTCCAAATGTTGTTTGTGTATTATTGATTACAGTTTAACGAACAGGCTGAAGGCTACAGCAGCGACTACGCATACGAAGAGATAGTAAAGAAGAGCTACAAAAAGAAACGACTAATCTTCTTCACCGGTGTGTTCTGCCAGCTCTGCTGGTGGGTACTTTGCGTCTCTCTACTTAAAGCTTTAGTCATGTTCATGGTCTGAGGCACGAAGTGGAGTTAGTGGGTTGGGGACCTTTGGTGCGAGGTATGCGGCATACTGGTGTATCCCTTCTTTTGTATTCAGGTACATTCTTCCTGTAACCCTTATGAGTCACTAGGCATCGTTGGTAGTTGTCAAAAAACTAGTAATCTCACTTGGTTACCAAGTGAGGTTACTAGTTTTTTGAAAACTACCAACGACTTGGTGTATCCAAACATATGCATCAAAATAACAAATACATGTATGTGAAACTATTGACTCCATTGGTCATCGTTGCACGAGAATAATGAAAGAAAAAACACTCTCGTTATTGCACAAATTTGTGTGCTTTCAGATGCCTAATAAAAAGCTTCAGGCCTGAAATGAGAAATTACCTCTTTTCTCAAAAACTCTGTTAATTTAGAGGGAGCCGTTTCTCTCAATGTTTTATACTATCAGCAGTTCTCTATTGCTCGTGACCAAGTAAGTTTTTATACTATTATTTTGAGTGATTACCAAAAGTGTCCAGTGCCTTTAAACACTCCTACCTAGATTGGATTCATAGATCTCTCCGACTTACAGAAACCACATCAAGACTCAAGAAATTGAGGAAAGATGCACAGTATTTATTTCACGACTGTTTATGAACTAATACAGTGCAACAGTATATTAATAAATCAATACATGGTCAAGTAAAATGTGCCAGGTGCTTTGGACAAGCTGGGAACTTTAAACCAATGCATTAATCTTTTAAAAGTTAAGCTTTAAGGATACATAGCTTGGATTACGTAAGCACTTATTAGTAATTTCTCAATATCTTTTAAGATTTTCAAGCAAACCCCGATCCTATTCAGAAAGTGATTATTTATCGGCATGAATTTACATTTGTGTAGTTTTTAAGATAGTCGCATTACTGGAGGAAATTCTTTCCACATATTCTCATGGTCCCTGTGGTACTAGGTCAAACTGGTTCAAAGCGGTCAGATCTGGTTGTGGCTGGTTCTTGCTTGGAGAGGCTTGTCAGAAGGCATACTGTGATCTTCCCTCATTGCTACGGTGTGAGTTATTTACACGGAACACCAAAGCAAACTGGAATCAACAGTTGGCTTAATGTGCCTTCCTTCGGAAAGAGCAGCCTACATGGATGAGAAAGAGAAGAAAAAAAAAAGAGAACAATCAACTCAAATGTCTGCATTGTTACATTTCTACTGCAGAACGAAATGTGAGATGGAAGATGGTTGCAGGAAAAGATTTACTTTCCAGAATTACAATTAAAAAAACCTGCTCAGAATGGTATATCAAATGTTTTCTCTCATCCTCTCAGACGACAGTACGCACACAAATATTACCAAGCACAGAAACATTCTGCTTGGCAGAAAACAGGATACCAGTCAGGTGCCCCACTCAGTTTTTGCTTATAACAATTGAATTTGCTGGGCAGGTTTATGAAATACAGCCCTAGGCCTACAGTAACGGCGCTTCCCACCAAATAATATGCAACTAAAATTATTTAAGCTAAAACTGCTACCTAAATAAAACTTATGAAAATCTTACTTTAAACATAAGTTTTATTATACAAACAAATGTTTTTTAGGCAAGTTATAAAGTTATTAATATATTTTAATATGATTCGCGCACATACCGCCGGGCAAAACCTTTGTGTTTTGGCAGCCAGCTAGAAAGTGTATGCAATCTTACCATGACTACACATCTTTTTGCCCGGCGAAACATGACGTATACAGTGTAAACAGAGGGCGGTTTGAATGTAAACATAGGTCACATCATCTATACATTTCAGTTTTGAGCAATTTCTTAAAAGTAGCGTTTTACACGTAAGAGCAGATATTGTAAAGAAGATGGTTTCAAATTCACAATTAAAATATTAAGATAGTTATTGTAAACAAAAACTATTTGGTTATTGTACAGTTTATTCAACAAGTTATTAGGTTTAAGAAATCAGCCCTCCAACACTTTCACATAAATATGCCCCATGTTGACACTGCCTGTGTGTCTGTGGTGGAGGTCATTTCAACTCTGCATTTTGATAATCGCACTTGACGCAAAGCTTTCAAAGCGAACGAATCCTGTAAATGTCTGTTCAAATAAACAATGCACCACAACACACGTGGTAGATTTAATATGGCCCTCATTACCGTGAAAGGGTAAATTTCATTCATGCATGCATAAACACTATTGTTTATGGTTAATGGTTTATTAAAAAACATTCAAAAATCATTGTCCAACATGAATTGCATTTTGATTTTGCAAATGCCATGAGGTCTTGCACTAGTGTATGTGTCACGCCAGTGACGCCACAATCAGACCGTTACAAAGATGCCACAATGTTCCGTTATTTGTCCATTATTTATTCCGTGTTAGTGCATCATGCATGATGTGCAATTTAAATATTTCAAGGGTAGTTTTATTACTCTTTTAGGCTTGGAACTTCATCTTTGAGAGGACAAGGTCATTTTCATTTTTCAAAAGGCACGTTCATTTGAAAACCTCAAAAGTCTACATGGGAAAAACCAAGGCCAAGGGGCAACAAGGCCAACTGGCCAAGACTTCAGTGCACCTTACCTTCTGTAAGCCTCGCCTTGCCACCAGTTGGTTGGCACAGCACAGTAGAACATCCTACGCACAGAACAACAGTCTGGGCATGGCTGAACACAGTTGTGATCTTATAACAACCTGGAGAAAATAATAAAAGCAAAGGTTAAACCAAATTAATGTAAATAAACAATATCAGTAAATAAACAACATCGGTAAAAAATGGATTAAATTAACACCAAATCATATGAGCATTAACCAGTTTTTAAAAAAAAGTTAACATTTCTGGTAAAAACAAACTGAACAGGTCTGACACCTCACAGAGGAAGTGCAGCATTTGAGAATGGTGATCAGAAGTGCTGAATTTGTAGGTGAGCAGAGCTATGAAATTTGGCCATGGCTGGCTCACCCCGAGGTTTATTTTAACAATAGCGTAAAATAAAAATTACCTGGGCACTTCACATCCATGAAGTAGGAGTTAGGACTCTGAACTAAGCGCTTCTTCTTGTGCCTGCGCTTCTCACTGTCCAATGTAGGGTTGATTAGGTCTCTGGCGAGCTGATCAAGAAGTTAAATAAAAAAGCAACATTTTATCAACTCGAACTTAAAAACAGGGATGGCTTTAGTTTTATTAGACTTTATAAAAATAAAAATAAACAAGTCGACACATAAAGAAACAATGAATCAAAATAGCTTAAAAATACCAAGCCAGTGAGTGGCGAGGAGGAACAGGTGACCAGCCCCTCTACAAAGTCGTCCTGCCACAAAGAATGTCCCCTGAAACCCACACTACAGTTAAAAACCACCCATCCCACTGTAAAAAAAATAAAAAAATAATGAACATTACAGAATTGGTAAGAAAACAAATTGCGAAGATCACAGATTTACATAAAACTTACACGGTCTAATGATGATGATTAGTAGAAAACATCCCTTGAAATACTTGTTTGAAATGTCATATTTGATGAGAAATAAATAATCTAATTTCGCGCATGGAGTTTATCGCTCAGTGAGCGTTTTACTCATATTTTTGTTGTGCATCGATGTCAAGCGAAAATGTGTAATGGGTTCGTCCTCACTATTTTCTCGTGACCCAAATGGCCGATCAATCTCAAACTTCTACAGGTTTGTCAGTTTATGTATATGGTGGATTACATTATGTGCTTACATTTCCAGCAACTGATTTGTTAGCAAAACCAATTCGGTAACGTTCCTTTAATAATTATTAGCAGAATTAATTTGAGATGATGTTTCTGCAAAGAAGTGACACATTCACCATTATGATTTTCTTTTTGCTCAGTGATGGAGAGCATTGATAAATTATATATGAGTTTTTAAAATATTGAATCATTAAACCAACTTTTAAAATTACTAAGGCCACACCATCAAGTTTTAGTCAAATAACCACCTACCGGCATTCCAGTAAAAAAAGAGTACAACTTGTTTCAAACGATAATTAACTGGCGCTCCAAAACTAATTTCTTGGGAAGACTCAACACTGTCGCTTAATTTACAAAATAACATCCAAGTGCAATTTGTTACAGACCACTTAGCGACTTACGAAGTTACTCAATTGATACACATTATGTCTATTATTTCCGACTGTTGTGCAATGTGATGGCATATTAAAGCCATTGGACCCTTTCGGTTCAGAAAAAAAAATTAAAGTTCACAGATTTACAAATAACTTACATGGTGAAAGACTTCTCTTAAAAATATTATTCCATGAAATGCTTTACTTTTTGAGAAAACAGCAAAACAATATAAATTCTTGTTAACGAGAATTACGGATTTATTTTAAACACATGTCATGACACGGCAAAACGCGCAGAAACAAGGGTGGGATTTTCCGTTGTTTTCTCCCGACTCCAATGACCGATTGAGCCTAAATTTTCACAGGTTTGTTATTTGATATAGAAGTTGTGATACACAAAGTGTGGGCCTTGGACAACACTGTTTACCAAAAGGGTCCAATGGCTTTAAAGGTCAAACTGTGTCATCCCCAACACAACAGAATTTCGGAAAACAACGCAAAGAATAATTGTATACCATTTTTATCAAATCGTCAGCGTTTTCACGAAGTAGCACTCTACGTGCTTAAGGATTTTTTTACACATTTTTATTTTTTTTACATTTCTGTTGATAATGCACGAAGACCTACAATTCCATAATGTTTCGAAGCTCAGACAGCTTTACTTTTTTAATTAAGCTAATCAGTGTTTTCAATGGTGGCACAAACGTGGCATTTTTTGTTTTCACGAAGTAGCACCCGAACCTCTGTTTACCGTTGTATGCATGGCACGCACTCGAGTCAAAGTGTGGTAAAAACGTTTTCACGAAGTAGCACGTAAGTTGTGTGAGCGCGCGCGCTGACCTAGTTTCAAAATTCAATACAAAATGCTGTGTTGTAGCATAGGCGAGTGCTACTTCGTGAAAACGAAAAAAGACATATTTTGCACTTTTTGGGTTTCACGAAGTAGCACGCATCTTCTCGTGTCTAGTTTCATAATTAATTATGCAAATGAGTCAAAATAAGATTAATTGATAAGTTCAAGTCATCAAGTATCTACATTGAAAAATTTAAATGGAAATACTTTGAAGTTTTGAAGGGAGGCGGGTTTCTAAAAAGTGTTCAACTTCAGAGGCCGTTTTCTTTGATTGTTGTTTTTTGCTGGTATAGCAGTGAGTGCTACTTCGTGAAACCGCTGACGAAATTCAACACATAAATATAGGCCTACCTGTACGGTTTTTAGAAAAATGACTAGGCCACTGTTAGCAGTTCAGCTACTATACTAGGCCTATTCCCTGTTCTACAAAAATAAACTATTCACTACAGTAACCAGCCAAACCAAATTCATAAATTATTAAATTTAAAACAACTTTCGAACAAAACAATTATATTGGGGTTTTCTCAGCCCCCCCCCCCCACCCCCAAGAACTTAAGATTAAGATTAAGAAACCATTTCCGATCCCGACAAACCCAATTCCTCATGAATTAAATTACGACGACAATGACATTTTTATTTAAAAAATAAAGTTCAACATAATTTAAACAAGAAGTAGGGTAGGAAAAGTTTCCGTAAGGCGCCACCACTTTTTCATTCGAAATAAAATAATATAGTATCTAATTTACCTGATTGATATATCCCTTTTTGTAAAAATGAGTGAAAAAGTGGTGGCGCCATACGGAAAGTTATCCGTAGGGTACAGCTCTTATTTTGATTCAAAATTCAGAGAACGATAATCATGAGAAATTTCGTAGTGTTGTGCAACGCAACAGCCACCATGCTTATGCATGCATGGCGTAGAAGGGTGCCATGTACATACAAAATGGACGACGACCCGAACGAAATTTCCACAATCACGTTAATTTTTACATTAATTAATACCCTGGTTCTAACAACCGAGCAACCTATTTAACCCCCTTAATGTCATCTGTACTCAATTGTGTACAGAATATGGTCATTTACAACCCAACCTAACTTTTCATTTATGTCAAAAAACGTAAATATCCGATCGAAACTCACAGGCATGGTGCTGGATTTTTTAGGTCCTTGTGGAAAGAGAACAGGGTCACGTGACCATTTCCCCCAGCTCCATTTATCGCTGGTGTCCGTACACTTCTTAGCGCACACGCTTAGGTATGGAACCAGTGGTCTGTTAAAAGGACACTCGTGGTGGCGCTACAGCACTTTGAAGGCAATTAATTATCACCCACAGTCAGTGCATGGAGGTAGTGCATGCATAGTCTGGATCATGATTTAATTTTAGTGAAAATTCTGTACTTTTGAACCAGTTGAGTGGGAATCAAACTGATACACTTTTTCTTAGATAAATTGTGCTAAGAGCTTATATGGCGGATCCACAAACATGGTTGGAGTGGATGGTTTGGCTAACTGTCTAGTGAGCGGGGTGGAGGGGGGGGGGGCGAGGTAACGCCGGTGTCAGATGCAATTGTGTCCGCCATGCAATATTGTCCGCTCCATGCAATCGTGTCCGGGGTTATGCAAAAACCGTCCGACGGACATGTACATGACTGTGTTCCGTCCCAACTTGATAATCGTTATCAAGTTGGGGCGGAACAACTGTACATGTATGTGCGTGCGTAAGCGAGCGTGCATGCAACGAACCATGGAGCAATAAACTGAACGAACCTACATAATTATGCAGCACTGTGATTGCAGCGAATACCCAACGGCCGAACATTACCTATGTCATTCACGACATGCACTAAGCTTGTAAAAAATGGCGAACGTGTTCCGTCGACTAAGGGCGTTTAATTTACTGCAAGGACGGTTTTGCACGGGGGCGGACACAACTGCATATGCAAATGTGTCCGGGCAGACAGACTTGCATTATGCGGCAGCATCCGGGCGGACACGATTGCATATGCAAAACCGTCCGGCGGACATTATTGCACATGCACAATAATGTTTTCCGATAGTATTGCATAGAGGACATAATTGCATGCGACACCGATCGTTACCGAATTGTTGACATTACTTTTTGACTCCATCACAAAATTATAAAACAAAATCTTTTAGACCATTTTGCTGACGATGACGATATATTCGTTGATGAGGTCTTTCTAATTACATGCTCGATCACTTCCTTTCGTTTTCTTCATCTTTCGGGGGGGGGGGTCTCCTATGCAGACGGTGCACGGTCGGGCTTATCTTGTCTCTGCTTCAATTATAACAAAACATGAAAACTTAGACAATTTCTATCTCTTTAAAAAGCAAATTAAAATTCCTGTCTACGCCGCGGGACGCACCCCCCCCCCCCCAAAAAAAAAAAAGAAGAAGAAGAAGAAGTCATTAACAACATTGACGCCGAAACAACCACTGGGTCTGTGCTGTGCATCGACTACGATCACAACCATCAAGCATTAGGTCCTTAAATTGCTAAAGATTAAGAAAAATAATTTGAACAAACTCAATAACATGGGAGTGGCCCAATTATGTGGTCGCGACCCCACCGCCAGCGAATTACGCAGTTGTCAGAATAGGAACTCACAACAATGCGAAGTTTCCTCAATTGTATTATAAAGGAAATTATAATTTGCATTGTGTATGTCCGCAATGGGTGAATCTCATTGTTTCAATGTTAGGGCGGATCGCGAAGTCTAGCGAATTAGGGCACCTTAAAACTTATTTGTTGACTTCGTCTTTTGAGTCTGTTTTACCTAGACCATAGAGCAAGGAGACGCAGAAGAATTTAGACCCTTGTATTCACGCTTGGTGGTCAGTTCGACATGGGTGTACGATCCACGACAGCGACCTTGCGACATTCTACGACAGGCAGTGAGCAACACTCTAGCTTAAGAGTAGAATTTTAGAACTGCAAAAAATGTGGGAATTAAAAAATCTAACTATCGTAGCAACGGTCTTCAAGTTGTGTTTGTACTGGCTGATAAGTAACATCTACAAGCTTGTATCGCTGCGGTGCGTTCACCTTCTCCATACCCGTGAGTAGTCCGATGACCTATTTCCGGAATCAACTACCCCCAGATTCCTCGTGGGGCCGGGCATATTCTATTTGTCATATTTCCGTAAGGTTTTACAATGTACTATCCATCATAGTTCAAGAAATCTGAATGAAAACTTTTGTATATTATGGAGACGGCCAAGAGATGATTTGTTTTGGTGGTGAAACAAACAAAAACAATTGCAACGGTAGAAGTCATAGCCTCCGGGTTTCACCCGGGAAAGTTTTGAACAGTCAGGAACTCAAAATTATTACTAGGAAACCATAACGAAAGCCATCATCAAGGGAAATCATTTTTATTGTTCGGCTTGCCGCATATCCTGTGTATAAAAGGTTCGTTGCCTTTATGTTTTTCAATTACTGATTGCCTTATTGTGTAATGCAGATAAATTGGTCATCGGCCCACTACTCCGGCCTCATGCCGGCCACTGCCGCCGCTGTACGGCGTCAAGCCCCGCCACCTCCAGCCTCGACTTCATACATACCGGAACACGGTGTGACTCAACTTATAATGGCTTCCAGAGGCTATGAATATTTGTACAAGATTCTGTTCATTGGTGATTCTGGTGTTGGAAAGACGGCTGTGATTTGGCGATTCTCTGAGGATACTTTTAGTGGAGTCTTCATTCATACAATTGGTAAGTATCAACATATGCAAGATATGGCGGGAATCCGTTACCCCCCCCCCCCCCCATGGGACCGAATAGCACGTCAGCACGGTGAAGTGCACGGGCCCACTGTCACAAGCATGTAAGCTGGAAACCTGCATAACATGGACAAATATTGTTAAACAGATACTGGTTACCAGCCAAAATTCCATAAAGTTTACATTGTTGCAGCTGGTGCCACACTAATTTTTTGCTTAGCAAAGACAACTTTGGTAAGCAGTTATTGTCTTGTCTGCAACAGCTTTATGTCATTGGGCCCAGTTCGCGGTGTAGGTCGCCATCAAGGGCACTGTTTGTTTTGGGGGTTTTAGCATAGTCCTTTAACCTGTGTATTTGTGTTCGTCATTCATAGCAAAACACTTTAATTTCGATCCTAAACGGATGGGTGACAATCCTGTGGTGCGCATAACCGATCCTTGACCCGAACCCGAATACGAACCTTAGCCCCACCCACACACCTCTCCATTTGCTCTGATTCAAAACAAAAAAGACACATTTTAATAACAAGTATTTGAAATATTATTGAGGAAACTTGGGTCTACATGATTGTATACTGTTTTGTTGTGTTGTTTATCCAGTTCTTATTTAGCTCTATGATCCATCTGCATTGATGTCATTGGAGCGTTGAGACGGAGCAAGTCGACTTGCAGTTCGAACACCGTCTGCCTATTATTCCTTTAATCATAAAGTTATCGACTCTAGTAACTCATGGAGTTCAAGAAGTCACTTCTATAATTAAACGATCCCTGACTTTAATAATCGCAACTTTCCGTCTGGCTCGTGACGTCTAACCATGACCCACGACACCGACAAGTGACACCATCCAATGGATTACGTCATGTCGCGTGTTCGTGACAACAGTCGAGTTGTGATCCAGATTCATCTTTACACTGAATGCCAATAGACTTCCCCATAAAAGCAATCACAAATATGACGTCACAAAATAGCGAACGAAAGTTGAACCAAGATGTAACGATTTCACTGTGAATCTGTGACGTCAACGTTGTAACTTTTCAGTCTATTTTCCACTTTTTTTCTTCTGATGTAACCTATTGCATGCATGCATCAAACTCGCAGCGTTATGCACAGTCCAGCTTTTATGCCGTTGTAGTTGTATCTGTTCTCGCCGTCCACCTCATGGACCCGGTTCGAATCACGCGGGAGGCATTGTGGATTGGGTTAGTCCCTACTGTGTGGGTTTTCCCTGGAATAATTCCTTGGGGTATCCTCCATTAATAGTGAAACTGAAATTTCCTTCATCGGTGTCTTATCTCCTTCTTGGCCAGAAGTACACTTAACAGTTTGCGGAAGTTTGCATCCGAAATCATCCTTTATTGTATTTGATTAGAAACTGTAGATTTCACGTCCAAGTTTCTAAGATGGAGTGAATGAGGTTCTGTGAACGCAACAAAACAAAGAAGAATAGGTCAGTTCAATTTAAAAAAAAAAAAATTATTTCCACAAAACATTTCCACAATAGGAAAACATAGGCCCTACATGTATCTATAAATGACAGAAAAGGAATAAACTGGCGGAAAACGCGTGGAGGCAAAGCCTACAATAAGCCAGGTAGCTTGTAGCGGCTTGCCTATACATAACAAAATAGAAAAACTAAAGGTAAATGCTTAGGACAAAACACAGACGAAACAGACAGACAGACAGATCGTCAGACAAACAGACATACATACATACGACCAAACTACTGGAGAAAATGACAATGACAAAGAAAGCAAAAACTTCAATTTGAACATAGGTATAGAAACTATGTTAAATACTGGGAAATAAGGAACCTTTTATAAGATATTTTGAACCTAGCCACAGAGGATGAGGTTTTGATAGTCTGGTCAACCGAATTCCAAAGACGAGGACCATAGTGACGGAGAGTATTATTTTGATGTGTATGATGTGCGTGCGAAGTCTTTTAATAGTCAGTGAACTGTTAGTTTTGTAGTGTACCAAATTGTGGTTATAAGGGGTGTAAATAAACATTTTGTTATGGTAAAATTAATAAACTTTGCACCCACCCGACAGTCACGGATGAACGCCTGCTAAAAATGGCGGACAAATACCAGACTGAGTTTGATTATCGCTTCAAAATACTCATTACTGGTGATTCGAGTGTAGGGAAAACGTGTGTACTGTGCAGGTTTTCAGATGATGTGTTCAGAGCAACATTTATTTCCACAATAGGTAAGAACGAATGTTGGCATTGTCTAAGTGAACCATTCAACATTCAAAAGTGTTCATAAATCACGGTATATTATGTGAACGATCCATAGAGACTTATAATAGTGAACAACTAGAGGCTGGAGCCAGACTGTTCACAGAAATACAACGATGTATCATAGAATTGGAACCTTTCATGGAGGGGTATCATCTGTTGATATCTGGGTCGTTAATCCACCGTTTCTAATGCACAATAAATGTTGAAATAAATGGGTGTTAGCTTGAATTGTACTTTCCTAATAAATTGATCTAAACCAAGTTGGAGTTTGGTTTGGGCCCCATTCACTGGAATAACATTGATTTCGAGCCTATTTTAACTGGGAAGATTGACATATATAGGCAGTGTGCTCCAATAAGAATAAATCAACACCAAGCTCCAAAACTGCAGCTGCAGGTAAAAGGTCTACGTGCTGCACTCACACCCTGACCTATTATCATCCGGACCAATGGGCATTGACAATAAGTATTATCATTATTTGTACTGCTCCTTTTTACGTGTTTTCTGCGCGACACTTTTGAAGAAAATGAAGAAAGACTCAAGTGAATTGTCACATGAAAAAAACCAATAAAAAACAACAACAATTTTATAACATAACAGTTCTAGCTCAATGCTCTAGGTCGTTAATTGCAATTTCAATGACATGACAAATGTTCATAAATTTGATGAATATCAACATCCAAAGTGTTTTTCTTATAAACTGAACAATTCTTTTTGGCAACAGTTACTTTGGAGACCACTCTTGGTCAACTAACTACATTTATAATCTCCAAAAGAATGCAAAGGCAATTTTTGTGAAATCCATTATAATACTGCATGTAGTCCTGAGCCAATAATATAATTTTACCACAAAGAAACAACAAATCCCTTTAATTCAAAACCACTTCGTATATTGCTCCTGTTATCACACAATGGACTTTCAACAAAGTGATTTACAGAGCGTAAATAACACTTTGCACCAAATACATGTGTATTGTTGGTCCATAACCAAGATGGCAAATGTGTTAGAAAAACCACCTTATGACATGCAACTTAAGCTGCTGCTAGTCGGGGAGTCAAATGTTGGAAAGAGTAGTTTGCTATTGAGATTTACGGAGGATGGGTTTCGAACCAACCTGTTGCCAACACTAGGTAAGTCTGCATAAGTAAATGGGAATGTTGAGGGCGCGCTGCTGCACCACACTAAATAATCCCATATGGCAACCAACACTAATAATGCTGATTACAAACGTAACAAGTCTCTCAGGCTCTTGAAAAAAACAATCAATCCTA
Source organism: Asterias rubens (assembly GCF_902459465.1). NCBI lineage: Eukaryota > Metazoa > Echinodermata > Asteroidea > Forcipulatida > Asteriidae > Asterias > Asterias rubens. The sequence continues at coordinate 21,508,679 of NC_047064.1, read as the reverse complement.
TTTTCAGATTTCTATTAAATTTGTGTTAGTTCCATTTGGATTTTTTGCTAATTACACCAAGGAAAAACTACTCCAAAAAATATAAATGTAATTTTCCAAACCGAGTTTGCTGCCACTGCAGTTTTAATTTCGCGCGAAGCACTTATCCACTTTACAATCTAAAATTAATAGGACCCACTTTAAAGGCTTAATTTATCAAGTCTCTTAGTTGAAGCATGGGACCCTCAGGTAATTTGTCATCATAGTATTACATAAGTCAGTTGCATAACCACAGAAATTGTATTAAAGAGTATAATTATTGGCAATTGTTAGGCCTATGCTAATGAGTTTGGCGCGTGAGTAGGCTTACGTGTGTGGCCTTTTCGGTGCACTCTTTGTTGGCAATTCATGACACGTTACCTCAGCCTTGAACTGATCATGAAACCCGCGGTCATATTTATACCCGCCACGGTAACCTTGATGTGATAAATATTCAGGATTATATTGTGAGGGTGTGTGTTACAGATTTTCACAAGACATCACTTTGGCCCCAGCATTATGCATATAACAAACCTGTGAAAATTTGATCTCAATGGGAGACTTTCTGGGACGATAGAGGGCAGCAGACTTACCGGGTAAATCCATTGTTATCAGAATTATGCGTATGTTCAGAACTACGTAAACAATGGAAATTTACCCGGTATGTCTGCTGCCGCCTAGCGTTGGAAAGTCTCCTATTGGTCGTCTGAAGTTGCGAGAGAATGATCATGAAAGAAAAAAACATCCTTGTCGCACAAGTTGTGAGCTTTCAGATGCTTGTGACCTCAGCTGTGGTCTCGAATCATAATTCAAATATAGTGAGAAATTATCATCTTTCTTTCTCAAAAACTACGTAACCCCAGAGAGAGCCGTTTCTCACAATATAATATCAACTTTTGATAGGTTATGGGTTCGAATCCTACCTACTGAGCCAAGTGGGTTTTGTCCACGATGACTAGAATTAGTGTTCAGTACTGAATCAAAGCTGATTGATTTTAGCATGTCATATCATTCATAAAAATTATTACAAACGTTGAATCGATATTATGTTTGTGTAGAGCTTGGAAAACAAAAATGTATATGTTTATCATTATAAACTAAACCAACTTGCAGTCCAGATTTATAAAACAAAATCAGAATTGCCGACACGGTCAACGGGATTTACAGAAGCAGATTTTTCGAGTTATCATTAAAAATCAAAGCTACTGGAACAAAATATAATTTAAAAACTAGAACTTTTGTCTTGGGGAATACCTAAGAAGGGATGACGTAACCGGAAGTGTCAATAAATTATTCAAATAAGGGTGTTTCCCAGATTATAAGTTGGTGTCCAGCGTCACGCGTCTGTAGCCTGTATACGATAATAATAATACAACGTGTAATGATATTACATTAGACGGAAATACGAAGAGGCGGGAACAAGACTTAAGCTCAACCGGGATAGCGCACTAAACTACCGGGTACCAGGTAAACCTAAAGACTACGCATTAGTCACTGTAGTATACCCATGTTAGACATGCAAGAAACATGGCTAAAACCTATGATTTCCTGTTCAAGTTACTCTTAATCGGTGATTCTGGTGTTGGAAAAACCTGCGTACTCTTCAGATTTTCAGAGGATGCTTTTAATTCGACTTTCATTTCAACAATAGGTAAGGATTAAGTGATTTGTAAACTCTTTTGAAACTGGGACAGTAGAATCGGTTTTTGTCGTGGTGATCGGTTCCGCTCCATTGAAACTCAATGTGTTGGACAACTCGACCATCGTGTATGTGTCATGCACTCGTGACAACTTGCGCTTTTGGCAATTTGAATTATTGACAAATTTACTTTCGTAAATACAAACATTTTTAATGCTCAGACGGATACCACTACCAGTGGAAGATACGACGAAATATTATTATTTTAGAAATCCAGCATTGGGTTGGGTTGAGCCTGGCTAGGCTGGAACTTTTTTATTTATTAAAAGTAATTTTAAAACTTCTGTGTTTGATTTGTTGAGTTTCTTTTTAAATTTTACTGATTAAAATATAAATGCAATTTTAATGGTTTATTGAAACTTGGCATGCTTGTTTTACAAATTGTACTCGTTATATGACAATACTTGTATAAACTTGTGTTACTTAAAATAAATGAACATAATGACTATACATCAGCATAGTTTTTCTGATTCACACTTAATTTAAAATAACATCATGAATAATGTTGATACTATAATATAGTTTGTTTCCTTTATTTGTTTTAAATGCTACTCACTCAATTCACTCAAATGCTACTCTCTTCATCGACGAGGACACTTGTGTAATTCTACTATAGAATAATATTCTGTAAAATTTGAATAACAAATGGTGACATTATTTATCTTTTAATTTCGAACTTCCTATAAAAAATGCTTATAAAATAGGTTTACACTTGGCAAATTTGATTGGTACTTCATTCAATGAATTAAGTAATTATCTAGCCTAGTAAAACTTAGTGTTAGGTCATGCAGTATACAAATCCTGGTAGATTGTTACAAAAAAGTGTTTTTATTGTGAAACAAAAAAGTTGTTTAAATACATCAAAACAAAAACAGTATACTAAAAAAAATACTTAAATCAGGGAAATGAAACAGTGGAGTTAAAAAAGACATGTGAGCCGTCACTTTGTATTGCTGGCTGTTGATGTTGCCAATTTCCTTTTTTTAAAGGCAAAGTATGCCTAGGTTCTTGAAACAGTTTCATTGTTTTAAATCTACAGAGAATGTATGCAATAAAACTAATCCGTGAACATTTCATTTCAAAAGGTGGAAGTGTTTCTGAGTCGGCAAACATCTGGAGGGGTTCCACTAAAAAGAATAATCCCTAATTAGAAAAACAGAATCTGAGAATAGACCCAGTAACTGGGGAGCTGTACTCCTGTTTTCTAAATTTTTTACATTCTCTGTCGTACTGGAGCGCTGTAATCCTTTTTTCTAAATTTTTTCATTCTCTGTCGAACTAGATAGTACGACAGAGAATGTCAAAATTTCGAAAAAAGGAGTACAGCGCCCCATTTACTGGGTCTTATCTGAGAACTGGTTCTCAGATTGAAATGTTTTTAAAAACTCTCTTTCTAAAACAACATTCCTTTAAAGGGAAGTGTTTCTAAAAATGTTTTACATTATTAACAACAGCTGTATTGCTTCTGACCAAGTAAGTTTAGTTTTTATGGTAAATAATTTTTGGATTAATTACCTAAGGTATACCCTTGCTTTAGCTATTATCATTTGCCTCCAATCCAGGGCCTTTTACCCCTTGCAGGTTGTGCACACTGCTGTAGTATAAAGCCTAGAAACTCAACCAATACACTGTGGTTAGTGACTCACTGTCGTCTTTTCCCCTTTTTCCGGAGCACCATTTCCCCTTTAAAATGTCACCATACACTTAAAAAAATCCTCCTGGCTGTTACTTGACCTCTCTTTTCCCCAATATGAGGAAAAGTGGCATGTTACAAGCAGTCAAACTGCAGGATGTTTGGCAGGTTATATTACACAGAATATCACTGGGAACAACAATCTATAACATATAGCTAAAATGTAGGATTTGTTATTATCAAGAAAGAAACTCTCAGGAGAGGAAAACTAGAGAATGGGAATGAATTTACTCTTCATAAAATTGTATTCCTTTAAAGGTATACAGGATTGGTAGAATCTAGCTGACAAAATAATCAATTAGACAGATAGGCCTAGTGCTCATGTTTTGTTTTCATGTTTGATCAACCACATTGTGAAAATTTGGGCTTAATCGGTTGTATGAGAGTCGGCAGAAAATAGTGAAACAAACACGCACAATTTTCGACATGTTAACACATCGTCCTGATAATTTTGTTGTTGTGACAACAAAAATCAGCATATTATTTTCTCTTAGGTTTACAGATAAAGTTTTCTTATGATTTTTATTTCAGAGGGATATTAATGTTCACAGAAAGAGTGGTCCTAGATACCATTAACTTCATAATTTTGTGCTTTCAGACTAAAATTAAACAAACATTTTACAATTATTGTTTTATTATTCTAACCAATCCCTTGTAGTTCATGTACCTTTAAAAAAAATCTCCATGTCCAAATGCAAAGGGGAAACCCATTTCCTTTTGTGCAATACCAAAGTATGTATCATATGTACTTACAAATGTTTACTATCAAAGAAGTATTGTGGTGTTCATAGTAGAGAAGTGAAAATGCTTACTAGGTACTGTTACAAAAACTGAGTTGCCTGATTAAAGCTAAATGGAGCTTTTTTGTAATTGATTTTAGCCATACTTGATTTAACACATTTTGACAACTTGAGAAATCGGTAAGAAATTTCCAATAAACTAGCAAAGAGGTTTCGAAATTCGAGACAAGTAATCTGGAATTATTGTTTGGATAAAGGTGAAATTATTTAAAACGCCTCAAATGATAAGACGTCATGTTCTGTAAAAAAATCAAAGAGGTAAGAATGAGCTTGACTGTGCATCAGTCTTAATTGCTAAGCAAAGTGTGATGTTTACAAATCACTATGGTGATCATCTAAAGATGAGTCTTTGTGCTTTGTGAAATTGATGTACCAACGAAGTTGACAATATTGCTCCTTTTAAAGTGTTGATCAGCCACTGTTTTTTCCCTTCATCCGATGCAGGCATTGACTTCAAAATCAGAACAATAGATTTAGATGGCAAGAAAATTAAACTGCAAATATGGTGAGTATGTGTGTATAAATTGTGTTTACCCATACACCGGTGTGTTTTAAAGGCAGTGGACACTATTGGTAATTGTCAAAGACTAGCCTTCACAGTTGGTGTACCTCAACATATGCATAAATCGGTCATCGAACTTGCGAGATAACTTGCGAGATAATAATGAATGAAAGAAAACAACACACTTATCTCACGAAGTTGTGTGCGTCTAGATGGTTTATTTCGAGACCTCAAGTTCTAAATCTGAGGTCTCGAAATCAAATTCGTGGAAAATTACTTCTTTCTCGAAAACTATGGCACTTCAGAGGGAGCTGTTTCTCACAATGTTTTATACCATCAACCTCTCCCCATTACTCGTCACCAAGAAAGGTTTTATGCTAAAAATTATTTTGAGTAATTACCAATAGTGCCCACTGCCTTTAAAAGCAGGTATAGTCAGTACTGTCCTGAGTTCTGTGAAAAACTTGAGGAGCTTCCATTCTACTGTGTAGATCAACAGAACTTTGGAAAGTACTAAGTACACAGTGCTTAAAGGAACATTACAGAATTGGTTTTGCTAGCAAAAAAGTTGCTGGCAGTGTAAGCACTTTATGTAATCCACCATACACATAAACTGACAAACTTGTAGAATTTTGAGATCGTTGGGCCATCTGGGTCACGAGAGATTAGTAAAAAAAAAAAGCGCTTACAAATTTTGCATTGCTTCGATGCCAAAACAAAAATGAATAAAATGCTCACTGAGCGATAAACTCCAAACGCGAAATTAGACTATTTGTTTCTCGTCAGATATTATGAAGTTTGAGACAAAAATATTTCAAGGGATGTTTTCTACTATCATCATCATAAGGCCGTGTAAATTTTATGTAAATATGTGTTGTTCACGAGATTTTTGTTTCTTACCAATTCTGTAATATTCCTTTTAAACACCTCAGTGTAAGGGTAAAAACAAATTTTATTTTTTATCCCGATGCAAAACTAATATCTTTAAAGTGAATTACTGCTGTTTCCTTCATTGGAGTTGTGTCTTCTTCTTAAAATAAATGTCATAGATTTGTTTAAATGTGTGCAATAAAAGAGAAATTCAAATCAATCAGTGAACGTTTAACAGAATTTTTTAGTAAACATAATAATTAAAAAGATTGGATATCCGACAATTTAAATAATTTAGAAAAAAAAGATGATCAATTTGTGACTATGATTCCTACAGGGACACAGCCGGTCAGGAGAGGTTCAGGACTATCACCACTGCCTACTACAGAGGGGCAATGGTAAGACACCTTAATGTTTCCAGGCCTGTATGCTTCGTTTTTGAAAGGGCAAGGGCACCAAGGCATTTTCTCTGTGGCAAAGGGCACCCTATGAGGAAATTGTAAAGTTCTACTGGAGCATTTCAAGGGCACCAAGGCAATGGCATGGGGCAACGGAGGCAATCGCCTCCGTTGCCTCCGTGAAGTATCAGGCCTGAATTACTACACTATTAGTCATTTCAGTAAGGGTTCGTAAGTGTATTTTAGTTAACCTTTACCGGGCTGTAATTGAAAGAATTTGTTGTTCATACGTGTATATCACAGTTTGGTTTAGTCATGTTTCTTCCTACATTTCCGACTTTTGAATGACATCATTTTAAACGGTCTTTAGCTGTTGTAATACTGTTATTTTAAGATAGCTACTACTGGTTCAGTATGCTACTATCTATGAACCATGGTAAGGTGCAGCATTTACTATTGGTTTCTAACTTGTATTGATGCAGACAGCCAACATTTACTATACAAACAAAGGTTTTATGTTTAGGACAGGAAGCAAGTCCCAACAAAGTGAAGTCATGGAAAGTTCATGTTACAGGCATGATATTCTTCCTACTTAACTCCGATTTCCGATTTCGTTTGCCCTTGAAAAACATCAGGGAAATTGTAATTTAATAGCCTGAAATGTCTATTCAAGCCTACACCGTGTGTAGGTCAGCCCTTGTTCTCCATGAAAGGTTTCCTACTTTTTTCAAAGGATCGCATATCATCCCTGATGTAGATGGTTTATTCCAGTTTAATCATGTATTTATTTTCGATCAGGGAATCATGCTGGTGTACGACATCACAAATCAGAAGTCCTTTGAAAACATCAGGAATTGGATAAGGAATATTGAGGAGGTATGTAGAACAACCCAAACCAATCTGTCTCCCCAGAGTATTAAGAAGTTAAGATTGTTTTCTGTTACAAAATTCAAAAACCCTGTAAAAGTGGAGAACAAATCTGACACTTTAGCCTCAGTTCACCTCGACTCTGCAATGACTTTCTATGCATGTGTTGAGCGATGAATACTTCCTCAAGCAGGCACAAGTTTCAAACTATTTGGGAGTTTTAAAACTTGCACGAGCCAAAATATGCGACCTACCAACTCGAATTGGGCTGTGAAATTTGCAATCATCTGAAACATGTACATGTGTAGCTCCCTCTTTTGACGTAATAAGGTCAGGTGACGTGTACTCACTTCTTACTTTGTATATACATGTACATGTATTCGCATAGCTTACATGGTCATGTGATCTCGTCTCAACCAATAAAAATGGATAAACTGTCCCAGCTTGGGACAGTTTATCCATCCCAAGTATTTATGAACCTACAATCAGTTAACAGCTTCAAGCAGAAAATGTAAAAAAAAAATAATAAAAAAAAGCATATATGAAAGTACTGTCCTATTTTCATTACTCCTCTAGCATGCCTCATCTGATGTAGAAAAGATGATCCTTGGGAACAAATGCGACATGGAAGACAGAAGAGTGGTAACTAAGGACAAGGGAGAGCAGGTAAGGAATGTTTACTTAGATATTTCTTCTTCTTGGGTTTCGAGTGCTGTCCTCGGTCAATGATGTTACAACAGAGTTGTCTCTAGATCTCCCTGTCAATCATGCATCTATATATATCCCCAGCTGTCACAAACATAGTGTTCCTTCTTAGTATGTCTACATAAGTCAGGTGACCTCTGCCTATTTGAGCTTGACCTTGCTTGGGCTCCCAGAAGACAAGCTTGCTGGCTGGAAGCTCAGGATGGCGATAGCAATGCTCTGCAAACTTGACTTGAATGTTATTCAATGGCGAGATTAGTAAATGTATTTGGAACGGCATTGCTTACTGAACACACAAACACCAAAGCAATAAAAATCCAACTGTATGTTTTTGAAATTCTGTTTGACTGAGAACGGCACTTAAACCGATCATGCTTTACATGGGATCGGGTTTACTAGTACAATGTATCAAAGTCAATCACGTGTTGAGTCAGTACCATGAGAAGTATCCTTGTAGTTCATTTTATAGAGTCATGACGCAAAGAGAATGCATATTATTGGTTGAATGAGCGTGTGCGTATTCTGCATGGAGCAATTCAACCAATAGAATGCGTTCTCTTTGCGTCGTGATCGTTATAGTTTTTGTTATCGCTGAAGTGTGACTCCGCCTTTAGGGTTAGCCAAAAGTAAGGATATTGGCCCAAGCATTGGGTCTACCTCTTCATGAACGACTGACCTCAAGAACATCCATCAGGCATTAGGGGAATGGCCTCACAATTCTGGCAAGAAAAAAAACACATCTGGTCCAATGGTCTACCAGACAAACTTCATCCACCACAAATAATTTCACACCAATCCAAACGAACAAGAATTGCTGTAAGCACCCATTCCTCTGCTGCATATGAAGCCCATTTCAAACTTAACACGAAAGCAAATGCGAAGCTAAATTGCATCAATATATACAGTAAAATATTTTAAAACAATAAACAATAGGCAATGAACAATAGTTGGACCGTAACATGCGTCATCAGCCATTGTCCTTGATGAATGTGTACGCGTGAAGAGCCATCACTTCCCCGAAGAAGTAGTGAAAATTTGGTGGTTTAGTTTGTAGCCACATTTAAATAATGTTTACCTCTTTTTTGTTCATCATCAGCTTGCAATCGAGTATGGAATTAAGTTCATGGAAACCAGTGCTAAGGCAAGCATCAATGTTGAAGAGGTAAGTTTTAAACTGGACTGATCTATGAGTAATGCCCAATTTCATAGAGCCTGCAAGCACAAAAATTTGCAAAGCACAGAAAAGTATTGCCTAGCAGAAATAGGATACTAGCACAAATTACATTAAGTTTACATTGTTGCAACTCGTGCCCCTCTCAATTCTGCTTAGCAAAGAAATTTGTCAAGCAGTATTTTCTGCTTTACAGCTTTATGAAAATGGGCCCAGGGCTTAATTGCTTAAGGCATATAAGCACAAAATGTGCTAAGAACAGGAAAATGTTGCTTAGCAGAAAAGTGGATACGTCCTAAAATCCTGTAAAGTTTACATTGTTGCAACTGGTGCCCCACTCAATATTTTGCTGAGCAAAGAAAATTGCTAAGCAGTATTTTCTGCAGTGGATGATATACAATGGTCAGACAGTAAGTGGGTTTAACAGAATAATGTTTGTCTTCTTTTTTGTTGACAGGGTTTCGTCACTCTTGCAAGAGACATCAAAGCCAAAATGGACAGAAAACTTGTAAGCTAACAAATATTTTGACATCAATATTTTTATAACTAAACCCTAGCCATAAGTCAGCTTCAATATTCTTGTCAAACTATCTGATTATGAGAGTCTTCTGGAGAATCTTCTGAACCTTGTATATTGTACATGTGTTGTGTTGTTGCCATGCGGTTAAGGGCACTGCAGCCGATTTCAAGAAACGCTAGGATTAATCCTATCTCGAGTTAGGATGAGTAACTCGTACTAACTTAAGATGGGTTCAATGCATCCTACGTGTTTGGATACGGAACTGAACTCGTCCTAAGTCCTAAGAATAATCCTAAGTTAGGAAGAGTTTGGTGAAATCGACGGCTGGACTCTGGTCGGCTGGACGCAGAGTGTGGGTTCAAGTCCCGGTCGTAACACTTGTGTCCTTGAGGAATATACCTTGCACCATAGTTGCTTTGTCCATCAGATTGACATTAAGCTGTAAGTCCCGAACACTCGGATTGGTTGTGCATGTAAACAAAAAAGCAGAACACTTGGAAGAGTAGGGGTTAACCCCAGTGTTTCTGGTTCACATAGCAAGCACCCTTGTTTACAGGTTTCCTCAGGCTTGCAAGCTACATAGATCATAGAGTAAGGATCCTTACTCTATGCATTGATTAAGAGCATATGTAACCCCTGTGTTTCTGATTCGCATAGCAAGCACCCTTGTTTATAGGTTTCCTCAAGCCTGTGAGCTACAGTGAAAAGGGTAGGGTTAACCCCTGTGTTTTCTGGTTCACATAGCAAGCACCCTTGTTTACAGGTTTCCTCAGGCTTGCAAGCTACATAGATCATAGAGTAAGGATCCTTACTCTATGCATTGATTAAGAGCATATGTAACCCCTGTGTTTCTGATTCGCATAGCAAGCACCCTTGTTTATAGGTTTCCTCAAGCCTGTGAGCTACAGTGAAAAGGGTAGGGTTAACCCCTGTGTTTTCTGGTTCACATAGCAAGCACCCTTGTTTACAGGTTTCCTCAGGCTTGCAAGCTACAGTGAGGCATCATTGGTTTCATTACCAGGAATATATAATAATTGTCACTTTGTTGTTCTTTTGTTTGTTTTTTTGTACAGGATGCTGGCGGTGCAGCCAAGGGGCCAGGAGGGGTTCAGGTTGGTTCCGGAACAACACAGAAGAAGAAAGAATGGAAGTTGTGTTCTCTGTTCTAATGTACATAATGATTTTAAATCAGCTATTTACTGTTGCCACGAACAATTATCTGGACTTAAAGGACACAGCCCAACAGCTGGTCTGGAACTTTTTGTGAAGATTTTCTTTCTCTCAGTCCATGAAAAGAGGAATGTTTCGAATGGACGTTGGATTTGCCAGTTAGGGCACGGGGGACCGATTGGATTTAACTGGTGTACTACAGGAGACAAACCCACGAGTGTTGTCACCAAGGATGGAATGCTGTGGTCAAGTTTATTTACGCTTAATTTTTCATTTATTGCCTCCTAAGATAAATTAATTACATTTTCCACGAATTTCCCAAGGATGTAGTCATGAAAGGTTGTCAAATTTTAGGTTGGTAGAAGGACTTGTGAGTGCCATGTAAGAGGACTGAGGTACATCAATTTAGGTTTATATCCCCAAAATTTCACCTATAAATATAAGTTGTTGTTGATCAGAACTTGGGTCTTATCCCCTAATGACTTTTGGATCACTTGGTTTTGAGCTTCAAGCATAAAAAGCATTTATAGTTTCTTGTTTTGTATCTCAAATGAAATTTTTATAATTCCCCTCATACCATTTTGAAGTTCAATCAGATCTCATACAATATTAAGGTTGCTACACAACGCTTTTTCCAGTTCATGGCCCTTATTAAACCATCATTTTATTTCACTGAGCTCTAAGATTCATTCAATTTTGAAGATTGTTTTCTCTACATCTTGATTATTCATTGTTTAATTCCAAGAGAGAAATCTGGGCCCCATTTCATAGAGCTGCCGATCTTGTGCCTACTCTTTAGTTTCCATTTCATAGCGCTGCTAACCATAAGCACACTAAAAGGAAAGCTGACATTATGATGCTTACTGTATGAAAATTACTTAACAATGCAAAACCATGGTGAGCGTGCAAGCTAGCCGCTTAACGAACTTATGAAATATGATTGCATCTCAGTTAGCAAGAAAATTTGCTTACTGCTATTCAGTGCTATGAAATTTGTCCAAGTTCCGAAGATAATCCTGTAACCTCCTAGCCTCCCTCATCATTAATCACTGATTTCTGTTTAGTTTGTCTAACATAATTTCTTGTGAATGTTTTCTGCAAGCCTTCACTACAGGGCCCAGTTTTATTAAGCTGTTAAGCCGAACAGTGTGCTTAGAAAATTTTCCTGCTAAGCAAAAATTAGCATGGAACCATTAACAAGTGATATACACACAATGATATTTTGACTGGTTTGCTGTTTCCGCTAAGCAATGTCTTTCTGTGCTTATCAGTTTACGAAATTGGACCCAGGGAATATTTGAGATCAAGGGTCGATATGCATTTTGTAAAAAGTAATAATTTAAAATGAGCTTGGTGCAGTTTTTCCCCTATATTATTATTATAAGTGCCTTTTTATATATTACTTGAAGGCGTAATCGATTAACAATTATTTACTTTTGTGAATCACACTGCACTGTATATGAAAAAGCACCTGTTTAAGATAAAACATGCGTATTTAATACATAATTGCTTTTAGATAGTACAGGACCAGCCAGGTCTTGAACTTTGTGGCAGTGTCCAAATACATTGATTAAAAACCAGTGATACCGAGACAATTGCAATGATTGCAGGCTTGGAATTACACTAAGGCCATGGCAGCCATCGCCTCGTTGCCCCTGGTCCTGGCTTCCGCCGCCCTGGTCTTGGCCTTTGCACCCCTTCAAAAGCTCCCTCCCTATTGACCCAATTCACCCGACTTCATATAGAATAATCTTGGATGCGCCATATTGGTGGGTAATATCACAGTGCGTTATTCAGTGAAGTGCTATTATGTTTACTCGTGAACATAACTCCCAACCAAAATGGTGAGCGTACGACAGTCACCGCGTGTGACCTGCGTGCAAGGGGTCAATAGACTTCAAGACTTTCCAATGGAAGTGCCCTTAGCAGTATGAAATACCTTGGCCCTCTCAAAGATGAAATTCCAGGCCTGTGATTGACGCACACAAGTCTGAAGCCTGGTTCACATACAGTATTGAGAAAATAGAATTAGCTGTTGCAAACTGCTTACCAACCACGGGACCTATGGTATAAATGCAAACAAAAGGTAATGGTCTATTGTTTGGCAGTCTTTCTCTTTGTCTAAATGACAACACAACAAACAAAAACATTAAGTTACTTTTGCTTACAAATGATTATAATGTGGTTTTCGCTTTGTTTTAACTCATAATAACCACCAGAGTGTTACTTTTTTCCCAAGGGTAAAGTTTTCATTTTGTTATCAGCATTTTAAGAGGATAGAGCGTTTCCGATCAACTCCACCAACTCAGAGAAAAAAAAAATATCTATCCAGCCTAAGCTTGAGAAAGTCAGACATTCCAAAATCTTCATGTACAATTTTAAAACTTATTCTCCCAATTAATTAGTGTCGTATGTCTGTTTGACATACGACTTTTATAAATGATCTTATATTCAATTGAAGTACCTTATCTCTGTATTATATATTTTATACCTGACTGACTGAACTTTACTCAGATTGAACCTAACAAACTAGTCTTGTTTTCAAGCCGTTTTATGGTTAAATTATCAATGTGATTGTGATTAGTACAATCATAATGAGTGCTCGTATTAGTCTTCCAACAACTTCTCACACCATTTTGAAAATGAATTGTATGATAATTTTACTTTCTTTTGTAACAAGAATAGAGTTATTACAATAACAAGTGTCGGATGCCCTTTTTTGCTTCACTCTTACCATGGTTTCTTAGTCAAGGTGGTTGGAAACTATTTGGAGTACCTTTTAATTCCAGATTTCAAATTGTTTTTTACCCTGCACTGTATTACATCTTGTTTGAAAACAAGTTGAATACATTTTTGGAGTCAGCTGTGGTCAGTTTTAACACTGCATTAATAACAGCATTTTATTTTTTCATACGCAGTTCATAACTCTGAAAAGTTTTTGTAAAATATATTTATATTAATTTTACTTTTTCAACTTGCAGTTTTGGATATTTAATCATTTTGCCCTCTGATATGTCTGCCACGGTATTTAGGGTTAGGCTGAAAATCCATATCTGTGCATTCATTGTGCGTAGTGCAAAAACCTCTTAAGTAAAAAATGTAAGCATTGGAAATAATGGGTGCATATCTGAGCAGTTTCCATGTCCTGTAAGTATGGGAAAGCACTGGTGCACATTTCAAGTCGATTCCAGCTTCTGTAAGTTTTGGGTTTGACGGGTGCAACTACGCTTGTCAAAATGGGCTTTAAACGTGGTTTTGAAAATCAACAGAAAAAGCAAGAAATGGCTTGGTTTCCAGCCCAAATGGAAGCAAGTTTAGTTTTACGGATAACGATACATAGAATAATGTGTGTTTCTTGGTGTGTATTTTCATTTTAGGCATTATGCACAACACATGGACACATGGATTATTCAGCCTCAAGCCCGGTTCATACTTCATGCGAATGCAAAGCGAATGTTGTTGTCACAAATTTGCAGAGAATATTTCGCAGCAGTTGCCCTCTGCTCTACTCACTTGCGAATATCGCTGCGAAAGGAGGGTAGTCAAATTCGCTTCGCATTTGCATTGGCAGGAAGTATGAACCGGGCCTTAGTGTTTTGTAGCAGTCTATAGATTTATGGCTTTGTAATAGGGATGATTGATAGCAGTGTTGGGTTGAGTTTCACTCAGATACCCTCATCATACTGCAGCCATTTTGTTGTTATCGATACAGATCAATTTAGGCAAACTGGGCTGCAAGAAGAAGGAATAGCTTGCCTCAGCCTCTCCCTCATGGGCAGCTTGCTGTAGCGATACCTCTTGTCACTAACCCTGGTATGGATGTACTGAGAAACAATGATGTTTCATGAAAAAAAAAACATGATTTTACTCGCCACTAACTCACCTGAGAAACAACAGTATTTCATGAAAACAATGTTCTTAATATTGTTACCTGGGCCATTTTGTTTCGAGAATGGGAATTGTTTATCTATAATAATTGCAGTGTTGGACTTTCCATCCTTCAAAACTAATGGTGGTTATGGTCTAAGGTGATGGTAGGTAATGTTTATATGTATAATATATTGTTAATTATCATTGTGTTTTGCAAAAGAGGGGCGTGTCCTTTTGTGGTATTGATGTTGTAAAACGAAACTGCCTTTTTTTCAAGTAGTACATGTATGCAGTTGTATGTTGGTGGAAACCTGGTTTGGTCAACTTGCTGTGGACTGGATTTGAGGCTGAACATACAATTATTTGCTTGTTAAAATGGGCAAACTGAAACGGCCACATTTCTATGGCTACAACCCATCATCAATACTAGCAGAGGTCCAACAGTATTTCAAGCAACACAAACAAATAACTACATTTTCAGCCTTGACTCCAAGTCTAACTTTCTTCCCTGTGGTTTTTTATTTCCAAGTTTTTATATGGAGGTGGGAATGATGCTTGACTTTGAGCCAGGTCCATCTGATGACAATCTTAACAAATCGTCGTCATGGTAAATTGGTTTGGGATGAAAGTACGTCACCACAATTTAGCATCCTCCAGTGCTTTGAAATGATTGATATTGTTGTAAAATGTCTCAAAACAGTCAACATAAACCACACTAGGGTAATTTTGTCTACGTACTTTCAGACATGCTTTTGTTATGTGAGTTCACACTAGAAATAGCTCTTAGTCAACGCCCTCCATGGTTTTGGAATCAACATTTTACGCAACATTGAAACACTGTTCTCTAGATGAGGAGATATGGCAGACACTATGCAGGGATGATATTCTCCCTACTTTATATTTTTCAAAAGCCTGAAATGTCAATTAAAGCATGCACCTTATGTACATGTACATGCAGGTCAGCCCTTTTTCTTGATAAAATGTTCCTACCTTTTCAAAGGAACAAACACCAACCCAAATAGTGCATGGTTATCGAATGTGTCAACCATATCTCAAAATGCTTTAGGAAGATGTGCCATTAAACACTACAACAACACCATGACCCAGTTTCATAGACCTGCTTAACCAACGTTTTTTTTTATAAATAAAATTAGTCTCTGGATCTCAGCCCCCGAGCTAACCTCTTTAAAACAAAAACAAATTAAAGATTTTTTTCAAATAATGTGAAACTGCAACATGGCTGCCGATGGAGAATCACTTTAGCTGCCATTACTAATTCAGCTTAGCTTAAGTCAATATAACCTTTAACTTGTATATGAAATAATATAGTATTCCACTGTAAACATGTAAAATACAATTTTTTTTCAGTCGGGGAAAACAAAAAACAAGCCGGAAATATAAAATTAATATAAACACATTATTGTAGAATGATTGTAGCTGATATTGAATACTGGGGAAATGTAATGAACACATTATTCATGCTTCCACTTTAAAGCATATGAATCGTAAGATTTCATAAATTAAAGAATAAATGAAAAGGGAAATAATTTGTGTATTTTTGTCACTCATTCAGTGGTACTTATTGGTCTCATAGGGTTGGTCAGCTATACTACCCCAATTTAGATATACTTCCATTGGGAGAAAAGAAACCGTCTGTAGTGTGCTCAAAGGGCTTCCTGTGCCAATGGGGGTATAATGTTTACCATAACTGAGGTCTTCTAAAAGGACACAAGGAAATCAGAAGAAACACTCAGTTAAAGAGGACAGCCATGAAACTTTTAAGCTGTTCAGTCCTCTTTTTCTCTTCAAAACAGTGCCATAGAAAACTGAAAAACACTACAAAAGTTAAGTGTGATCTGCCATTCTTTTTTTTTTTTTTTTGCAATAAGAAAGTTGCATGTCTGTTGAGGAGGAGAACCCCAAAGAGTGTTGCAGGCATGATATTCTTCTTTCTTTACTTAGTCTGATTTCCGATTGTTTTTGCCTTTGGTAAAATTTGAAAAATTTGATTAAATAGCCTGAAACGACTACTGAAGCCTACACCATGTATACATGGATGTACTAAAAAAAAAAAGTTTTCCTACTTTTTTCCCCCAAAACCAAATATCATGCCTGGTAAGGGCAGAAACTTCAAAGAGTGTTGGAGGAAAATTTCGAAAGAGAAAACAAATGCAATCAAGTAATGACTGAAAACTAATCAACATGCATGGCTGATGACGTGGGATTCGTACCAGGGGTCCACCGAGGTCAAAGACGGGGAAAGAAACCACTGAACCAACCTGGGCCCAATTTCATAGCGCTGCTTAACGGTAAGCAAATTTGTGTGTGCTTACTGTAGCAGAAAAATTTGCTTAAGCCTTAGCGTTTTTCACGGGTTAGCAGAAAAATTGGGCGGCCATATCGCGTGTTTACCGTGGATTTGCATTGTGACGTCATTTATTTTCGTGTGGTAAGCACCGGAAGGTTAGCACGCCTTTTCTTGTGCTTACGGTTAGCAGCGCTATGAAATAGAAATTGCACAGTAAGCACAAAATTGGCCGCTAAGCAGCGCATGAAATTGGCCCCTGATCCCAGTCTGTCTAAGCAGTCGGAGGTAAGGTCAGATAGAGCCTGTTTCTACATTTACATTCATGCCGGCTTCGTACAGTGGTAGTTTCAAATCCTACTTGTACATTTCTAGAAGCGTGTAATTACAATCCACCGGCAACACTACTCAAAAGAGATTTACACATGGTACTATTGAAAACCTCACCTAAAGAAATGCACAGCTCCCTTTAAAGACACTGGACACTATTGGTAATTGTCAAAGACCAGTCTTTTCACTTGGTGTATCTCAACATTATGCATAACACAACAAACCTGTGCAAACTTGAGCTCAAAGTCGAAGTTGCGAGATAATAAAGAAAGAAAAAACACCCTTATCACACAAAGTTGTGTGTTTTCAGAAGCTTGATTTGGACACCTCAAATTCTAAATCTAAAGTTTCTAAATCAAATTCGTGGAAAATTACTTCTTCATCGAAAATTACGTCTCTTCAGAGGGAGCCGTTTCTCACAATGTTTTATACTATCAACCTCTCCCCATTACTTGTTACCAAGCAAGGTTTTATGCTAATAATTATTTTGAATATCTACCAATAATGTGTCCAGTGCCTTTAAGACCAAACTCACTAAAATGACTTATAAAGAAATGTAGTAACTTCTTAGGATGCTCCGTGTTTCTAAGTGGGGATTAAAGACTAGTTAACAAGTTTATTGGTCTCTGCTGAAGTCTACAATTAATACGAGTACATCACGACAGACACAAATAATTGTAAGATGTGCAAGTTAGACTTGCTTTTATTGATCGATCCTGAATCACAACGAACAAAATGAGTTAATCTCCCCAATCATTGTTTACAAACTGATGGGTTTTATGCGAGATTAATTGACAAAATTGATTGGTAACATCTCTTAGAACAAGTACGGGAGAGGTGTTTATTAAGTACAAATGAATAACATTAAAAGCCCAGCGATCTACTCGTTGATTGAGTGCCTAATCATGGTTGAGTTTTATAACTACATTGTACATGTACATCCAACTTTAGTTTTTCTAGAAAATTGGTTGAGGGTTAGTAGTGTGTCGTGGCTGAGTGGATAAGAACACCAGACTTCAAGCTCTGGTGTTTCCGATCAGCACAGTGTGGGTTCGAGTCCTGGTCAAGACACTTGGGTCCGTAAGCAAGACACTAAACCATTATTGCTGCGTCCTTTGGATTGGACGTAACGCCATAGGTCCCATGTGTTGTGTAATGCATATAAAAGAACCCAGTGCACTTATCGTAAAGAGAAGGGATTCGCCTTGGCGTTCCTGGTTAGATTGGCACCTTGTAAACAATTACATGGTGCTATGTAGAGGAAAAGTTTCAAACTTTAAAACGTAGCTCTGTAAACCTTGTAGGAAAATACTGAATGCTGAAGCACCATGAGCATCACTGAGTGACGTATTTGAGCGCTTTATAAGAAGCCACTATTATTCGTAGTAGTAACTGACATACTGTACAGTACGTGATATGATGACAAAATCATGCAAAAATCTTGGTAACATCCAAGTTATTTTGCTTACACTGCAATATGAGGGAAGGGTTGTAAATATTTATACTCATGATCAAGACTAAAGTGTTTAAATTTCCAACTAATAATTTCAAGGAATTCAAAGAGAAAATTAAAAGTTGTAGTTCATGATATGTGATTGAAATTGCCTTTGAAAATCTTCCGCAAAAAAAATGTGAATTGAAAATGATACGGTGGAACATCAGAACAACCACCTGGGCCCAAATTCCTAGGGCTGCTTTTAAAAGCAGAAAATACTGCCTAACAATTGTCTGCTAAGCAGAAATGAGCAGGATACCAGTCACAAATTGTACATGTGACATGGTAGTTTGGATGGTAACCTTGCTCTGGTATGCACACTTTTATTGTGCTAAGCTACTTTTTGCGCAAAAGCATCTCTATGAATATGGGCCCTGGGCTCGATTTCACGAAGCCATAAAAATCATCGTAAGACAAATTGTCAGTATCACCATAGTGATTTGCATCGTGAAATCACACTTTACTAAGCAACTACGATTGATTTGCAGTTAAGATCAATCTTAGCTCTTTGTGAAATTGGGCCCTGGTCTTACTAAAACTGATGAGGGCGCTATTGTTGAACAGAGGACCAATGAGAAAGCTTTGGTATGATGAATAACTCTAGCCTGGTGGCCATCCCATGACTCGGCCACCGATGACATGTAAATGTAAATGGTAGACACTCTGTGCACCGTCTTTGCCGTCGTTGATGACAACACGATAGCCTTCTTTCAAGCCGCCTAGTTCTGCGACCTTCTTGGCTACAAGCAAGAGATGACCGAGAAGCTGCAAGAGAAAGCAAAGGGTAGTTTGAGGATTTTAGTCTAGTTGTAAAAAATATATAAGAACATTCACCAAAGGTACATTTACAACTGAAGCCCGGTTCATACTTCCTGCGAATGCGAATGCGAAGCGGATCTTGATGTCACAAATTCGCAACGAACAATTCACAGCAGTTGCCCTCTGCTCTACTCCCTTGCGAATAATCGCTGCGAAAGGAGGATGTGACGACAAATTCACATAAAATTCGCTTCGCATTCGCATGAAGTATGAACCGGGCTTAAACAAGACAAAACCAAATTTTATTAAAAACATATTTTCATATAAAACATAGGGCCTACAATAAAGGTACATTTACAGTTACTAGACAAGACAACAGAAGACAAAATGATGTTAAGAACGTTATTTTCAAATTACTACGTTAACTTGTTGGGAAGTATATGTTACAAGCACTTGATTATAAAATTGCAAAGACAAATTGTTTTTTTCATCTTTCAGGCAATTAATAACTGTACATGTAATGTCAGATAAAGAAGTTAATAAAACAGCCTTGTGTAGTACAGTGAATAATAATATCAATAAACAACATTTATAAAAAGCAATTAAAATCACAGATATCTCAATGTGCCTGACAATAGAAGCGAAAAGCTAAAATGTCAACAAAATACAATAAATAAAGGCCAACATTAATACGTTATAAAATTATACTACAGTTATGAACCAACAATAAACACACAAATTTAAAATAGTCAATTGAATTCAAAAAATTACAATTATAAAGAATACCACAAAATACTAATCAAACAATACACTGCATTAAGACAAAACCATTAAAATTGGTAAACATGTGAGATGAGGGATGGAACAACACCAAAACATCAGCAGAGACAAAAACGTGGAGTTTTTAGTTTTAAACGCCTTGCAAAGGTTCGTCCAGCTTGATTGGTCATGTCCAGTGTTGAGAGGCAGGTTCTAAGACATTATAACTTGAGTGTCTCAGCTCTGCAAATTCAAGTTGCTTTGCATCCAAGATCAAAATATTTATTAGGGGGGGGGGTATTTCTACATCCCCAATGAGATTTGCATTGCGTTGATTGTAGTATAAACAGATCAGGGCCCAATTTCATGGCTCCGCTTATAGTAAGCACAGAATCGGCACTTACGGAAGCAGGAATTCTGTGCTTCGGCTAGCGTTTTTAACGGATTAGCGGCGAATTTTGGTTTCTGCGCGTGTGTACTCCACGTTACTAAGCATTCTACGCTTACAAGGCTAGCGCAGATATTCAGCGCTTGCACGTAAGCGGGGAATCGTGGTCGTAAGCGCAGAATTCGGCGGTAAGCAGAGCCATGAAATTGGGCCCAAAGCTTGAATTTTACACTTAGAGTAAAGCTCAACAACACAGGATAAGTCAAGTGTCATGTTTTTTAATTTTCAATTCAACATCTTTGTCTCATAGAATGATGTTCAAATGTTGAGTACGAGTCTCACAAATATCTTTCAGTCCTGTTGAGGGCCGAGTATCACCCATAAAATAGAAGAGATAAATATTTTCTTAGTTTTGTTCAAATGAAACAGTTTCGATTATAATACCATGTTCTCATTTTGATTCTAGTCTTTTCTCACTTTGATTTTAGTCAGTAAAGATTCTGAGCTACATGTCCTGTGGTCTTGTGTTTTTTTTTATCCCTGCAGATGATGTCAAAATGCACAGAAACATGAAGCCCTGCTACCATGGAGGTAAACATCCTACATGCTGCTACCAAGATTATTGAATGTACGTTTCTTTCGAGACCATTTGGCATTTACCTGTTCATCTGTTTCTTCTGCTTTTGAGAGTTGAGTAATTTGCTTCTTGGGAATGACCAAGTAGTGCACCTTAGCAGCAGGATTGACGTCTTCTATGGCTACACACTGAAACAAGAAGACAGAAGAGTAAGAGTACATTATAGGCTGTGTCTGTGAGGAATCGGATAAAGCACGATTTAAGCAAAGACTTCATTGCTCTTTTTTTTATATGAAGCAATGATCAAAACCTTCTTCCCAGACAGTCCCGGACAGTTTGTTCCTGATAGTCAGGAGATGAGGGTGGGGTACTCCTAGAACTATAAAGTTTGTTCCGCTATCTATCCTCTCCACGGACGCTAGCGGAACAAACCTCATAGTTCTAGGACTAGAAGTAAGGGTGGGGGGGGGGGGGGGGGGGGTTGACAACAGAGATAAGGAAATTGTGTAGAAATATAAAAAAATAATGAATATTTGATTTCAATTTCCTCTAGGCGTTGAAATGAAGCTCCCAGACAACTGTACAGATTGTTACAATGGATTGTTAAGGTTAATAATAGGCCGGATGAGGGTTAACGTTAAAAATTGCAACTAGGTTAATAACACTAACAGACTCTCTACATGGTCCATCATACTCATTTTAATAAAAAGGCAAGTCTTTTCATTTTCTTCATCATATCCCCTTGACTTGAGCGCTTCAAAAACCATAGGCCTAGTTTTGTGAAAATCGTAGCCCTACCTCTTTCTTATCTTACAGTCCGCTTACACTACAGTCTACACTTACATTACACTACAGTGCTGGGACGATTCTAAAGTTTGGGGAAGGAACTAGCCCACCTTGTTGAGCTGTTAATGGCTCCGCTTTTAACATCGGTCTCATCACTGTCGACAGTGATGAGACCGATGTTAAAAGCGGAGCCATTAACAGCTCAACATGGTGGGCTAGGAAGGAACTAGCGGCAATTTTGTGGCCAAGTTGAATCCCTGCTTGACCACAACAAGGTAGAATTAGAAAGGGCTAAAGAACTATGAGGTGCGTTCCGCTATCGTTGTTTGTTATGACGACAGCGGAACGAACCTAGTTCCAGACTACTCCTAGAACTATTTCGGTTTCGTCCGGCTATCGTTATTTCGGTTTCGTCCGGCTATCGTCTCCCGTAACAGGAGAGTCTCCCGTAACGGGAGACGATAGCCGGACGAACCCAAGTAGTTCTAGGAGTAGTTCCAGACAAGTTAGGAGAATCATGGAGCTATAGCTCCATGAAAGAATATGTAGGGAACAATGGGGAAGGAACAATGGGGAAGGAACAATTTTAAAAATATTTAAAATTAAACTATAAACAACCAATCCCAAGGTCACTGAACATGCTGAATGCTGCGTGAAGGTGACAAAGGTAACGAAGGTTGGACTCTGGAACACAAACACTGTACTTCAATCAAAATGAATTTAAAAACATTTAAAATTAAATAATTCACTTGTGCCCGGTAAAAAAAAAACAGGAGAGAAGGCTGCAAGTGAAACAAATGGGGGAAATGTCAAAATAAATAATTTTAAAACACGTGAGAGAAATGCTTACTAATTTACTAGTTTACAAGCATTAACTGCAATAAGTAAACAGGAGTCAAAACAAATATTACCTGCTCGTCTTCATATATCATAGTTGAGATGATTTCCTTCCTGATGATCTTGCCAAAAATTGTGTCTCCCCCAGGCTGGGCCGTTTGTGCTTTAGCTACTTCGTCCGCCATGATTGCACTTTTCAGCAGCTGCAGGCCAACTACAATTAACTTACAAGGAAGGCTCGGCAACTTTTAGAAAAAAGGGATTGCTCCTGACAGTTATTCGCTATCATGACTAGTCTCGCACGTCAAGCCGCCGACAGTGATCTGAATACCACTTTATATTTTATAAGCAGACATTGCTAACTAAATACACGGAACATAATGTCATATTATTACTTGATCATTTCGTTTTCAACTGTCTTTTATCATGATAGACAACTTTATTGGGTGAAAGCTATTCCATTAGTGACATTAAAGAAGGCTACATAAAGTCTACACACTGAAGTCTACACACTGAAGTCATGACCCATTCAAAGGGGGGAAACCAACTTGAGATCTTTGCTCTCAGAGGGGCCAAACTTCATGCAGGTATAAAACACACAAACAGTTACAGGGTACTTCCAAGAACCATTCCCTTTTCTACCTCCATGGTTAAAGGGACCGATTCAAAGATAATCCAAAATTAGGACAAGTCTACTAGACTCTTTAGGAGTTATTAGTCCTTTAGGCTAGTCTTAATTAATGGAGGTTGGACGATTAATCCACCCTAACTCGAGATAAGACTATAAATCCACCCCAAGCACTTTCTTCCAAAACCCCCAAACATTGGTTTATTTTGCTCATCAGAACAACAGCTTTCAAAACACATAATTAAAGTATTTGTCAAATAGGGCTGATGATGTTTTGGTTTTCTTGTGACAATTTGTTATTTCTGAGAAGTGCCTGGTTTTGATTAGACTGCAATGAGCGATGTGGACTAAATTAAATACTCATGAATAAAATACATTTTAAACATTTAATCTTAATGTTTTTTTTTTCAACAACAAATATTCAGCTCATAAATAAAATAGACACTTGATACTTTTCAAGTTTGTTTTCTTTTAACTTTTATTTATTTACATGAAAGATTATGGTAAAAAATTATGCAAACGTACAAGCTATTGTGATCTCAACACAATTTTTAAAGTGACTCTTTGTTTTAAACAAAAACCATCAAGCATAACTTTTAATTTAACTTTTTTAAATGTAACTATTCTAGTTGAACAGGATTGTCTTTATATGCAATTCATCACAAGAGGTCAAAATTCGGCATAAATTTTAAGCACAATTGCACCCAAAGTAGATGTTTTGTAAAATTGACTTTATATTTATTGACCAAACCAACAGCGAACGAGCCGCCAATTACAGGAAAGGATTAAAAAAAAAACAATAATAAATATTCATATAGCCTATATAAAAACAATCTGATATGTACAAAGTTAACAATTAAAATAGAATCATCTTAGGAAAGAAAATTAAAGCATACATTGAAGATTAAGTAAAATAAAATAGGGAACAGAAACAGACCACCATGAACGACTGTGAAAATATATTTAAAATAAATTTTAAAAGCAACAGCCTACATTAAATTATAAACAGAATAAACGATAAAAAGACAAGGGAAAAAAAAATCGATGTAAACAATACCAAATAAAATAAAACAAAACACTGTAAATACATGTATACATTAGTTACTGGAAGAGGATATGGCACTCAAAACCTAAGACTTGACAAAACAATTACAGTAAGACTCGCACATTAAGAACATTATTTAGCCCTTAGGTAACTTCATGTCAGCAGTGACATTATGACCAAAAAAGTATTGTATATAATTGGTTGTTTTGTAGTAATAGACTATGCTAGTTAAAATTTGTTTAAAAATCTACATCAAAAGAAAATGACTCATAAAAATTGACTTGACAAAATATAGCAAGACTTATAAATTGAAGCATAAGGGCAACTCCAAGCAAACATGGACATGACACCGAAAAATCCAGTTTTTGTCACAACTTTCTTTCCACTTGGAAGTTATATCTAACATATGAAACCAATTTATTTTTAGTTGTTGACAAGGAATGAGCCAAATTTTGCCAAATCAGAACTCGGCTTGGGCTCCATATAGGCGTGGCTACATTGCCTGGAAAACTGTAATGCGACTGACCGTAATGCGACTGACCATGGTTTTGCCATGTATACCTAAAAGTTCAAGTTGCTGACCATTTATAAGTATCCTGTTGGATACTCATGTGTAAGAGTTGTGTGTTACATATAGAACACTTTCACAATCTTTTTGATAGAGGAGATTTTTTTTTAATTGTGACAAGTGTTTTTTTTACCATGTCCTTTTTGTGTAATGCGACTGACCGCTTTTTACAACGTTATAACATCCAGAGCACAAAGCCAACAACATTTCTAATATTATCAATTCAAAGCCTTGGGTGTCAAGTACAAATCAGTATATAAACTTAGTGGAAAGAATATCTCACACAGAACGTTTTCAAATTAATAGTGGCTTATTACATACAAAAATATTGTTTTGCTGTACTGGTTAAAGTTTGTGTAAAAATTAAACCATCAGAAAGGATTTTACAAGTTGAAGGTGAAATTTTTACAACAGTCAGAACTGATTATAAACTGTGAAGACTTATACAAATATCATCTCTAGTCACTGGTTAAAACTTTTAAAACTTTTGATTACATTTGACTGCAGTTAATCAGCAGTTCTGCCTCAGTTTAAAGTATTAAACGAACACGTTGCCTTGGATCGGTCGAGTTGGTCTTTGAAAAGCGTTGTAACCGTTTGTTGTAAAAGCATATGCTTAGAAAGATATTTTAAAAGTAGAATATAATGACCCACACAAGTATCACTCAAAATTGCGTGGTTTTCCTTTTACCTCGCCGACCAACATGGTCGGCCATTTATGGGAGTAAAATTTTTGACTCCCATAAATGGCCGACCTTGTTAGTTCGCAAAGTAAAAGGAAAACCATGCAATTTTGAGGCAAATTTATGTGGATCATTGTATTCTTCTTTTAAATTATCTTTCTAACCAGATGCATTTTATAACAAACGGTTATAAGCGCTTTTCAAAGACCAACTCGACCGATCCAAGGCAATATGTTCCTTTAAGTTCCTAAATCCAAAAAACACTAAGGTCTACATGTACCTTTTTATCTGACACTTAAATTTTCAAGACAAATTCAAGAGGCTCAAAACTTTTATCTGAAAAATTTCACTGAGGACAGAAGGACACTACAGTCTCAATACAACTTTGATTTGGAGATACTTAACAAAGTAAGCTGGTTATTGTAAGTATGTAAATTTGTGACCTGATACTTCATACATCATATCAATAGATATATTACAGATCACACAGATAATATTTTTACAAACAAATTTTAAGTTATTTCTTTGTTTTATAAAATCCATCCGTTACTTATGATCATAATATTATCAGTTTTTATTTGAATGACAATTTAATTTCCAGATACCAGAAAATTTACAAACAAACTCTGCTTCCAAAACTGAATGGGTTTGTTTTCTTCAGCATAGAGGTTTTTGTTCAGGTTGTAATAACGGGGCAGATGGATTGCAAGCTTGATTTGAGGACTGCTGGTAGGAGGGCGGGCATGCGGGTTGTTGGGATGCATCCATGCTATAAGGGGGTGGATTTTCAGGTGGACATGTATTTGGTGAAACCGGAGGAGGCATGGCAAAGTTTTGGTCAGATTGGTTATTAGGGAAGTTATAATAGGGAACATAGTGCGTGTTCTGTTGAGCTGGGTATGGGGGTTCAGGGGGTTCAGGGGGAACTGGCGGATAGATAGCGCCATAGTTTGAGGGAATCAGCACAGGATTACCAGCAGCTTGAAATACATACACACGATCGTTACCGATAAGCTCTTGGCGCCTGGCTTCTTTCTCATTGGCAGCCATGACGAGCCAAGGCATACGAACCAAATCAGTGAGCCATCCCAAAAGGAACAACCCTGCAGTGAAGAAGTACAACAACCCCATGAGTGGCCCATTGAGATAAAACCTATGGAATCCCAAGATACCAAAAGGGACTGCATAGATGTAAGCATCGTCAAGGTGACGCAACCAGGTTTGGTGCTGCTGTACTTCCTTGTTGTGACGCGCAACAAGGTACGGCAGTCGTATCAGATCAACCAACCAACCAATACCTCCGAGGCCAAGGGTGAAGAGATACACAAAACCTTGGCCTACTCGACCCATGTAGAAATGATGCAACCCAAGCATACCTAATGGGAAGGCTAACTGGTAAGCATCAGCAACTGAGCATTCAAGAGTTCGTTCAACCATTTCACCATTCCGGAGCCTTCTTAACTTGTCATTAGTTTCTTGAACTAGACTTGGGATCCTGCAGAAATCCACCAACCAGCCCACACCTCCCAGACCAAGAGTAAAGGAATAGATCACTCCAAAGCCAATTCGTCCAAGGTAAAAGTGATGAAATCCTTTATGAAACAAATATAGACAAATATTAGTACAAAAGAAAGTTCAGATGAACATTTATATATTTCGTACATAGACACATATTCAAAGTTGAAAATTCACAATTTTTTGTGGAATTTTTTTTCTGAGACTTTTGTAAAGTTCATTACTTAGGTATGCTTTGAAATTTATATTTATGTTCAATAGTAAATTGAAGTATTAACAATGATTGGAAAAGGGAAAACAGTTATATGTGACGTGTATTTAACTTACCAAAAATGCCAAGCGGAAACCAAAGTACATACGCATCAGCCAGAGACCTATCTCTCATGAAGTAGCGGTTGTTTATCTGATTTGTTGTCAAGGTGGCGTCATAACGGACTAATAAATCATTTTGTTCTTGGTTTGTCTCATTCACCAGACAAGGTAGTCTGAAGAAATCAATGACCCATCCACAGCCAAAAAGACCAAGTGTACTGGCGTAAATTATCCCGAAAAAGTATCTGTAGGGCAAGGGCAAGGAAAATACATTGGAAAATTGAATTTCAGATTTTAAACAGCACCTAATTTTTTAAAATTATTTTTATGTTTTTCGTGAAAACACTCAGCAAGGCCAACCACAACCTTTGACAGCAATAACAACAAAGACAACAACAACAAAAAACAAAAACAACAACAACAACAACAACAACAACAAAAATGTACCTTCTTAAGTAGAAGTGATGCGCACCGAAGATTCCAAATAAGGTCCACAAAATATATGCAACTATTAAACTTTTGCGTGGCCTCTGGGCACTAGTCAACTGCGGGTACTGTTGCTGACATGCCTGAGGGGGTACCGGGACAAGGCCCGCACTACCGGCAGCTAGCTGAACGTGCGTCGTGGGGACTCCAGTTCCGATGGTCCCGGGCGCCGTTGGGTAGGAGATGCCTGCGGTCGACATCCCTGGATACGACGGGTAGTTGTCGCCGGTCGTTGTAGGCTGTGGTATGGTCACGGTGCTGCCACTACTGCTACCACCACCACCCAGCATAGCTTCCTTGTGTGTATCGGACATTTCCGCGAATTCCCTTCTCGGTCCTCCTTCCTTTGCCCAGCTAACTAAGTTTTTAAACGAAGAAGTCCTCACAGTCGTCAGTTTGGTAAGAAAAAAGGGGGACCCCAAACATGTACATGTACGCGGTTTCAATTCAACAATTGGAGGAAGTATTCAATGCCTTCCGCAGCTGTCTCTCCCCCAGCTTTCACAGATCTAAATGACTGCAACTTGTTTTCAGTTTGCGAATTATTTTATTAGTGTGAATACTTCCCTTTATTTTCCATCACGAGACGAAGACGCATTCCGCTTTTGCTTTGTTGATCCAAAAGGTAAACAAAGTGGTGTTTTATCACGTGAGAAAACATTATACCCTGCACGATATGCGTACAAAAATTTTACCACACAGGCGGTGTAGGATTCTACTCTACTCATTGACCTCTGTGCTTTCTGCTCTACACCATATACTACTGTACAAAACCAATGATTGCTAAAACCAACGGAGGGCTAGATAGGGCGCCCTCTGCCTTGTTAATCATGGATCATTATAATGTGTTTGCAGAATAGCATGCAGAGTTTTTATTACGAAAGTGTCAGAGAATGCTACTCAATGCTAAAGCATAGGGGAAGAATCCTACACAGTGCTGAAGCATAGGGCCAGAATCCTACACAGTGCTAAAGCATAGGGCCAGAATCCTACACAGTGCTTAAGCATAATTATTATAGGGGAAGAATCCTGCATAGTGCTGAAGCATAGGGCCAAAATCCTACTCGATGCTAAAGCATAGGGGAAGAATCCTACACAATGCTGAAGCATAGGGGAAGAATCCTACATAGTGCTAAAGCATAGGGCCAGAATCCTACACAGTGCTTAAGCATATAGGGGAAGAATCCTACACAATGCTGAAGCATAGGGCCAAAATCCTACTCAATGCTAAAGCATAGGGCCGGAATCCTACACAGTGCTTGAGCATATAGGGGAAGAATCCTACACAATGCTGAAGCATAGGGGAAGAATCCTACACAGTGCTGAAGCATAGGGCCAAAATCCTACTCAATGCTAAAGCATAGGGCCGGAATCCTACACAGTGCTGAAGCATAGGACCGGAATCCTACACAGTGCTGAAGCATAGGGGACGAATCCTACACAGTGCTGAAGCATAGGTCAAGAATAAAGCATGTAAAGAGGAAGAATCTTAATCAATGCAATGCAAACTCAAGTTGACAAAATTAATTCAATTTAATATTAAACAGGTTTATTGAAAAAATCCATCGCAGTTACAACACTGAGTTCCACATATTAATGTCAAATAATCGCATAAAAAACAAATTCAAAGGTTGCGTTTAACCATAGAGCTATATATATTGACTAATAATAATAATAATAATAATAAACTACATTTATATAGCGCTAACTTGCTCTGTGTTTTGAAGCCACCCTGGGCACAGACATGTTTGATGTGTTGCATGACTACGAAACGATTTTAATTCACATTGGCGCGTTTTTTAACATTCGGCGTGTACGCTTTCGTACGCGACTGCCCATTCGCGTCTGTCTGCGCTACGAAAACTTTAAAAAGTATACGTGCCTTTTTAACATGACGCAAATGACGCTCGCAGTTTGGACGCTCATCAGCAGATTGTGCGTTTACATTTGCTGCATCTTTTGGTTCGGTGACACATAGAAAATAACAAAAGGACGTAAGGGAAAGTTCCCGGCAGAAGGACGTAAGCAATTTATGTTAAAATTTGTGTTTCAAGAATTATGAGCGGGAAAGTTTGGTAAATTTGTTGCCATGCAAAAGTCATTCTAGAAAGGTTAAATTCTGCATGGGGAATGGGGAAACATGTCTTCAGGGTAATTCTAGCAAAAGAACAAACAAAAATGACATATTTTTCATGTCAGGAGCCATTTTGTTGCTTACGTCCTTTTGTTACTGGGACGAACTACTTTATGTTCCCGGCAAAAGGGCGTAAGGCCTTACGCCCTTTTGCCGGGCACACGACGAAATACACTATCATGCAAATAGCCGTACAATTGGCATACAAAATATCAAGCTTTTGTATTCGTTTGTACATAAACATTGATGCGCCCACACGGCTTCAAAACTTTATTGCCTGTATAATGGGGTGTTAGCGCTCTAGTCACATCAATATATGTATAGCTCTATGCATTTAACAGAAATCTGTCATAATAATAAAAAGTGCTCCCAACTTTGAAACTGTTTTGAACTTAAACCTTTTTTCTTGTGAGAAAATTGTCTGACCAAGGTCCTATTATGGGTGAGCAATCATTGCTCACTCAAAGTTATGTATCCCAAAAACCTTTTTTGTCTGAAAATGTATTGAACATTTTAAACAACAGTTTGTGAGAAGTAATTTGTTTGCCAAGCAAGTGTGTTTAGCAACATTTTGTTGCAATTCCATGGAAGCTAAAGATTGACAGCCACTGTTGAACAATGGCAAAAGACCATCACTTGCTACAAACTTAAATCTCCTGCCATATTTAATTCACATGTTCACTGCAGGGTTACAGGGCACATCCCTTCATAATGCAGGTTTTTGTCACTAATTACTTTCTACTACAGATGCATAAAAAGGTTTTGAGATGTTAATAACACAATGATACTATGAAGAGCATTGTATGGAAAAGAGATTTAAAAAGCATTCATAAATACCCCAGACAGTTCCTCTACTCATAGTGGTGGAGAGCGCGTCACGTGGGGGTGTTTAACTGGTTGATAATGACCAGTGTTTATAACTGGCTGGCTTCTGCGTGTCAGACGCGCAAGATTATTATGCAGAATGCAATTCATAGCTATTAACAACAGCGCGTAATCTACTTCTAAGTTCGCACACGCAACCTATTTCTAAGCTTGCGCGCATACACACAACCCACGCGCAACAGACTCTCCACAAAGGTTTTTAACTAAATACTTCAAACCTCATATTTTAAACGGTCAAATTTTTTAACGAAAGGGCATTTATGAATGGGAATAAAAAAGTAGTGACTCCTTCTTAATCGTCCGTTTAAACCTTGCAGGGTCGTTGCCATACGCTCAAGACCCTCGCCCGAGCCGATCACACGTAAGAAACCGTCGCTACCCTTTTATTCCCTTATTAAAGGCACTGAACACTATCGGTAATTACTCAAACTAACTTGGTAACAAGTAACGGTGAGCTATTGATAGTATAAAACATTGTGAGAAATGGCTCCCTCTGAAGTAACGTAGTTTGTGAGAAAGAACAAAAATTTCTCACTCAAATATTTGATTGAATTCAAGCTCGAATTTTGCATCTGAAAGCACATAACTTGTGCAACAAGGGTGTTTTTTCCTCCATTATACTCTCGCAACTTCAAATTTTCACAGGTTTGTTTTTTTGTGCATTATGTTGACATACACCAAGTGAGAAGACTGGTTACCAAAGGTGTCCAGTGCCTTTAAAAGTTACATTGAATGTTTTTGCATGCTTTATTATTATTATTTTCAACCATGACATTTGGTCATTGATATCAACATCCAAATAATATAAAAATGGTCTAGTAGCATGGAAACTGTTTCATGTAACATAGTATAATGGACTAACATTATTTAAAGGCAGTGGACACTATTGGTAATTGTCGAAGACTAGCCTTCACAGTTGGTGTATCTCAACATTATGCATAAAATAACAAACCTGTGAAAATTTGAGCTCAATTGGTAATCAAACTTGCAAGATAGTAATGAAAGAAAAAAACACCCCTGTCACACTAAATCTGATGTCTCGAAATCAAATTTGTGGAAAATTACTTCTTTCTCAAAAACTAAGGCACTTCAGAGGAAGCCGTTTCTCACAATGTTTTATACTATCAACCTCTCCCCATTACTCGTCATTACTCAATTGTTATTTTGAGTAATTATCCAATAGTGTCCACTGCCTTTAAATATATGCATAATATGATTGAGTATTTTAAACATTTGTTACATAAGTACAAAATAATTTTTTTTAGCATTAACTGCAACTTGAACATACTGTATTTTTTAGTATTCATGTCAAAAGTAACATTTTGACATGGGTATGTGATTTTTGTAAACTTTTGCTGTTTTCCCCAAATATGAAATGAGGTTTCTGTCCCACAATATGTAAAAGCTGTAGAGACTATGCAGCATGCATGAGAACTTTTACTGACAACTGGTCTGATACTCTTGTGTACCACCAGGGGTACTGTAGCCTTCGTTGCTTCATAGATCCGCATTCAAAATGACTGGAAGGTTTGACCTGCCTGCGAATATCCCCTTCCAGGTGCCTCGAATCACGGCTCTACGAAGCTAGTGTCTAAGCCACGAAGGCCTTGACAAAAGGCTAGTGGGGCGGAGGAGTAGTTGCATTATTTCATGGTAGTCCAGTACTGCTTGAAGGTTGATTTCTACATTATAACCTGCAGTTGGATATAATAAAGGAAAAATATGGGTGAATAAATGAATGAGTGGATAGATAGACGAATGAGTGCATGTAACTCAGAAATAAAATATCAATATTTAGATAGACGAATGAGTGCATGTAACTCAGAAATAAAGTATCAATATTTTTGTTATTTATTAATTTAACTATTTATTTGCTTATCTAATTTCTGGTTTATTGATTATTTGTTTATCAATTGATTGGTTGTTTTGATTGCTTTATTCATATTTAATCATCCTTTTATTGAGTTAGTTTGATTAACATTTCGTTGCTTGCACTGTTCTTTTATCAATTTGTCTGTTTATTTATTGACCTATTTTTTGTTTATCCATCCATATTTTGATTTATTTGTTGCTATATTTCTTGTTACATGATGTACCTTTCCAACTATTTATTCATTTACTTATTGTTACTTTTTATTTATATTTTTTAATGAACAATTTGGTTATTTATTTATTTATTTGCTTGTCTAATTTCTGGTTTGTTTTTGGTTTTGTTGTTTCAAGTTGTGCTTTGTGTATACAGATTATTTATATTTACTTTAAATTATTTTTATTTTTCCAAAGAGAGTATATAGTGAGTTAGCCTCCCTATGTGACTGGATTAAAAAATAACTAACAGGCTTTCGAGCTACTGTGTAGTGTGTTTAATTATACTTTTGTTGATCCTGGCCATCACATTAGGGTTGTTTTGTAATTTCCTGTGCCCTTACTGTTTGTCTTGCTTTGTATTTACTTTTGTTTTTATATTATTTATTTTACATACTGTCTGCTTGTATATTGTTAATGTTTAATGGCCAAATAAAGAATAAGAATAAGTAAGAACATGGAGGAATCTTTTATTCCTCCATGGTAAGAACATAGAGTAAAGAATAAGGGATGAACTAGCCCCATAAATGAACAGGTTATTTGATAATGATAGTTACAAATTAGAGTAAAAGTCTTAAGTATCTGATATAAAATAATTGACGTTGATCATTTATAATATTGATAATGACCAGTTAAGAACACCGTGCACAAAAACAATTTCTTACCGAGAAAAGATGTCCATCAATGTTTCGGATCGGCATCATATCACCAACTCCCCGTCAACTAACTAGCTGTGGGGACGACGACGACGCTTGTATATTACGCGACGACGAAACGAACGAGAGCATGCAGTGTACACATGTGTACATTACACATGTGTACATGTATGTTATGTATGCGTGTATGTGTATGGTATGGTGTATGCTGGTACTCAGTTATTTTTGCATTGGCTTAACGCAGCGACGTGAAGAGTACCAGTTATATACTGAGTAGAGTAGAGTAGAATCCTACTCGACATGTGCCCTGGGAAATTTGTTCGCATATGTTGCAGCAATTGGAAAACATAACCTATAGACTGGTCCTCATCATTGTAACGTTAGATAGAACATGACATGAGTTCAGACTCTAGTCCAAGCCATTACACCATTGACTATTATTAAACCATTACGTTATAAAGCAAGAAAACTGTGCGATGGATGCATGGATAGCACTTCAGACACAAGAGTGCGTAAATGCGTGCCTATGGGATGCAAGGTGCAAACTCCCATAACAACAAATTATTTATAAGAACATTTCATATGAATTATTCAACACAATAAACACTTAAAAGTCTCTCAGCTTCTTGAAAACCAATAGTTTCGGACAAATAAACTTAAAGATTTCTTTTAAATATTGGCGAGGTCAGCCAGCATGGAGTACCCGTACCTCCATGGTCAGCTGAGCCGTCTGGAATTTTTGCTAATCAACCAAGAAAGAAACGCCCGTACCAGTTTTTTTGAGCACCCCTGCACTTCCCGAGCAAAACAATTGACCAACTTTAAAAACCTAACTTTATCAAAGATTCCCTCAAAAGTGGACGAAGCAAAGAACCCCATGGTTGTTATAAATTATCGTAATAAAAATCATCGCATAACCCCCAAAACTAGGTAAAAGGGGTGGTTTACAACAAATAGTTTTGCGCCTGAAATTGTTCCTATTAGTGCACCCCACCTCTTTTTGGTTGATGTTAGGGCCACCGGCCCCGCCCCCTGGATACACCCCCCCGCCCCGGATGCCCCACCCCCATTTGAAATCTTGACTTTTGAAGTTTAAACTTTCCACAGTAAATGATTTAAAACATTTATCAAACGAGTTTGTGACTCATACAAATGGCAGGAGATAGCATTGCGCCATTACTTTTATTTAATGTCAAGAAAAATAATTGTATTCCAATATAATTTCGTACATATGATAGATATTCCCAGTCCCATGTACACCCCGCACAAATTCCACACTATTATGTGTGTTCTCATTGTCATCCTTCTTCATATCCCAATATTTCCATGAATTAATTTCAAAACAATTAGTGTCCTTTAAAGACATTAGACACTATTGGTAATTGTCAAAGACCAGTCTTCTCACTTGGTGTATCTCAACATATGCATGAAATAACAAACCTGTGAAAATTTGAGCTCAATTGGTCGTTGAAGTTGCGAGATAATAATGAAAGAAAAAACACCCTTGTCACACGAAGTTGTGTGCGTTTAGATGGTTGATTTCGAGACCTCAAGTTCTAAACTTGAGGTATCGAAATCAAATTCGTGGAAAATCACTTCTTTCTCGAAAACTACGTCACTTCAGAGGGAGCCGTTTCTCACAATGTTTTATATCAAGCTCTCCCCATTACTCGTTACCGAGTGAGGTTTTATGCTAATAATTATTTTGAGTAATTACCAATAGTATCCACTGCCTTTATATGGTTATGAGAAGAGCAGTTTATTGACATTCCAAATTCAACAAGTATAACAGACAAAGACACTTTTATATAATTTTATTATCTCTTTTTTATCCAATTAACTTCTCAAATAAGTAAAAAATGTCCACACCACACAGATTGGTCTCATTTGTTTTTCACCTCGATTTATTCACGTTTATTTCAAAGACTTTGCAGTATATTTTCCCAAATGAAATACGATTCTTCTACAAGTATTTGACATCCAGCATAGCCCTTTTTATTTTGTCCTATTCTTCTGCAAAAGGGTAATAAACTGTGATGTCATCAGTACTAAGACATATTAGTATTATTTGAAAACAATGTGCATGGTGAAAGAAAGTAGAATAAGATGGAGGTTTGTGGTAATACAATAATTGGTTTTGATAATTGGATCAGTTCAATAGGAGACTTTCCAACGCTAGGCGGCAGCAGACATACCGGGTAAATTTCCATTGTTTACGTAGTTCTGAACATGCGCATAATTCTGAGAACAATGGATTTACCCGGTAAGTCTGCTGCCCTCTATCGTCCCAGAAAGTCTCCCATTACCACTACAGATGTTAGATTCCCTGGTTTGACAATAACGCCAAGATTTAAATTCCCTCTTTATCAAAAGGTTCAAGACTAATTTCCCTTAGAGCCTCAGTTTGGTTACAATTGGTTTGAATTTTGAAGAAAAAGAATTGCTTCACCGTGATAAAAGTCTCTAGTATGACATTGGCCGACACGGTGTGCAGCACCATTTATAAGATTATAAATAATATGGTGTTACCACAATCCTCAATCTTATTATTCTTTATCAACTTATTTAACATTTATTTCCAAATTAACAACAATACCAGCTAAACCCAGTGCTCACAGGCAACTACAAATCTTTCACTTTACAAGTATTGATTTGAAATATAAAAAATACTGTCTGATATGGGGAAAGTGGCAATCTAATTACCAATTTCGCTATCGAATTTTAGGACATCTAAGCCATGTTTGTTTATCTTGATAATTCAGTGCCCCAGAGATTTTCCAAAATAATTTTTTTTTTTAACTATTTACATGTACACTTTAACAAAAATATATACAGAACTGAGTACAGGTTTGTTTTCAGATAAAACATTTTTAAAACAGTTGGTAAACTGACTAAATAGTAAATGAACATTTTTATCTTACACACCCAATTAAACAAATCAATTAGTTTAAGATTGACTAAACCTGATGTTTCAAAGACATTGTTTCCACACACAATCAATTGAAATTAATCCATTATCCAACCCTTTAAAAATTTTTTTTTAATGTTGTATATTGTCCCCGCTTTACTTACAATTTCACGGAACTCCAGCTTATGAAAATTATTTTGATGTAAAACTCGAAGAGAAATGCTCCTACAAAGTAAAAATCAACATGTAGTCATTTTGTTAGTTCCACTAATAATTATTTTGTACATCATGTGTTTCTGCACTATAAATATTTCTGGATTGCTTTTGGCAATGACAAGTATTCAGACTTTTGTTTTTGTTTTACTATGTGGAGAAACAAAAAACAGATAACCAACGTTGGCTGTTTGTAATTAAATAAAATGTTATCATGGTAACATTTTAAATAATGCCAATGCCAATGTGATTCTTATTTTGAGGGAGGTCACATTATGTGTGTCATTAACAAATAATCTGACAACTTGGTACATATGTGAAAACAGCTTGTACATAAAACAAATGTGTACAACTACGTTCCTGGTCTAAAACTAAACCTACCTTTTTACAAAATATAATCCTTTTCTTAAAAGTGTTTCCGCAATCAGAGTAATCTGTTAGTCAATGGAAAACTGGGTTAAAATCTCCAACGTCCTCACAACATTCACAGTTACCACATCTTTGTCCAGTAATTCTCAACCATTTTATTCCAGTCAGAAATAAAATGATGTAAAACTACAAGGTGACACAGTTATAAAGCGTCATAAAATAAATGTATTTCGGAACTCAGTTCCTGTGCAGTCACCTTAACAAAGTGTGTTTTGTGAGTTGAGAAATAATGACCTAGTTAGTGAAATTGGAGATTACACCCGTTTAGTTAACCACTAAACCAGATTACTTCTGAGACAGAGATTCAACAAGGCACTTTCGTGCCTCTTCGGCAATTACAGAAAGTTCGTCGATGCGCTTTCTCAAACGCTCATTATCTGCCTCCAGCTCTTTAGCTTTAACAGCCATACTCTTCTCGCGCACTTTGCGGGATGCTCGAGAACGTTGCGACGCCACGTTGTTTTTATCGCGGCGGTGTCGGTACTTCTGCTCGGCTGAAGCTTTAGAGGGTTTGGAGTGAGATGTGCGTGCCCTCTTTGTGGGAGGGGCCTCACTGTCCATTTTGGTTGGGCCAGTGGGGTCGACACGAATCTCATCATTGCTTGCTGTCTCAGAGCCAACAGATGTTGGCAGGGTTGTCATGGTAGCAGTTCCAGAAGGTTCTGCATCATTTCCAAAGGGTTTGTTGCTTTCTGCGATGAAAGTAGCCACGTCATTGAAATCAGATGGACCAGCCTCCTCCTGTAGTTACAAAACAAAACAAAACAATAGATTTAGTTTCAATGGAAAATATTGATTCAAGTTTGGCCTTTGAAAAAGACTCACAGTCAAAACATACTGCCATTAACGACATTCTGCCAAGTTAAATTAAAAACAATCTCACAAGGAATGCTTGTGATGATTGTACTTCAAAGTCCAAATAAAAGCTTCTTGTATACTCAAAATAATTTAAAACAATTTTTACTCACGAGTAAACAAAAATTTCAAGTGATTTAGATCTGCCAAAAAGTTACTGCTAAAGCCAAAAATTACAGAGGAAAATTTTACTTGTATTTTCTACCCACCATTTGCTTTGTACTTCCAGTGTATTCCCATATTTGAATCGTCATACGATTGAGAATTGCCACAGCCATTTATCAAATGAGATTTGCAGAACATAAACATTTCCTAACAAATTGACTTCTCTGTATGGTGCTGTAGCACTGACAAGTTGTTATCGCATTGCTTGTAAGAATAATGAAACCTTTCTGTGTTTATCAACAAACTTATTTAGGTTGTATGAGTTTGACTTGATATTTCACAGTGTTGTGCAATACCCAGGGTTCAGTAGTAGCATACAATAGAAAGGCATGAGATTGCAACTGGTTGTGCAATCTGAGATCACATCATGAATATTGATCACTTATTAGACAACCTTTGACCTTTTGCATAATGCATTTATTTTGTGCATTCAAGTGTATGGTTACCAGCTATTGCATCAGCCTATTGACAGCCAGTTATATGCTAATAAATGAATAATTCAGTTATATGCTAATGAATAATTCAGTTTGTCTTAACAATGGTGGTTTCTTTGAGAATTGATTATTGTTGTGATTTATTTATAACTGTCACCTAACCACAGAAGTTGTTTGTCATAATTTGTTAATTCAGAAGGTAAGAATACTACATGAAAATCATTCAATTGTAAATCATTAATCAAACTGATCATTCAGCATAGAACTTTTAAGTTGAAATTGCATCAGTTGTACTAGTCCATAAGACATTTAAATAATTTTTTTTTTTAAATAATAAGGGAAAAATGCAATATTATTAAATGGATTAATACCAAACAGAGAATTACTCACAAGTTTATCGAGAAACCTGGTCAGGTCCGTAAATGTGTTGAAGAAATGTTCGACAGACGCATCGCTCTCAGCCGGGCTGATCTCACCGTTGCTATCGGCAACCGTAGCAATGGATGGGATCGTTTCCCTCGTCGGCTTGAGCATGCCATCTACTCCTCCCAAGGGCTCAAAAGGAAAGTCTTGAAATACCGGAAAGTCGTCAATTTCAAAGACTCCTTGCAGCTCCGGGAAGAGCATGAGGTCTGTGAATTCTTCCACATTGACGGTGGAAGGCTTGTCCGACTCTGTCTCAATGGCGTCTGCTAGAACATCGCAGAAAGACAGGTCGGGATCACCTGCGAGTTCAAAGTAAAAATAATGAAAGTGCAATGATTCTTAAGGAAATAGAACTTGATTTTAGATGGGTCATTTCCTAGAACTTAAGTTTCAAGGTGAAGGGGATATGATTAGTGTTCTGTGGCCCTTTTAGAATCTACGGCTTTGGCTTTAGATTTGGTTTCAGGATATGTTCTCTCATCTGAATCCCTGAGCACGTACGCAAAGCACGAACAGCTGTAAAAACAACCGCGGGGTCCAAGCTAGCGTAAAGCCGAATCTGGAGCCAAAGCTGTGGTTTCGAAAAGGGTCCTAGACAAATGATACTAAAACTCACCATGGTTAAATAGACTGCTCGAGATCAGAGCAGCCTGTTGAGCCAAGTCCGAGGCCGGAGGGTCTCGGAGAAGGTGGTTGCTCTGACCTATCAAGCCATCTACTGTTCGGCCTGGCTTTAGGGCGAGGCCGACTACTGCCTCGCAAGCCATGTTGGCTGTTTTTACAAATGGAGTCTCCGTAAAATTCCATTCTGAACTGAAGTTACTGATGATCGATTCGGGAGAATCCACGGTAAAGAGGGTCTATACCCTTTTAGCAGACCAC
This sequence comes from Asterias rubens, assembly GCF_902459465.1. NCBI lineage: Eukaryota > Metazoa > Echinodermata > Asteroidea > Forcipulatida > Asteriidae > Asterias > Asterias rubens. Next base: position 21,468,851 of record NC_047064.1, on the reverse strand, counting down.
TGAGGGCGTTTGCACACCCTAATAAAATAAGAAATCAAGATAGTAGTTGTTAAGATTGTAACAATTTAAGAACCTTAAACAATGAACTACTACTACTACTACTACTAGTACCTAGAACTGGTACAAAATTACTCCTACAATTATGAAGTTTGTTCCGCTATCATCTCAACTATGCAACTATGGCGGAACCAAACTCATAATAGTTGTAGGACTAATGCCATAATGAGTAGTACAAAATAAAAATGATCTGTAAACAATACTGACGGAAAAGTTTCCGTACCACGTCACCATTTTTTCTTTCGATATGAAGTAATAAAATATAGCATGGAGGTATACCTGTATACCTGTAGATTCGGGCTCTGCATAATGAAGGCTAAATGAAGCCTAATAAAACGCCCATCCATATTCACACAAAACTTACTGCAAAAGTACTGAATGCAATGGAAGTAGCAAAGTCAAATGTGAGAGCAGAAGTGAATGAACTAATTAATATTTCCATATATCCAGAAATATATTTCTACCTCCATGAATAATTAATAGTAAGTATGACCTCTATGGCTTAAGTTTTAAGCCTATCCCTTTTTGTAAAAATGAGTGAAAAAGTGGTCGCGTGATACGGAAAGTTATCCCTCTAGTGCTCTACGGGTTATCCCGTTATCCAAACGCAATACATGTATCTGACATGTCTGTTGACTCACTCAACCTCCGCTTGTTGCAGTGGTGCAGAGCAGCAGTTAATATGTTAATTCAAACAATAATAAAAAAGAACAACTCAACGATGGCAATGCACTGTTTTTGTAGTAAATTCGTTGTAAAAAGAAGCAAGATTGGTTTTATAAATGAAGGTTTGTAAAGTTAATGTTTCGTCCAGTACCTTGTCCTTTTCTTGTCCGAGTTGGACAGTCGCTTTACCGTCTTTTAAGGACGGTAGACGCGCTTTCTGCTTCGATGTTGAGTTGCTCTCCAGCCCCTTCTTTACACGTTCCACCAGCAAAACTTTCAGATCGAATGACGAAAACCGGTTCGTTATTGCATTTTATTGCGACATCGCTCTTTACTCTGCTCTTAAAATAGACATTATGTCATGAATATGAGCCTATCAAAACGCCGCTATTTTTACCTTGGCATAATGATGTCATTGGCAGCCAATGGTGAACTCGGTGATTGTGCGGCTGGCCAACGTGTGGGCTCATGTCATGTTTGACCTTGCGTTGTGTATGAGGGTTGTTGTTTACGATTGACGTTGGTCTAATTACTTTCATCCCAAGCATAGATGCTTCAATAAACACTCAGCACAGTTATTTTTAACCTAATGATGTAGCCTTTTCCTTCCGATGACAACGTACCCCTTCAGAATTTGTTTTTGTTTATGCATGCAGTAGTAATTAACAGGTACACAATAAATATCAGAATACATGTGCACTCAGAAAGTTCGTGGTGCGCCACCTGGCCATCCAGAAAGTGGGGCGAGCATGCCGAAGGGAATTTGTTCTTTTCCTGTTTAGAATTGCCATCCTAAAAAAAAAAATCATATTTTTTTCGAGGAATGTTTTTTTCAAATTTAAAAATAGTCCCTGTATAAAGGCACTGCAGAAGAAAACAATTGCTGGGCAGAAGGGGTGGGGTTTGGGATTTGCTTGTAGTTTTATACTCTCAATAAAGATGGTTTGAACAGTATGTAAGTACTAGAGTAGTAAGTAGGAGTCTGGTTTGGCGCAGGATGGAGGATGAGACAAATTGTGAGCATCCCCATATAAATGTTTGAGTCTGGTCTCGCCTCCAGGCCGATCTTGCCATATTGATAACAATTTACAGCCGCAACAGGGAAGGTGTTCGTGAATTTATCCGATAATTTATTCAAAAAAAATCTTAGATATATGAACATGGAGGTTAACATTTCTATATAAGGAGTAGTGAAATAGTTCGACCAGACGAGGGTCCGTTGCTATGGTAACATCCACAGAGCATGGAGGACATCCACCTGTCCACCTGGTTTTTTTTAATTACTGTTTTTGTCTCTCTTGCAATTGTGTCTACCATGATCCCCTAGCCCATAAATGATGTCCATCCAATTCATATCCTTGATGATGATGTATCCCTAAAAAGTGTTATCCTATTCGAGCATGCAAGCTCCCAAGAGCTGTGTTTTTTTCATGGAGCAATCCATGGTATCTATTTACAAAAAAAGAGTTCAGCAGGACGGCGCGAGATTGATTGATAACGTGTGCATTGCGCATGCGATTTGACCTTTCATTTTAGCCGGCCATTTTGAACAGAGCAAGCAAACAACACCACAATCTTATCACAGACGACGCGGTTAAAATTGAAGTCATCAAATACAGTCGTTTCATTTTCAAGAGATATGAGTCTTTCATTGAGGTGAGTTTGGTACTCGTGTGTTCTCATAGTAACACTGGCCATGGCCTTGATCGGTTGCATCCATTTGCAAACGTATTTTCTTTACGCTAGGCAAAATAATCGAGAGGTCGAGTTGGTTGTAACAAGAGTAAAATCAGTAAGGTTGTATGTAACATGTAATTGTAAATGTACAATGTAAACAACACTCACACATTAATGAACTCGACGGTTTTAGTTGGGTGGAACTGTCTCTTCTCAGGCATACCACCAGACCACAATACAGTTGGTAAACATACTTAATAATATATAAATTATTAATACGAATTAATTAATTAATGACATGATTAATTATAATGAAGGATTTGGATTTTGGGAGTGAACAAAAATCATAATTTGTAATAATTGTATTATTAAATATTAATGTGAATGTATTGATTGATAAAATTTAAATTTAATATTAAAAATAAATAAAGTGTATGCAGATACTTCCGCGGTGCACTACTTCCTCCATCATCCATAGTGTATTTATGTAAGTTGTTAAAATAATTTGCCATAGGTAGCTAGGTAGTAGTGTCATAGACATAAGAAAGTAGTCTGGTGTACTGTAAGTATGTCTTTTCTCCATCCCCATGACAACCAGGGGTTGAGCTACTCCTAGAACTATATGAGGTTTGCTCGTCTATCGTCTCCCGTTAGTGCGTTACGGGGAATATGATAGCCGAACGAACCTCAAGTTCTAGGTCCTAGGAGAAGGGTTGAGCATGCATGGGTTTTTTTATTTTATTTTTTATTTTTTGTTTTTTTAATAAATAGAAGCATTTAAATTCAAAATGTGTGTAGTAAACTTAGTAAATTTATGAATTAAGAACTAGGTACTCCTCCTAATCTACTCCTAGCTAGATAGATATATAAATAGTTGAGAGTGAACTCTCAACCCTCCTGACCCTGCGGGAGGATGAAGGGTTTCTCTCCCGGCAGTTTAGAGGGTTATGATTGGTTATTGATATGAACTAGTGTAGTGCTCCTACTCCTAGAACTATAGGTTCATGGAAACAATAGCCGAATTAGACCCAGTAACTGGGGCGCTGTACTCCTTTTTTTCCGAAATTTTGTCATTATCTGTCTTGCTAGTATGACCGATAATGACAACATTTTTTGAAAAAAAAAAAAAGCACAGCACCTCAGTTAGGCTAAGTAAAAAAAAAAACATGTTTCGCGTCCCCGCCTGCTTCCTTTTTTACAGGACGCCTCCTTTTTTATTTGATTGTTTATTTTATTTTTTTATGCCCTTTTTTTTTTGTGTGTTTTTTGTTTGTTTAAATAGGGTTATTTGAAATGAGTTCAGGAAAAACATAATGAATGTCTTGTCTGAATGCCTCAACTAAATTGTTTCATTTATGTTTTGTGTATTTCAGCAGTAAAAAAAACAATGGGTATTTTTACATTTTAAGAAAGAATGGCGGCCATCTTGTAATAAAATATAAAAAATAAAAAGCCCCTCTTTCTCCTTTTTTTGAAAAACGCGGACGTGAAACATGTTTGTTTTTTTATTCGGCCTTACTGGGTCTATATCCAAACGAACCTCCATACAGTTCTAGGCAGGAAAATAACTAGTCTCTATAGGGCCCTATCGTTATAATTATTTGTGGTGTGTGCTGAGCCCCAAGTAGGAACCCTGAAGAACAGCTGTAATAAATAAATACAAAAATGTATAACACACTAACAGATGTAAAGTGTTACAAAGTTCGTACTGTAACTTTGTAACCCTTAGTTAGCTGGCTTAGGCTGCGCAAGGTTGATACTAGTTAACGATTGCAGTGTTTATTTACTGTCAAATTGTTGCCACTACAATTGTTTAGGTTTATACTAGATACATTAAAAAGTTTTGATGTAGTAGTTTTAACAAAACTACCAGAAATATGTTGTACTTCAAATGAACTTGGATAAAACGACCCTAGCGTTGTTGTTCCGACAACTTTGAAGTGTTTTTCTAGGAGGTCAATTGCTATGTAATGATAACCAGTAAGGTGTGGTGCTCTCTGAAATGATGCCAATTCTACAAGAGCATTACGTGTGAATTTCCGTCCTAAACAAATTTGTCTTCCAATTCATTCATTTTGTTTATGGACTGAAAGAATAAATAGAATGGATGCCAACACAGTAAACCATCGCAGAACCTCAACTATGTCAATGAAGTAAGTTCAGTGTGTACTTTTCAACTGCAAGTTTGCGGTTGCATTTGCTTCACAAGTTTGGTTGGGTGAAGACACTGTTTGTGGCAGTCTTTGGTCAGCAGCTCATGGTGTGATAGTTATTGGAACATATTTTGGTGTATTGCTAGCCATAGAATTGCATAAGTAGTGTGTGCAAGTTGAATGCAGAACACCCCACTCATGTAGGTATACACATAGTTTGTAGTGTTTGTTTCAAAATTGCATTAATTTTATCAGCTCAATATTTTATCTAGGTTGTATACAACGAGGTATTAGCCTTTTATTAATCTGACACCTCCTATTATTATTGCTATGATCACTGTTAACAATTTTCCGCAAAGCACAAATTTGTAGGAAACCAGTTGCAGATGATAATGTAGAACAGTATTTTTGCTGGTTACCTCATTCCAGTAAGCAGTGTAAAGTTTTGTGCTTGGCTATTCTTTGCGCTAAGCATTTATATGAAGTAGGGCGAAGTACTGAATACTCTATCCTAGGTGCTTTAAGCCAGTCTACTTGAGCTAAGTTGTCGTGTGTTTTTCATATACATTTTGCAATTACTTACTCTAATTGTTCTTAGGTCAAACAAACATCCTGCTATTATTTTAACAAAGGAGAAAAATATGTAGTTGTAATTTTCATGAAAATCTAGCCTTGCTTAAACTGACCTTTTTTCTTCTTAAAGTGTCATTGCAAACAAAGATAGAGTAACTTATTCTTAAAGCCATTTATACACTTTCGGCACAGAAAAAAAAAATCACAGATTTACAAATAACTTACAGGGTTTACAGAAGGTAATGGTGAAAGACTTCTCTTGAAATACTATTGCATGAAATGCTTTACTTCTCGAGAAAACATTAAAACAATTATCAATTCCCGATATAGAGAATTACGGATTTATTTTAAACACATGTCATGACACGGCGAAACGTGCGGAAACAAGGGTGGGTTTTCCCCGTTATTTTCTCCCGACTCCGATGACCGATTGAGCCTAAATTTTCACAGGTTTGTTATTTTATATATAAGTTGTGATACACGAAGTGTGGGACTTGGACAATACTGTTTACCAAAAGTGTCCAATGGCTTCAATGTAAAGTTGTCAAGGTGCCTTGGTGTTGTGATTAAAACAACACTCTCTAAAACAAGATATTTTCACTTGAAGTTTTGGGTTATTTTTGACTGCAAGCAATTTGAATTTAGATTATTACAAAACGCAGTGTTTTGTATGCCATTGTTGTACTTTTAGTGTGCCTTATTTGCCAACTGGCTCAAAATGTCAAAAGATAAAATTATTGGGGTTTTCACCCCCCCCCCCTAACAATTGCAAAACAAAACCAAATTCATCAGAATACAAATTCCTATTGATTCTTTGAATATTGATAATGCACAACAGTGCACTGGAAAAACGTTAATTGTGATCCCTGAAAATCATGTAGAAATATTATTCTAAGAATACTTTAAAGAAAATGTTGAAACTATGTTAACATTTATAAATGAAAAATTTAGAAAAAGATTTGTAGAATTATGCTTAGTACAACCAGTGCAGAATAGAATGGTAGTTGTTTATTTTATTCAGTGGAAACCGCTCAAGTAAGGTGCATTCGGGCCAAAGCAGCCAAAGAGCAACGGTTGGCCATAGGATTACAACATTGTTTACTTGTGACCTGGTTTATGGTCACTCAGATGGTGTAGTTGGCAGCGTCGGCAGGTGGTGCGGTCAAAGTCTGCTGTAATTCATTATCAACCAATTTTTTTAAGTCAAGGAAAGTGTAGTTTCAGAGCGTACTCAAAAAGTATAGGCCCTATATTTAATAATTTCGCTTGTGTTCAATTTGAAGTCCGACTAGGGACAATAATATACCCGTTTTATCCAGATGTTGCAGACATTTCAGGAAATTATATTTTGATTTCATGAATCTAAGTTATTTACAGAGTCTGATTCAAACATGTGATGGATAAATTATGCAAATAAGAAAACCAAAAAGGAAGATATAAGCATTCCTCCCCTTGAGTGTGAGCTTCTCCAATTTCAGTAAAAATTTCACTCAAAACAAAATTTGTTCATGTTCACTTGAACTCCCGTTTAAATAGGAAGCTTCATGTGAAATACCAATATTGACATTTAAAGTCACCTGGAAGTGGTATTTTTTTAATATAAAGCTTTTGTCACCAATATATGTGTTTTGATGAGTGGAATGTTATTTACAAATTTAAGAGTAGACCCCAACCCGAGAGGGCGCTGTTCGTGACGTCAATCGAGGCAGACTTTGCCTGTAATGTGTAGAGTAAACACAATTGCAAAGTACATGTACGGACCAAGTCGTGAGTTTGTACATTTCAAAAAAAAAAAAAAAATCGTTTTTTTTCTGGCAATGCCGACCAGGTGTATTACTGCTGAATGCAGAAAAACACTTTTTGAAATGAAGCAACTCACGACTTGGACGAACATGTACTTTGCATGTGTGTTTACTATACGCATTGCAGGCAAAGTCTGCCTCGATTGACGTCACAAAAGGGGTAGGCGAAGTCAGCCCCCCAAACAACTTTATATATTTTTTAAACATATATATCGTGACAAACAATTACTAAAAAATTGTTTTATTGTTCGTAAGCATATACTCTTATGTTTGAAAGAAAAAAAATACTATTTCCAGGTGACTCTAAGAACAAAATTGCAATTCATTTGTAAATTTCTCCACTGTTTTATTTACAGAACTGACTTTGGTATGGATAAGGGAAGACGAAAGAAGCGCCGGGAGCTGACGGAAGAACAAAAACAAGAAATCAAAGAAGCTTTTGATTTATTTGATACCGACAAGGATCGAGCGATTGATTATCATGAACTCAAGGTATAAACTGGATATTTGGTGTCTACCATAGGGATTGAATTCAGGGTAAAGTACCACAAGACTGTAGGGCTTGTAGCTAAAAAACCTTTACTGGACCAGAACCTATTTTACAAGTCCAGAATCAAAACGAACCATGATGAAAGTTAGTAAGTTGTGTATCCTTTTTACAGGTGGCAATGAGGGCACTAGGTTTTGATGTCAAGAAAGCCGATGTTCTGAAAGTATTACGAGACTACGACAAAGACAACAGCGGAAAAATATTCTTTGATGACTTCAATGAAGTCAGTAAGTATCAACTAAAACATACTTGTATACAATTTTAGAACTGACATAAAGTCACCACTGAGTACTGTCAACCAGCACTGCTAAAGAAAGAGGGTCTGCTTATAAAATGTACATAAGAAGTCCTGTATCACATTTCTGCTTCGAGTTTCATGTTTTAAAAAAAGAGTTGGACAGTCCCAGCATTTTTGTTTGGCTCAATTGCGAGTTATGACATACCCTATGTTTTATGAGGCAATGTTCATTCATTCAAACTGATATTTATTTTCATACTTCATGGAAACAGAGTAAAACATTGTTTTTATTTTGGAATGTAGGTTCATGTAGAATGAGCTTCATTGCGTGAATTTTTTAATAATAATAATAATAATTTATTAATTTATATTGCGCCCATTCCATAAAATGTACACAAGCGCATAACAAAATAATAAGAAATCATTTCAAAAAGTGGCAGTGAGCAGTTTTTATTTGCAGTGTTTTTTGTTAACAACCAGGCTCAGGTGCATAACAAGATTATGTAACTGCCCTTCCATAGAGCAGTCTGCACAGTCAGTACACGGTCAACTCGCTTACTCTCTGACCACAGAACAATTTCATCTTTGAGACCATTTTCATTTTGCACCTCCATTTGAAAATCTTAAAGTATATGGGAAACTTCTAAAGGGCACCATTGCCAAGATCAGGTCAACAGATGCCTTGGCCTCCGTTGCTCCAGTACCCTGTGTTATTCAAGACACATGTTTTCTTGTTCCCCTTGTCTAACACACCTGTCTTCTTATTCCCCTTTTCTAACAGTGACAGACTGGATGTTAGACCGAGACCCACACGAGGAAATCATCAAAGCCTTCCGCTTATTTGACGACGATGACTCAGGTAAAATCAGCCTTCGTAACCTCAGGCGTGTAGCGAGAGAGCTTGGGGAAAACATGACAGAGGAAGAGCTACGAGCGATGATTGATGAGTTTGATAAGGACGGGGATGGTGAGAGTAAGTATTTTTAAGGTCAAATGAGACTCCCTGGAGTGTCATGTTTAAATTGTCTCTTGAAAAGTATCCATTGTGCTGACAAAAACAATCAGAAATCGTAAGCAGTTTTTCCTTAGTGATGGGCAACTCTACGGGTAAAACCTGAACCAAATCTTTAGGCTCAGGCAGTTTTTGCTTAGTGATGGCACCTCTAGAAGAAAAACCTGCCGTCGATTTCACAAAACTCTTCCTAACTTAAGACTAATCTCAGGACTTAGGACGAGTCCCAACCCTGCACTGTAGCATGCAGACCTTAAGCTTAATCCTAAGTTAAGACGAGTTACTCGTCCTAACTCGAGATAAGACGAGTCCTAACTCTTTGTGAAATCGACGGCTGAACCAACTTGAACATTTGAAGGGAGCACCTAGCCTATTTGAAGGGAGCTCCAAGGCAATGACCCAGGGCGCGGAACTTGCCTCCAAGTATCACTGTGTTTGGTGATTATATTTGTATTATAGTATCAAGTCTAAACAAAGGTTTTTTTTCTTCAAACCTCTGCTTAGGTTCTGTTCCAATCCAAGTTTTGGGAAAATGGACCTGATAAAAGTTCGTTTCAAAACCCAAAGTTTTCTTAATGTTTATTTGTTGTCTTTTATTCCCAACAGTCAATGAAGATGAGTTTGTAGCCATTATGACTGGAGACACATGAGGCTGGTGTTCCTTCACCTTGTACATAGAAATCGGACCAACACAACAAGTTTAGTGTTTTTTTTTACAATTTGATATTTACAATTTGTACAAATGGGTTGGTAGACTTCAACCAAAACCATGGTGTTTGCGTGTAAACACAACCAACATTCAGATCTATGTACAGGGCAAACTCTACACGAATAAACTTTGAGGGCGCTGTGACTTGTGTTATTTCCCCCACTGACCTTTTGGGGAAGAGAATTACAAACGTACAGTTTGCGATGTGTATAGATCTCTGAACTTTGGTTGTGTGTGTGCGTGCAATCACCATGGTCTTTGAACCAAGACTAATGGGTGGCGTCTATGGGAGGGGCAGTTTTTAATTAGTTCCCACACAAGGGTTATCACTCAAGGTCTGTACTCAAAGATAGAATAAGGAAATCTACTCTATCATAATGTTGCCATTATAGAGGTAAAATGATGATGAATTTGCATGGCACACAGGATGGGCCAATGAGGAATGTTCTTTGACGCGCCTTACTCAAATGAAATGTGCTTAAGGTCTATTGGAAAACAAGATAAAATCAGCAATTGTCTACTTTAATCGTTGCCCAAGGCTGAATATGGCTTTGCCAACTTTTGTGGAAAAAAAGTCACAGTACCATTCCATCAATGTATCATATTGGTCTTTGAATTGAACTTTAAAAAAGACTCTGAATCTGACCACCACTTCTTAACTCATCAAGACTGAATACATAATCTTATTAAGTTTACATATACATGTAATTCATCATTCTACTGCATCGGTACCACATTTTGGTAAATTGAGTGTATAAGTGGTGATCACATTTGTCAGTTTTTGCTCACATACATGTACAAGTAGTAATCATGCATGCTAATTTATTTCTTTGGTGTTTGATATAATTACATGCAAGTACTTAAAATGAAGACTCTGAATGGTTTGTTAGACCTTTCCCAATTGAGGGCTAGTTATGCGTTCCAGTGTGGGACATCCTTAGCAACACTCATGGCCATAGCCACCAGTTCAGAATAGGCTTAAAGAGTAGTTTGCAGCCATTTTGTACAAATCAAGAAATTTAGTCTAGTTGCTTTTTGTTAAAATTATAATCAATTTTCATGGTTGCTGTTGTATGATAGGGAAGCAGTATGATAGATCTGCAAGTTGAAATAAAATATCTGTAAATACAATTGGAATGAGACTTTTGTGTCTTTTTGTCGAGTGTTGGTGGGAATAAAAGACCCTTGCTAATGATGTCACACGCTCGAACAGCACCCTCAATGATGTCAAAGGAAGACCTCGTTAACATATTATTTGGTCCAAGGAAAAAACTAGGAAGATTTTATCCACTACGAGGGCCGACCTACAAATCTACATGTACATACTTTTCAGCTGAAGGATCGCTAAATAATTGCATGTGGTTAGTGACATGGAATTAACAACAAAATCAAGATCAAATAGTTGCAGAAGACATTCATTTTCAATTCTAAATACATTAATGTTTTATTACCAAGTTGCTCATTTGTTGCAATTCTTTTAAGCAATGACTATCATACAGCTGTCATAAAAATACACGGTTAGTTTTTAATTTTTCAACAGGAAATAAATCTAAATTTGTGTTGACCTACAGTCTACTGTGTATTCAAATGTGGGAACAATTTATGAGCAATTTCTTGTCGTTTGTCCAAGAGTGAGCTTCGGAGAGCAAAGTAAACCAAATTAGCATAATGCATTCAAGAATATAGAAAAAGAACAGCAAAATAAGAATAATTTGTTTGATCAGCTCAGTATTTTCGATCTTGTATGCTGAACACATTTTGCGAATTACAAACAAAAATTGAAAAAAAAACACAAAAAAAAATGGAATTATCTACATAAAAAAGCCCAACCTCCAAGTGTTACAAAAAGAACATTACAATGGATTTTGCACCAATAATTGTCATATGCATTAATACAACTCTATAAGTTATCACACAAGCACGAGTGGAGTACGGAAAAATATAGCGCTTCTGCGTCCCATTGATATGGGACGCAGACGCGCTATATTTTCCGTATTTTCACAAGCGCACGTGTGATAACGTATTTATCTTCAAGCAAAATTGGCGCACGACATACAACACACAAGACACAGGAAGTTATATTAGCCGTGCAATATAGGTTTTATCACCACTCCATTCTGCAATTCTGATTGGTGGATTAGCGCATACTTGAAGATACTACTTGTTATCACTCTTGCTCCAATTTCCCTTTGAAATTTACTCCCTTTTGAAAATTTTTCTCATTTGAAAAAGATCATTTCAACATCATTTTCTGATCCAGCAAAAATTGACGTAAACTCCTAACATTAAAATAGTACATCAGTCTGTTCAGTGATTAGAATCAAAATGCAGGGCCCACTTTCATGGAGCTGCATAAGCAGATCATTATGCTTAAAGTAATTTTCTGCTAAGCGAAAGTACGCAGGACACCAGCCTTAGATTTAAAATTTTACATGGTACTTTGGCTGTACATGTAGGTTACCTTGTTCAGGTAAGCAAAATTTGTTGTGGTTAAGCAGCTCTATGAAGTTGGGCCGTGTCAGGGGCCCAATTTTTATAGAAAACTCTTCTTTCTGCTAAACAAAAACGAATAAATTGTATGAATTGGCTGGCCGTAGCCTTATATTGGTTAGCACTATTTGGTTGCGCTTAGCTACTTTTTCTGCTTAAGCAGTCTATGAAACTGGGCCCAGATCTAACATTTGGCTCGTAGAGAAAACAAACACGTTTTTGGGGGTAAAGGGAACCCATGTGAGAATAACTAATACATTAAGGGTAAAAACTGCCTTTCCAAAAATGTATTATCAAGAATGTTGAACTTGAAAACATTTAGCTAGGTGACAGAAATTGCTCTCTCCAAAACTCTGCACTTCAGAAGAAATAGTTTTGCAAGATTTTGAACACCATTACCATAATTATAACTAGTGAGTGTTTGGATGGAAATTAAACCCTTTTTCCAAGGGGTCATTACCTTAGTTAGTATTGACCCTACCTTCCTTTGATCCTGCAAAGGAGCATGAATTACTTATTTTCAAAGATAATTATTCTCCAACTAAATTTACATATTATTTTACCCAATTTAAGGTAAAGTTCTGTAACCTTCGATAAAGACTCTGCTAGGGTCGAAACGTATAGTGTTATTCGAAGGATACTATCATTACTATTCTACTATTAGGCTAAAACTGACAATTTGAAGCAAATAACACATTAACTAGGGACACTTCCTAGCCCTATCTCAATAATTCAAATCAATAGTGCAATATTTGTTAGATGTATGCTTTGCCAAAGTAGTCTTACATTCTAATCTGGTTTTTGTACAAAATTTTATCTTTACAAAATTTGTTTGTTATTGTAAGTTTTTATACACTTCATATACATCAAAATGTGTTCTTAAAATGAAACCATAATACAGCAGATATTTTTAAAACAATCCATGCCCATCACATGACAACAATGCACAGTGTTCTCGGTTAACATTGTCCCGTTGGCCAACTACCAGTTAAAACACCAGAGGATCAGTCAAAATTCTCTACAGGTGGTCCAGTTGGCTAGTTCAGTGTTGAAAAACATCCCTATTCAATATGGACAAGTGAAAAAGCTGGGGGCCGGAGAAATAAAAAGCCAAGTAGTTTTTTTCTGGCAAGTCACCGACTAAGTTCAGGGCCAACCCTGCTAGATCTTACAGTTTTATCCTACCCATCCCCTAATAATCAAAAGACTCAATGAGTTACTCTATTTATGCTTCTTCTCCCAAACCTACCAATGTCTTGTATGAGAAATCATGTAAGTGGCAAGTGAAGATTTTCCATTAAAGTTTAGAATACACAACTTTTACAATTTGTGAGGGGTGGAGGTGAAGGCAGAGTGGGGAATATTTCGTCGGCTCGGGACTGTAAGGTCGTTTAGTGCACTTTGTGTGGATTTTATCCAATCACTTTTGCATATTTTGGTGCTCCTAGTAAATGGAGGGGTTTCGTTCATGAGGGGTCTCCAAACTAACTGTTGGCAAAAAGAAACATTTCATTTCTAAGAAAAATATTTAATTGTGGAATTTGATTCATTTACAAACTTACACATATTTTTTCATATATATAATTTTTTTTTGAAATTCCAATTAACGACCTCAATAGCACTGAGCCGACAATTTGTAACTTGCAAACTTTAACGTCACGTTACACAAAGTGTGTGAACATTCAAACCATCGTGCTGCCATGCATGGAATACATGATGTACGAAGACCTTGAACCCATTTGTGTTAATTACATTGAATTACATTGAAGTAGAAAGATATCGGCCACAGAAACGACATGTTCTCCACAAGTTTTGGTCAAGTATTTTTTAGCAACTGCGCTTACATGTATTCATCAATAGCGTGTAATAACCAATCTCACTATCAAGAACCCTGACAAACAGTGGAATTGAACTATAAACATAACTCACACGAGTGATGTGCTAGGATCTTTTCTCACTCCGACAAAATTCAAAATCATTGAACATGTAGCTCAGCACTAAAATTGTTCTAATTATGGTGCTGTACCTCGCCTCAGTCTTACAGAATACAACATTTCAAAACATGTAGACCTTGGTGGGTTGAGTATTGAAAGAAATTGTTTTTCACCCTTCAAAAAAAACCTTTGAAGGCAGTGGACACTATTGGTAATTACTCAAAATAATTATCGGCATATAGTTTTGTGCTTGTCTAATTGGTGTTAATATGGTAAGCTGGTGACTCAAACAGCTACATAGGAGCCACAGACTCCCACAGGTACCATAACTTCCAGTCTTGGTGCCTTTCTCAAACCTCGGATGGAGCTCCGGCTCCTGGTGCAGTCTGATGTTCAACCTACCCGGCAGGCAAAAAAACACGCTGCTCCAAAAATGTATGGTCTGTTCGTTCTCGCTGCGTTTCTACTGCGTACGCAGCACGCAAAGCCAAAGTCGGGTTTGAGAAAGGCCCAAGCACTGAGTTCATGGGTTTTATCTGGAAAACAGTATAGGAAAACAGTGATTGGAAAACGGTATTGAGCAGAAACCCAATGGCTTGTGTACTGTGGACTTCCGCAATCTTGCGGAACTGTGTGGCAAGAGCCTTTTAGTAAACTTGGGTAGAAGTGTGTACCAATTGAAGCAAATTTCACTGACTACACAATTGTCAACATTGATGACCTACTAAAGGAAAATTGTGTCACCTGCAATTTTATGTTGTTGATGCAGTGATGTGTCCTTTATGTGGGTCTCACTGTAAATAATGTGAGAATTGAGAGAGAAGAAAAAAGGTGCTCACTAATACTTTGGTGTTAACTGAAGAAACTTAAAATGTACAATTTGTACAGTTCAAATCAAAAACTGTGGAAGTACCGATGTGATACAGGTCAAAGGTTACACGTCCACATTTGCTTAGTCTTACACAGCACTTATTTGTTCCAGTTTGATTTGTACTTCCTTGAGTTGGATCATTTTTTCTTTCCCGTTGACAGGCTGATCTCCTTCCTCCTTATCTTTGTTAGATGTTTTACTTCTCAATCTCCGACCTTCAACCTTCGCATCTTCAGCATCTGATTGCTGATTGTCGCTGGTGTCTTTGTTGTTTTCGCTGGTGTCTTTGTTAGTTTCGCTAGTATCTTTGTTGTTTTTACTGTCATCGTCTTCTTTAGTTTGAGAGTTGTCTGCTGTAATATTCGCTGGTAATTTCTCCAGCTTCACCGACAAGTTTCCAATCTTCATTGGAGACTTTTCCGCTTCTTCATCTTTGTCACCGTTCTCTGATTTACTGTCTTTGTCACTGGTCTCTGATTTGCTATCTTTGTCGCGGTTCTCTGATTTACTATCTTTGTCACTGTTCTCTGATTCATTGTCTTTGTCACTGTTCTCTGATTTACTGGTGCTTGGTAAATCATCAGTAAGGTCAACCAGCACCTCATCTTCAATCACTATCACTTCATCATCGCCGTCATCATCAGAGTTTTTCTTGTTAGCCCTGCGAAGAGCTTCTCTATCGATTTGTATTATCTCTCGTTTGAAATGTCTAGATGTCATTAGACTACTCGTTCGCACTTTGAATGACTCGATCATGGTGTGACCACGAGGGCAGCTTTCGATGTGACATGCCATGAGGGTGGGAGACAGGGTGCTGAATTCACACTTCTTGCAACCCAAGAGCATCCGGCCATTATTTACGGTGATCTTCCGGATGCGGTGGACCTTTGGTGTGGAACCCGCCTTGTGAAATGCTATCATGTGATTTGCAAAAGCACCCCCACAGTAGGTGACGTATTTACATAAGGTGCAGGCCATCTTCTTACGGAAGTGATCTCTACTAACATTTGTCGAAGTTCCACACTCGAGGCATCTTAGTGCCCCCTTTGGTCGAATGATTTCCTTCCTTGTCCACAAAGACGGTGCGATCTTAACAGGCATTGGTTTTGACACTGTCTTGGCGTTCTTCTCAGAGGTCGTGTTGATGGCTTGCTTTCCTCTGTAAGGAGCCATCTGGGGGACACCGTTGCGATCCTTTTGCCTATGTTGAACGTGATCCTTATTAATGTGGTCCTTCAACATGGTGCTGTTCAAAAACATCAGTTTACAGCTTCGGCAGCGGAATAAACCATTCTTCATCGACACGGAAAGATGCGTTTTACAATGGCGCAAGAAAGAGTTGTTGCATCTGATGATACGCACGCAGAAGGGGCACATGAGGGCTTTGCTTCCTTCGTGTTGTTTGGAGAAGTGGCTGACGAGGTCATCATAGAAGGACGTCATGTAGTTACAGACACCGCAGACGTAAGGCATCTGAAGTTTTGGATGACTCTTGGCGAGATGCTTGACTAACCCATCACTGTCCTCGCATGCTTGCTCACAAATGCCGCATCTATGTTTGCAATACATGTGGGCTTTTTCAACGTGCATCTGCAATTGATATGGTGTGGTGAAATGCTTGAAGCAAGAACGGCAATTGACAACGTTATTGACGGAGGAGTTTAGTTGCTGCTCATTGTCCAAGTGATGCTTGATGTGCTGCATGTAGCGTATGTTTGTGGATAACTTCTTGTTACACACATAGCACCGGAAGCTTCCCCTTGGCTTTTCATCATCCCACCACGACCGTCCTTTCTTATACCCATAGTAATTCTTCTCGAAATCTGGCTCGACTGGATCACTATTCAACTTTAACCGTTTAAGGATAGGGCTACTGTCCGGTGGGGCGGATCGTTTCACACCACTAGTAGAACTGACTGTTTGGGTATCAGACTTTCCAGCAGACACATTTACAGATGCAACAGTTACAGGTCTTGTTGAGATGGGATTGGATATAACCTTTGTTGTTACAATCTGACTCAAGGTGGGGCTTTGAACCAACGGAGTTGCTGGCGCGGTGAAACCCCGAATGGCAATAGGTTGTGGATTGGTCCGAGCCACAGTGACGGGTGATGATAAAACCGATGTTCCCATTCTTGGTATAGTTGTAGACTGCGGCGCCATGACAAGCTGGTACCCGGTATTACCAGGTACACTGATAACCTGCATACCTGATAAGTCTGTTCTGCCTGGTACCTGTATAATGGTCTTTTGCCCAATTGAATTGACAGGACTAACGAATTGCTGGAGAGTGGTCCGAGGTTTGGTCACAACAGGGAGAACGCTTTGACCTCCAATCTGCTTCACTATTTGCGCTTGTTGTTGCCAGCTTACAGCAGATGATGTCGATACTAAAACTGTCTGTTTCTGCGGCAGAATCTTCTGTTGCAGCGGTTGATTAGAGATGCCATTTTGAACGACGACATTTCCCTTGGGGGGAACAGCTTGGCTAACGCCTGAACTACCAGAGCTGGATTTGTTATAGGCTTTGTTGTAAGCCTCCACGGCTTTGTTGTACTCGTTCAGTTTCTCTTCATGTCGTGTGTAGATGAGTTTCTGCACGTCTGACAGGACATCCTCGTCGCATATTAGCAGAACGTTTGCCTTGGCAACGTTGGATGTTTGCCGTGTACTTTGAGGCATGATGGTCTATCACTCAGTTCTGTAAGATGTGTAAATAACATAGAATAGAAAATTATAATCACGATTTTGATCTTGTGAGTTACATCAGCAGTTTACTCTGCTAAGGGCCCCTAAACAAAAATATGTATTGACTAAATGTTTAAAGTGACCTGGAAATGGTATTTTGTCAAAATAAAGCTTTTGTCACTAAAATGTGTGTTTTGATGAGTGGAATATGAATAAATAATTAACTAAGGTGTACAAAAATTAGTTTCCATGTTACTTACAAATTTGAAAAAAAGCCCTACCCGAGAGGGCACTGTTCATGACATAAATCGAGGCACGATGAATCGCCAACACAATATAGTGACGCTTGGCGCAAGTGAAAACATGCCCTCAAAGTTTAAACAATACCTGATTTTTTCACGTCAGGCAAATGCTCCTTTAGGTTCCACTAGCTGGAAAAATTGTTAGGATGGCGTCATGTAACTAATTAGTTCTCTGTTGGCGGGACAGACGTATCCCCATTATTTTGTTTGGGCACTGTTCTGGTGAACAGTCTTTTTTCAATGAATTTTTCTTCCACTCAGTGCTTTTTAACATGTGTTCTGTGCCTCTGATAATTTTGTATGTAAGGGGCGCAATATAAATTTTGAATATTATTATTAAATATTTTTATTATTTTTTAGAAAAGAACTTTTCTCTATTTATGTCAAAATGTGTAGTGTCATGTATTCCGGATTCACTGGAAAAGACGTCGGACTGGACCACTTTGCAAAATGACCCCCATCTTTAGTTGTTTTGCTGCATCCAGCAGCAATACACCTGGTCGACATTGCCAGAAGCAAGAAAAAACTTTTTTGAAACGTAAAACTCACGACTAGGACTTAAATGTACTTGCACGATCGAGGCAAATTCTGCCTCGATTGACGTCACAAAAGGTGTAGGCGGAGTCACCCCCACACAACATTAGTTATTTTTTTAATTATATAAATCTTTAAAAACAATTACTAAAAAAATTATTTTATTGTTCAGAAACATATTCTCTACTGTTTGAAGAACGAAAAATTATATTTCCAGGTGACTTTAATATATGTAACATACCGATCTTATCACCCCCATAAGTTGGGTGTCAAGTCACCAAAATATGGGGAGAAAGTTATGAGAAATGATTCCAAACAAATATAAAAAATCATTTTAAGAAATAGAGGAAACGCATCAAAGCTCCCACAAGGGGATATAAATGCTAAGCTGGCAACAGCCAATCTCTCACACAAACAGTGGTTTAACTTCTATGGTTATGAATGCACAAATCAATAAATTGTGATTCAGTAACTAGACGACAACACTTAAATAATTTTAGTCATTGTAAAATCAGCAGTTAGCTTGGTAGAAACTGAACTCATAACCACTGTAAGACAGGCTTTTCAGAGCCAACATTCCCCATAATTAGTTGCGATAACGCAACCCTCCTCCCGGGGAGGAGGGTTAACGTAGGTTCAACGTGGGCTCAACGGCGCCCTCTCTTGATATTTTGCTATTCACGAAAAACCTTACTTATAAATGAGATATCCCTTTTGAAAAAATGAGTGAAAAAGTGGTTGCGCCTAAAAAAATTTTTATAAAATCCTAATTCGCTAGAAAAATATATTTAAAAAAATTGCCAAAACATCTATTTTAATTTATTTATTAATTTATTTTATTTTAAAATTGTTGTAAAATACCACTGACCACCAGTACGGTGAGAACAAACACTGAAAAAAACGAAGGATTTTGTGTATTGGAAAGATTGAGACTGAGAGAGGGTAACAAGGGGTATCATCACTGTGTCACCATTACAATGTAACTAATGGTGACACAGTGATGAGACCGATGTTAAAAGCGGAGCCATTAACAGCTCAACAAGGTGGGCTAACTGAGATAGTGATTTAATTATTTCAGTCAGGTGCCTTCCACATCCACAGTCCAACAAGCAGCAGACCGAGATTGTCAGAGTCTGGGAGACAAAAACGTCCCCCAACCAACAAAAACAGCCAACACACAAAACCGCACGACTGACTGTTAAGTGAAAATATACTGATTGACATTGACAAAATCAAACGAAACATTCGAAAAGAAGACAGAAAAAGACAGACCAAAATAATCACGGGCAGAAATCCAAGATGGCGCTTGGTTTTTTCTGCGCAGCAGTTCATGCCTGCGCTGCAGCTGCTCTAAATAGTAAATGCAAAACGCTAACGTCTGGTCGTTCCCATCTCAAAAAAACTAGACACTCGGTCGACAGTCGTCCAGTGCACAATAACTTATCGTTTAAAACTTAAGTTTCTACCCATTACACCAAAACAGCAGTATACTTACGATCAACTCGAGAACAGCGGATACACAAGGGGCCGAGACTGGCGTACACAAGTCTGGAACAATTCGGGAATGTGAGAAAAACTTGACGTTGAAATCCCACTGAAATGCCAACATTTACTTAGTGCACAGTACACCACACACCACACACACACCGAGTACAATGCGTACACACAAACGACCGCGCTCTTTCATTGCATGAGGTCGAACCAGCAGCAGACGGTCACCAAGTTTGTACATCAGGAATGCATTGCGCTGCTTACCGAGTACCAGCTATTACAATTAATGGCGCCCAATATTGCGTCAATTATTTTGTACGCAAAACCTAAGGATGGATTTCTCACCAGCCAGGTGCACGTCACGAGGGCGGGCTGGAACCCTCCAATAGAAAAGCGAGCTGGCGCGTACCCTTTTATGAATATTCATTATTAAGGTGATATTATCCAATAGGAGGCCGTCCCTGACGAATCACAAGGGGCATCTGCTGCTGCACGGCCATAAAGGTCACCATTTCCGTTTAGTGTCAGGAGTGTCACCTAGTTCCATGGGATTGTATGCAGTTCCATGGTGGTGCGTGGTTTTTGTATTTGTAGACCTATCAAACGGGACGGAAAAGCAACTGAAATATTCACGGCGGTTTTTGAGTGTATGAAAGCTCCCAAAGCCCATGGCAACCACCACAAAAACCACGACAAAAACGCATTAAAGAAGTTTCTGTGAGGTATCCGATCTGTACAGTGTACACATGTACAGGAGATCGAGATCTACAAATAGAAGTTTTTTTTTGGCGGGTTCCTTTACACACATGAATGACGCATTTTTTCCCGGACAAAAGCAACTAATGCTGAAATAACTAGTTGGCCAGTCTAATGACAGGTAGCACAAAATCATGACGCTCCATGCGAAAAATGGTACCTTTTGGCGTCAGTCACATTATGCCTACGTATTTCAGAAGTGCTAGGGTAAAAACCGAATACATGTACATGCAACAATGGAGTACTTCGTACATAGGCCTACATTATATACACCTAGCGGTTTCGTGACACTACTGAGTTAAAACAATGTTCGAACATTTTGTCTGAGATTCAAACTGCAAGAGTTAGCCACGCATCCTTTGATTTTGACAAAATAATATACGATTGGTTACAAAAATAGAACAAACCGGCATCATGGTCATTGTGATGTGATGTGCTTCTGAATATAAAAGAACATACTTTGAAGAAGGACAACCAGCACACTATGGCGGAATGTCATTCACTTTTACTAAACATAGCTGGCACTAATATTGAAATGACGGAGCTTTTAGCGGACAAAACCGAGGGCCACTACAGTTCTCAAGTCTAAGATGGTACCATACAGGAGCAACTAGAGACTTCCAGTTCAGTTCCTACCCCGTGCCACCCGGGGCACATTCACATGATAACCCGTTTGATATCACAGGACACGTAGTTTGTGCGTGTCGTACTCATTACATGCATTTTCCACATAAATGCAAGAGTTATAAAGGTAGTAGCTGAACGTTTGAGATGCACCCACTTGTTCACAATGTTTATAATAACAATACCAACAATTAAATTAAAAAATTAATTTCTTTTGAGTTTTTTGTAAACAAATGGTGATGTCACAGGTTAAAGTTCATACTTATATGGCTTGGTTTATTTGAGTTGAGCGAAGTAGGCCCTAAACGCACTAATAATAAAAACTGGAAAGTACCGGATGTGGAACTACTTTTTGGAAAAGAATATCTTTCCGCCGTACGCATGCGCGAACGCGTCGGCGAATGTAGTAGACTTGCTACCAGTCTGTTTAAATTCCCGTCACAACGCAATTCTACGTTTTTGAGTATGCTTGGTCAACAATAGTTATACCCGATGTGTGCAAAATTCATGCTGCACTCCCACATATTTATTGTTTTGAAAATGTTTAACAATATAGAAGACACATAATAATTGTTCATATACGAGAAGCATGTAGTTTTATTTCAAACGGAAAAATCAAGTTTAAAATAATTTGAAAATAATTTTACATGAATGACACTGAGGAGATATCCATCAGCCGTAATTATAAAAGTCCACACTACTTCTTCGTTTGAAGCTCAGCAAAATCATTCAAATATGATATTTCAGTCGGCACCGAGTGGCGTCAACACCAAAGGGGGGCTGATGGGATGGTATCCCCGGGCCTCAGAACCTCTCAACCCCCTTGTCCCGATCCCAAAAGAGATTGAAATGCAAAATATGAATGATTCGATATCTCATCCCCACTAGCTAATGCCGGCCGCAATTTCTTTTCTTACGCACAATAGAATGCCATCCTCAAACATTTTCCTGATTTATTTTTTACGGATTCCCTTTTTAAAATCGATTTAGAAAAGCAACAGTTGCAATTTCGTAGTGCAGAACAAAAAAATTTCCCTGGCCCGCTTCCATGAACTGGTTACGCCACTGAGTGACCATTTCTATTGTCCCTCATTGTCCTAGAGCACCAGCTCGATTGTCAGCATACGGTATACAATTGCATTAACGTTCTAGTACAATAATTATTAACAATTAAAGATAATACATTTACAACCATATTGCATTTAAGGTACCACCTGATTCTTATTAACTTATTAAGTCAATGGTTATAGGCATTTTGATTAACAATCGTCCTCATAAGAATAATTATCTATTACAAAATGTACATCTGTCTATGACGACATGACCAACATTGAAGTTTGTGAATATAGTGCTACAAGTGCGATAAATTACTCACCCACACACCCAACAATAATGAATTCTGCATATTCCGGTTGGTAACTTTGAACATATAGTTTTTAATCTGATCTTATGGAGTAAAGTGATAAAACGGTTGTTTCAGTTATTCTTGTACAATGCGTTGATTATTTCAAAGATTTTAATTGATTTCAAAGTTTCCTGTGCGGACGTCAGAATAATCAGTTTCATTACCCGCCAGTCACTGTGGGCATCGGCTGATATGACTTTTAAGCAATATTACCTTAAAGTGATAATTTTACCTTAAAATGACAATTTAAAATGTTTTTTTTTTACACAACTTTCTCTGTACCCATGAAAGAGGTATATTAATACCAACACCAGTTTTACATTAACCCTATAACTCGGTTCTCAGCACTATATTTCGAGTGCTTTTGTATGCATAAAGGCACATAGCCGGTATATCAACGAAAGCGATCTGCAAGCTTAGGCCGTGGACCTAAAGAAAGTGTGAGGCGCTCGACCTCGACTCGCTTGCCGATAGCCGGTGTCGCATGCAATTATATCCTCTATGCAATATCGAATGCCAATCGAACCCCATCATTGCTGCCAGCTGAGGAAGGCTAAACCAGGCGTCATAATGGCCCTTGGAAAAACGTAGGATATTACTATCGAGTACCGGGTACAAGTGCCGACCTAAGCCTACATACTATCTATAGACTTAACATAAATAATTCTCATGCTTTTTAGCACTTTTGCTGATACATCCAAGTGACCCCAACATCGGAAATAAGACTCAAATTAAAACATAATGCGAGGAGTATATGCATAATTAGTGAAACGATTTGTTTTTATTGTATGTATTTGCACTTAACTGATGATACAAATTAAGGAAAAATATACCACGTTTGAAGATTTAAAGATTGCATTAAACTATTTTGTATTTAAAAACTTTATTTCTAAACTTTTCATCACCACTCAGTTTAGTAAAGCAACTTATTACTGTCCGATGCTAAGTTCAAATAAGCGATGTCATTTAGATTTCCAAAGTTATACGTAAAAGCAAGAGCAATAATCTGGATTTAGACTCCCATTAATTGCTTCTCAGCACCCAGGAGTATTAGCAAGCTTATCCTTTACTTTAACCTCGCGCAAATTCCATGAAAAGGTTTTTAATGTCAGCAATAATTTGTATAGCACAGTTTAACAAACACTTAAATGCAAGAAATGGCAATTACCAACCGTCCCTAATCCACCACTTTGAGTCTCGTAATTTGTAGCAGTTTCACGAAGCGACATATTGCTTGAAATATACATTTTTTTTCACAAATTGCAGTGATGTCATTAAAAAAACATGTGTTATCAACGATATTTGTATCAATTCACGTTTTGTTAATAGTTACAGTAATGTCATTTGGCACTTAAAGTTTTAACCTAGTGAAACTTTCTTATCTTTTAAAATGTCATTTTCAAACACTGTAAACAATTTTTAATTTCAAACAAAGAAATAAAATCGAAACTGCGACGTTGAAAACTTAACCCACGTCAATCTGCGATGCCTCCAAACGCAGCTTTACCACTGTGATGTTGCTTCGTGAAAACTGCAACAAAATAAGCAAATTTCTTTAAAACGAATGGCCATACTTGTTATTTTGATCAACTCATATAATTTAAAGCTGCCATCATATTTTGTTTACTTATCTTACACTAAAATAAAGCTTTTCTGAAAAACCAAGATATTTTAAACATCTATTTATAACTATATAGTACTATTTATATTTACCTGTTTACTATTTTGAACCGAAGCTGTACATTAGTGATTATGAATTTCATAAGATTAAAGAAACAATTACTTTCAGAAGTACTTTTTAAATCTTTGTAAATTCTTATATAAAAATATCGTTACTTTTATGCATGGAAATAAATTTGACATTGGTTTCTTAAAGTTTGGGTTTTTTGACCTTTTTTATCTGAGTAATGAACAACCCAACACCTTTACCTCATCACCATTATGTAATTTCTATCAAAACCACAATCTTTAATATTTTGTCATGAATTTATCTATAAACAAAACTATCACAAGGCAATAAGAAACCTTTCATGTACAGATACAATTTGTGAAAAAAAAAATAACAACACATAATCACAAAAACATGATGATTCAATTATGCAGATCTCACAAAACAACGTTTAGAGCTGTATTACTTTTCAATATTTATAACTGAAAGAAATGTTAATTGCTCAAACTATTTAAAATTTCACATAAATTAATCTTTACATAATGAACTTCATTAGCTTTTGGCTTACAGGAAATAAAAATTCTACTTTGACAATTTAACTCACAGTGTGCAAGCACTTTATGGCGCAAACATTTGCGGACTTCTGTGTTGTTGCAAATTTTTAAATTGAAATAAACTGCTAATGACACAAATTTACCAAAGCAATAGCCACAGCAATAATTTAAGCCAGAGACACAACTAGCCAGAGCCATAGCCATAACGAAAGCTTTTCATGTAGACATGGAACCAAAGGGGCTGTGTCGTAATGATCAAAACAGGCTGGACATAGAATTATTAACTCTCACCCAGTTACAGCACGAAAGCTCTCCATAGATATGATACCAAGGGAGTGAGCGTGAGACTAGCCTTGGCAGCCTTTTTTCTTTCGTATTATAAAACAGCACAGATGAAGAGGCCTAGGCTAGGTGTGAGTTCATAACTCGATGTACATTCACACGCCTGCTTTGACCAAGACAACACAGACCCTTTAAATTTGGTCCCACTAATTCTATAAAATAAAAACAAGACGGCTGCCCAAAATATTTTTAAAATGTTTAAAGCATTGTACACTCCTACTGTCTGACCAAAGTCACCCACACTGTGATTTGGTGTTGAATGATAACTATGCCAGTCTGCAATTTAATATCATGAGATAAATGCATCTGCCAGTACACAGACATTTATAAAGATAGTTGTGCCACCCTTAACAAAACAGTACAGTTGAATGGTTTTAAAGGGTTGGTCAACTCACTGAGAAATGTTAGCAAAAATGGGAAAGTAAAGAAGCTAAAATTTATAGCAACAATGTGATAGTTTCTAAGGGTGCATAACAATCCTATACAGTATATCAAAAAGGTACCAACAGTTTTCTCTTTTTTTTGCAATAACGTATTTTAGATAAAGCATAAGTTCTCTAAGGTGTGGTTGTACATGCAACTGGCTTTACCTCATTTTATATTCCATAATTTACAAAATGTACACGCAAAACTAAATTTGAGACACAACTTTATTGCACTGGTACGTTACTTCAAGTCATCTTTTCCCAGACTGTTTACGTTTGTGCCGTTGTATGTGGGTGCCCGAAGGTGTTCTCCTTGTTTCTTCAAGATCAACTGTCTCTAATGGATGATGAAGGTAATGACGATGCTGCTCCCCAGGATGATAACGAGGAAGAGGATGGAATTCTTCATCGTACTCAAGATCTTGATGAAGATCATGACACCTCACATCCTCCACAGTGTCTTCATCCTTAAGATTGTTCTCTCCTCCGTCAGTTTCCTCCTCCTCGTCTTCTTCCCCTCCTTCCTCATCCCCATCATCCTCAATATCACCAAACATATCATCTTCTATATAATCACTACTATCGAAATCTTCAAAATCCTTGGCCCGCTCCTTAGAGAGAGCAGACAGGGCAAAGTTTCCACGTCTCAGCTGCATTGAAACCCTCCTCCTTGCTGCTCGTGAGGTTGGACAGTACAGCATCTCATCGATGTACTCCTCGTCATGGTGTGTTGTGTCATAGTCAGGGCCCATTGTGTAGCAGCTTCCCGATTCACTTCCGCTTCTTCCCCGGCCTCTTATCCACCCTGGGGTTCAAGGAAGAAATCAAGGTATCGAGAATAAATAAGTAGCTTCTCACGAAGGAAGAAATCAAGGTATCAAGAATAAATAAGTAGCTTCTCACGAAGGAAGAAATCAAGGTATCAAGAATAAATAAGTAACTTCTCATGAAGGAAGAAATCAAGGGATCCAGAATAAATAAGTAATTTCTGATCAAGGAAGAAATCAAGGTATCGAGAATAAATAAGTAACTTTTCATATCAGTCAAGGAGTTAACATCTTATTTGTGGTTTTGTTACTGTGATTGAAGTATAACTTAAAAAACGTAAAATAGGATTAGCTGTTCCAAACTGCTTCCCAAACAAAATGACCTATGGTATAAATGAAAAACAAAAAAACAGTTTCAACCCTAGCAGAGAGGTTTTTTTTTAAGGCTGAAAAGTGAAAGACTATGCCAGTGTTGAAACCCAAGGCCACTTACTATTTTTTTGAAGTAAACACTTAATGTTTTAATGTCAATTCATTTGCAATGGAGAGGCAGGACAGATTTTGTCCATAGTGTATCAGACTGGAATTTTATCTATGTGAGGGCAAGGCCATTTTCATTTTGCAGAGGGCACTTTTAGAGTATTTAAGTCTATTGGAAGCTGTTGAAGGGGTACAAGTCAGGGCACAACCAGGGCAGTGGCAATGACCTCAGTGTCTGAAGTTTCCATTGTTTTGTTGATGTTGATATTTAGAATATTGTGAGTGAACCAGGGATCTGATTAAGGCAATGAAAAGATGATTAGTATCGTTTTCTTTGTATTTTAAGTTGCCAAAAATTTCAAAATATTGTTGCAATTGACTTGTATACAACACTAGTTTGACACACAAATAAATTAGAGGCATGCAGAGTAGCAGAGTTCAGTCCTATTTGGTATATTAAAAACAAAAAGGTTCAATAAATTTAATGTGCAAGTATAAAGAAAATCAAGTATAGGTCGAGTTGGTCTTTGAAAAGCGTTCTGTAACTGTTTGTTATAAAATGCATATGGATAGAAAGATGGGTAGAAAGATGTTGTAAAAGTAGAATACAATGATCTACACAAATATGCCTTGAAATTGTGTGGTTGTCGTTTTACCTCGTCGACTAACATGGTCGGCCATTTATGGGAGTCAAATTTTTGACTCCCATAAATGGCCGACCGTGATAGTTCGCGACGTAAAAAGAAAACCGTGCAATTTTGAGTGATACTTGTGTGGATCATTATATTCTACTTTTAAAACATCTTTCTAACCATATACATTTCATAACAAATGGTTTCAAATGCTTGTTATAGACCAACTCGTCCGATCCAAGGCAACATGTTGCTTTGAATATTCCGGGATATCATGTTTACACCAGCAGAGATATTCAAAGCTACATCTGAAATATATGAATATCAAGTATATTATAGCTTAGATATCCCAGGATGACATGTATAGCACAACTGAGATACTCCAAGATATAGCTGAAATATTTGTGAATATCAAGTACATTGTAGCTTAGATATCCATTGTTATCAATTACAGCTGACATATAAGAAGTTACAAACAAATTACAGCGTTAAAGATGAACTCACCTTGATTTATATTATTTTGCAAACTTAAGACAGGCAGAATAGTAAATTGTACAATTCCTACTGATTGTCCTTGATGCGACAATCTAAAATGCTTTTTGTGAAAGTATCCCTAAGTTTGGTTGCATATTGGTTAGGCTTACTATACTGCTTCTTTCTGATGGGTTAGCAATCATTATTGAGGATGAAAATATAATCGTTGAACGACTAAATACTTTTTGATAGCATTGATTTCACAAGATTGTACTCATTCCATATCTAATGTATATGAGGAAAGATGTCATAAAACTAACCAATGAAAAATTAAAACAAAAAATATCATTTATTTCCCCTTGCCTAATGATGAGGCAAAGGAAACAAGTTACTAACTGAAAAGATTAGTTTATAAAATAATTGTTTAAGGTGGTACGAAATATTAGGCAGGCACAAGTTAATATCAAAGATTCTTATTTCGGATATAAAAACATTCAAAACTCAAAACGGTTACTGCTCTCATACTGCCTAAAATAAACTGAAATGTTTGATTAATTGGTTATACAACAAACTAATAAAAACAGCATAATGCAAAATACAGCACAGATCAAGCTCTACGAACAAGAAACTCTGTTGCTATTAACCATGGTCATTTCCAAGTTCATGGTCATTTCTATTAGGAAATAACACCCTTCAATGCCAGTTTCATGGGGGAGGGGAGCTCAAACCAGAACATAAAAAGAGAGGCCCGTAACAACAAGGTTTTTTTTTATCATGCAACTACCATGCGCCTCCATGCTTGTGTGAGTGAGGTCAAATGCAACCATGCAGACCATCAGTGGTTGCAAGAATCAACGAAAAAACCAAAGGAACTCCTCAAAAGAACATCAAACTAACAAAACAATATTAGCAGACAATTTCTTTCACATTCTCAAGATTGCCATAGCAACATGCAAATGAAAGGAGAAGTGAGAAGATTCGAAAATCAAGAAAAGAATGAAGAAGAAAGAGATAGTAAAATGAAAATATAAAAACAAAGCTAACTTTAAAATAAGATGGAGAATTTTTTTCTCAAATGACTTTTAAAGGATTTGGACAGGATTATATTTTGAAAAAGTAGTTTAATAATTCAACTTAAAAAACAATCATAGAGACAATTTCCAATAAAATTAAAACAAAAAATATTTTAAAAATCTTATGGCTGGTTAGTCATTTTGGTAGGTCTTTAAACTTATTTAATTTTAAATTGAATTAAAAAAAAAAAAAGTATTATATAACTTTATTTCAATTCTTCTCAGATCAAATTTATTTGTGTGTATTTGCATAACCTGTGTAATCATCACCAGGTTCCCAGACATTGCTAACCTTGATGTTTTTTTTGCACCATTATTTTTAGGAACAGTTCCAGGAAATTTCAGTTTCAGAGTTGTAGAGTCTCTGTTTACACAGGAAACAGTAAACAAAATTCAATTTGGTGCCATCCCTTTTCTTTGACCCACTTGTTTGAGTAGTTCAAATATGGCTGTCGTTTGCAGTGAAAATGTTGGTACTATTGTTTCCAAAGGGTTACATTCCCTGTGTTTTTTTCTTCTTCAAACAATTGTGAGACAAAATCATGCGCGAGCAATAACAGGATGATTAAAGAAGCAAGGACACAACCAAAGCAAAGACAAGAACAGGCAAAAGGATGATAAGAAGAAGAAAACGGAAAAAAGATAACGGCAGTCCCTGGCTGACTCATCTTACATGACACAGCCTCGGACATTGCCAGCCAGGGGAATCCCAGGGTACACTGGGCCGCGGCGACCGCGGAGGGAAGACACCACAGATACAAAGAGCATCGAGAAACAGCCATAGCGTACTGACCCCACAACGCTCCACCATCCTGTGTGGGGATGGAAATAG
Source organism: Asterias rubens (assembly GCF_902459465.1). Classification (NCBI taxonomy): domain Eukaryota; kingdom Metazoa; phylum Echinodermata; class Asteroidea; order Forcipulatida; family Asteriidae; genus Asterias; species Asterias rubens. The sequence continues at coordinate 21,439,071 of NC_047064.1, read as the reverse complement.
ATAGGGGTGGTTGTGAAGATGATGAGGATGATCAGGAAATTGTGCAAAGGCAACATCTTAGAAGGTTCCCCAAAACAACTTGTGTTGGTAAGACACTGCTCTAGAATTGCAAAGGTTGTGGGTCCGCATCCCATCCCACCCCGAGTAATATGCCTGATTTTGGTTTAAAGCGCTTGGGGAAGCACTGATTATACAGTGCTAACACACACCAGTGTTAATGGGTAAAACCAAACTTTGTATTCATTATTCTGATGCAAATTTCCATCTATCAATTTTGTGTTGCATTGATTCATTTCATGAATTTTGTTTTTCTATCAACAAAATATTTCTTTGACTTTTCTTCACAATTGAGTGTTAATTATTTCCACAACAAACTGTCGCCCACTTTTGGATAAAAAAATACATTGAAAAACAGTACAACTGCTTCCCAGTGTTAAGGCTGCAAATGACAAGCCCAATCATTTCTGTCGCTTGTGAGAACTCTCAAAAACAAACAAGTTTTAAGGAACTGTTTTGTTTTCTTGGCAAATAAATTACTATAAATTTTAAGGTAGTTGTTTGGGGGATACCTCATTAATGCGACCCAACTTGAAGCAACCTTGCAAGTTGCACAACATTTTAAATAGCAAAGCATTTCATTCAGATTATTTTATTTAAAACGTACCATTTTCAAATAACACAGTACTTAAACTTGTTCTTTTGTGGAGTAGTTATTTTGTTCTGTGATATTTTAACGCATGTTTCCATTTTTAAATGAACACAGTTTTTATGATCAATAAGCCGGCTTGCAGAGTCTGGTCGAGTTGGGTTGCGTTTCCAAATACAGTATTGAGCGATGCAGACAATATTGGTCTAAAGAAAGCAATGTTTACTATAAAGTGTAGGGAATCTAAAGATATTCCATATTCTGATTTCACTAAAACAACTTCTCTTTTTATACACCAAAAAAAAAGATAAATAAGTTCTGCATCATGGTCATTGCACTATAATTTTAGCAAAATGGAATTGCATTAAGGGCAGCCCCTCTTTCCTGTCCTTCAACAAGCCTGGAATTTCATCTTTGAGAGGACAAGGCCATTTGAATTTTGCAAAGGGCAATTCAATTGGAATTTTTTTATAAGTCTATGGGAAACTTTTAAAGGGGCACCAAGGCCAAGAGCATGGGTAATGAAGGCCATGGTCACAGTTGCCCCCTTGTAATTCCAGGCCTGCTACCATACCATGATATGAGGCATGTGTGCTTCACTGCAAAATATTGAATCAGAAATCTCCATCCAAATTTGAAATGCAGCAAAAACATGGACATACAAATAAACAGCTTTGCAGAAAAACGCAAGACATTGCAATCTAATGCACTAGACTAGATAATCTGCTCTACTGTTTTGTCTCAACTATTACTAACCACTTGCAAAAACCAAACCACACCGTGACAGAATCAAGTACAAGAGCCCCAATAAACCACAAAAGATTGGGGCTTCAAAAGCAGGTTTAAACTCGAAGATATGTTTCACAATATCTGTCATTATTTGTGAGAACAAGAAATCACTGATGGTTGAATATTCAGGATTCATCTAACTATTGCATCAAAAGGAGAAAAACAAAAAATAAATTGTCCATGTAGACTGTGCAAGTCTCGCGCAGATTCAAACTTCCTGGACCAAGTTGGCCCCAAACATATTCAGTTTTACATAAGGCAATCCCATTTCTTCAAAATAATGTGTACTTTATTTGAAAGTTTATGACTATAAAAATTATATCATATTGTTGGGACAGTAACATTTTGCCATGAAATACATGGGAAAAAAATATTTAACAAATCCACAACAACAAAACGGAGAATAAGACTTGAACTCCGTTTCTGGTTACTTGTAAACAATTTGAATTGTTTGGCAAAGATCTTTACCCAACTGGTCACGAAGATTCGGGCAAGATTGGTAAGTTGGTATCTGCTACACAATGGGAATTTTTATTTCAAGAATTTTGTATAAACACAATTTCAAAAGAACATTATATTTCATAGAAATATTTGGTGGTGTGTCGTGGAACTGGACCCAAGCTCTGGTGTTGTCAGCAGCAGAGTGTGGATTCGATGCCCAGTCATGACACTTGAGCAAGGTACTTGGCCATATTTCTTCGTAAACCTTTCAGTTAGGAAGTTAGTGCACTCTACTCTACCAGCCAGGCTTCTAGTGATACCCATGCCTACATCTTGTGAAGGGGGTAACCCTGTTTCAGCCCCAAGACTAGGCGACTCATAACAAAAATTTAAGAAAAGATAACAAGTTTTCATTTAAATTGCTTCCCCCCCCCCCCCGACACTTGCGAGACTCGCACAGTCTATTTGTCTTGAGAGATTCCAATCCACCAAGAGATAATTTATTCATGCATTGTGAATTTCTAAAAGCGCTATAAAAACACCATTAAGTCTTGTCTTTTGCCATGATGATTTCGGGATGTAAAATAATGGATGCAAATTAACAAACTAAAACCAAAATCAGATAAATGAAAAGAGGCGAGCTAAAACCAATTACCTTCTCGTATCTTTCTTCATCAAATCTGCAGGTGTGGTATGTGAGAGGAATTACCACGAGGAAAGAGGCAAGGAGGGAAAAATGGAAATAAATGAACAAAAAGAAACGACAACACAAACTCTCACAAACGCTTACTTACACACAAAGGCAAGCCAAACATTTCAAAATGATCAAAAACATACAATAAGATCTCTTTCAAAATTGACTCAGGGTACTCTAAGCCTATTGACAATGTTACCGACTTTAGGTCGGGTCCCCTGTGTATGGTTTGGAATGCTGTAAGATTCAGAGCAGACTCTTCTAAGCCACAAAAAGGGCCAGACTATCTACCAATCAGGGCGGCATCTTTCTAAACAAAGTGAGGCGGCATCCCAATCCCACCTATGGATGTTTATTGACAAATCTTGTAATTTGGGGGGGGGGGGTGTCAAGCCTGTATGTGTGATAGGACTGTGCCGGGTAACATGCAAGGAAAGCTAGCATCAGAATTAAACTTAAAACCATTTGAACTAAAAAACACTGAATGACTGACGAAGAAAGAAATCTATCGCTGTTACATTCCTTGTTGACATAATTCAGGATTTACAAAAGTATATTATAAGCCTTTATCTGGGATCAAGGTGAGGGGCGAAAAAAAAAAAAACATCAAAAATATTATTTGTTAACCTCGTTGTAATTATCCCATTTATTAGCCTTTCTTGTTTTTTTATCTACACACAGGGCTGACAAGGGCTGACTCATTGCTGACAAAAGGGCCTGAAACTAGGATAAAACTTCTAGGACCAATGTTGACATGATGGCATGTCCAACTACTTCTAAGCCCTGGAGTTCAAGATTTCAAGGAGCCTTCAGAGAAACAGTGTCCTCTGCATTACATAAGGTGAACAAAGAGTATGACTTCTTTATGTCTGAAGAAAACATCAGCATGTTTTCACCTGGTATAAATAAAAGAACTCTGAATTTAGGTATAGGAAGAGGTTAAAGGCAGTGGACACTATTGGTAATTACTCAAAATAATTATTAGCATAAAACCTTTCTTGGTGACGAGTAATGGGGAGAGGTTGATGGTATAAAACATTGTGAGAAACGGCTCCCTCTGAAGTGCCATAGTTTTTCGAGAAAGACCAATCTTCCAGGAATTTGATTTTGAGAACTCAAGTTTAGAACTTGAGGTCTCGAAATCAACCATCTAAACGCACACAACTTCGTGTGACAAGGGTGTTTTTTCTTTCATTATTATCTCGCAAGTTCGATGACCGATTGAGCTCAAATTTTCACAGGTTTGTTATTTTATGCATATGTTGAGATACACCAACTGTGAAGGCTGGTCTTTGACAATGACCAATAGTGTCCACTGTCTTTAAATGAGAGTATACTAATGAACTGCTTTATAAAGTCTTTTGACAATTTGGGAAACCGTCCAGGGTTCCCAAATGGACAAGTTAACACACAGTCTTTGTTAATAGCTTGAAGTAGCGACACATTTTTACATTTTATTGCACAAACAGACAATCACACATAACCAGGGGTGGATTTCACAAAGAGTTTGGACTAGTCTTATCTCGAGTTAGGACCAGTTACTCGTCCTAACTTAGGACTATCAATGCAATTTGTATATCTCCTAGGACTAGTCCTAACTCTTTGTGAAATCGACCCCAGGATTCACATCTGGTGAAGTTGAACATTGTAAATGTATCATTACAATCAGCGGCGGAAAACGTCTCATTATTTTTTAGATTAGATTAGATTAGATTAGATTAGATTAGATTAGAAAGAACTTTTGTTATCTCAACAATAAAACCACAATTGGTTCCCCTTTGTCCTTGCAGTTTGCGTAAACTCAAAGATAACACTAATAACAACACATTCAATTATTACAGAATAATTTAAACTGGACGTCTGCTATTTTGAAATCTTGAACATCACTCTAAAACGATGCCTCGAAACTTTTATAAATGTCATTATTACTTTTGATATTATTTAAAACACAGTTTAGAGTCATGTAAATACTGAGCATGTGCACTGACCTTCTGACCTCATCCGGAACATATACATATTCCATGGTCACCATGGTGGAGAGCTCTTCCAGATTTTCAACAAACTTCAGCTTTTTGCTAAACTTTGAGCTGGTGGGGAAAAATGGCAAACAGAAGTTAGGTTTATGCACGCATGAATTTTGAGGCAGGAAAAAAGAAGCAACATTTTATGGAGTTCAATTGAGAACAAGGGCCGACACATGTTGTGACTGAGTGAACAAGAACACTGAACTAAAGTACTGGTGTTTCTGATCAGAAAAGTTTTGGTTCGAGTCCCGGTTGTGACACTCTGTCCTTAAGAGCAAGAAACTCACCTAGCCATTATTGATGCCTCCTTTAGATGTGAGGAAAGCAGTAAGTCCTGGGTGTTTTGTAATGTCTTTCAAGACGTCAGAGCAAAAACCCGTTAGAATTTAAATGGGTGTATGAATTCCCCATGTTTCTACCATGTATGCCTCGTATGGATATCATATTAAACTTTCTCAAAAATAAAACTATTATAATTTGAGCGTTACTAACCTTATAAATGGCCTCGTGAATCGGACGATTGTCCGCAGCCACGTCGTCGGATGAACAATAAAGAGACCCTTCAGATTCTTCCGTAGTCTTAAAGTAAAAAATAAATCAGTTCATTAGTTGACATTCAAACAGTAATGGCTAAAATTTCACCTCAGAAGAAAGGCCTGGAATTTCATGTTTTTAATCATAAACTAATAGTTCAAGATGGGTAGGCCACTTTCATTTTGCAAAGAACACTTCCAGAAGAAAATCTTAAAGTCAATAAGAAACTGTTGATGGGGCAACAAGGCCAAGACCAGGGGCAACTGAGGCTATAGACCATATTAAATATGACGACACCGTTCAAATATTCGCCCTCCAAGATGATGTGCGTGTGTGTGTGCGTGCTTGTGCCGTAGAAATCAAACGGGGAACACTGCATGCTGCGTGTTTCTTTGATGTACGCGTGTAGACGCGCATACAGTTTGACCTACAAGATGGACTTTCATAGCTAAAAAGGGGTTATTCAATACGGTCTATAGCTTCTGTGGTCTTCATTTAATTCCAGGCCTGTGACTCTGGCTACTGGCTAGTGGCCTCTAGCCATAGCCAAACCTGTAAGATTCAAGACTAGATCTTACTTTCTGTCAATCATCTGATAGCATTTTCTCATCCAGTTCAGGCTTGGAATGCGATCTTTAGGAGCTGCTCCATGAAAGTAGACGATCATGTACTCCTGGGCAACAAGAAGCTCTAGGGTGCTTATTACGTACCTGTTATCAAGATAACAAGTATAAACAAATATTATTATAAAATGAGGAGGGTATGGCCTTAGCTTTTGATCCAAACCGAACCTTCTTCAGAGGCATAAACAGAGTAGCTGGGGGAGGTTGAAGGCAATAAAGATTCAAGACAAGAAACTTACAGAAACAAGTTATTCATGATGTAGTTGTAATCTTTGCGAGATCTTTCTGGCATGTAACATGAAGCGATGACAATGATGGCGTTTACACCTTCTCCATAGTAACCTAGCAACAACAATAAATAATACGTAAAATCAAATTTGCATCGGGGATAAAGAATATTATTTTTTTTTTACCCTTACACTGATGTGTGTAAGCAAAGTATACTCAGAAGTTTCCCTAAATCTGTGACAACAATTTACAGTTGGTCTATATGGGAAGACATCTGCTCTATAATGGCAAAGGTTTCCAGATACAGTTTTGTCAAACATGACTTACTTCAGATGGAAATATTTCACAGAAAAACTTTATCTAGAATGAACTTCATAATCAGTAAGCTTTCAGACTAAAATTAAAAACAATGTTTTTATCCTTACCAACGCTGTGTAATCATAATAACCAGTTCTTATATAGCACATTTTCAATAATCGTATCAATGCGCTTTGCATTTAGTGCCCTGGTCATTGGCCCAATAACATTCCTGAAATCTTTCTCAGCTCCCTGGGGATCGAGGCGCTCCAAAGGCTTTTACAATATCATCTTCTACCCTAGCAGGTACCCATTTATTCCCCTGGGTGAAGAGAAGCAATTATAGTAAAGCATCCTGCTTAAGGACACAAGTGTCATGACCGGGATTGGAACCCACACTCTGATCTGCTCTGATGACTCAACCACCAGAACTTGAACTTGATGCTCTCAACAGTTTGGCAATGACATACCCGACTGTAACATCTTTAAGAAGACCATTTACTTACCTCCGTGGGAGAGAACTTTCTTGTAGGGATTAATGGCTCTCATATCGACAGTGAACTCCTTGTTAGCGATGCAAACCTTGCGCCAGTTACGTCGGTCTTCCATCTCCTCTTTAGCTGTGTATTCTGGAATGGCTTCGACATCAGCCCTTGCCCTTTGCAAAGTGTCATCTATAAACATAAAGAGAACGATTAGAAAAATGATACATGTTTTTTTTTTGTTCATTATGTCAGTATTAAGCTCGGTTCCAACTTCCTGCACTAGCGAATGCGAAAGCGAATTTTGAAGTCACATGGCTGTTTTCACAGCGAATATTTCGCAGCAGGTGAACATAAGTAAACTGATGCGAATTATTCGTTGCAAACTTGTGACGTCAAAATTCGTATTGCATTCGCAGGAAGTATGAACCAGGCTTCATGTGAACAGTTTGACAAAGAAGCATCAGTTACAACTTTTTGTGGTTAATACATTTTCAGGCGTTCAAATTGTTTTGAAGAGGGGTGCAAATTATTGGTGGTGTTAAAGGAACACGTTGCCTTGTATCGGTCAATTTGGTCTATAAAAAGCATTTGTAACCATTTGTTATAAAATGCATTGGTTAGAAAGATGTTTTAAAAGTAGAATACAATCATCCACACAAATTTGCCTCAAAATTGCACGGTTTTCCTTTTTCTGTGCCATAAATGGCCGACCGTGTTAGTCGACGAGGTAAAAGAAAAACCGTGCAATTTCGAGGCATGTTTGTGTGGATCATAGTATTCTACTTTTACAACATCTTTCTACCCATATGCATTTTATAACAAACGGTTACAAACGCTTTTCAAAGACCAACTCGACCGATCCAAGGCAACGTGTTCCTTTAAAGGTAGGGCCATACTTTGGTTAGTACTCAACAAAATTAACAACCATATCTAAGTGTAGGCACTACAGCTGTTGATAGTCCAACATATTTTTTTTTAAAGGATTCCATTCAAAGTAAAATAGTTTAGAATTGGGTTTTTAAGAACTGAATCTGAGGAACGATTCATGCATGAATCGTTTCTCAGATATCTGAGGGTTGTTGTTCAAGTTCAAATGCTATTTTTATTTATTTTTAATTTATGCAAGTCACCAGACACACAAGGCTTGAAGGCCACTTCAAGGTGTAGGCTACAATTTTTTTTTTCCAGAGGCCGTTGCCGCCTACTCCTAGGGCTGGAACAGGGTTACCCCTTTTAGAGTCCATACAGGTGTAGGGATAGCCAAAGATGCAGTTGGTGTCCGCTGTCATCTCGCTATAAACGTGGATGGATTCAACGTTTAGGGGAAAATACAGTGACAGTTTTGGACTGTATTCAGGAGAAACTTTCACATGGGACTTTTATTGTACCTCTTTTATATAACTCTGCACAAATATTTGCACCACAGGGACAAAAACCAATCTATGACTCTACCTTTATTATGACGAACAGAACCATGTTTTGAGTTGTTACGGTAAAAGGAGGTGGGGTGGGGGTTGGGGGTTGGAAGATGCTGGGAGTTGGGTCTGGGGGATGAGGCCATGAAGTGAGTGGTTAATGAAGGAGATTTAGGGAAACATTCTCTCAAGATTAACATCCAAGTCTTCTTTACAGAACATCACGTTAAATGTCTGTGAAGTTTTCTCCTGGCTGTGTGGGTCTCTGTTCCTCTGCTATAGTCTCTATCATCACAAACAAAACATTCCAAGATGGCGCTGGGGCATCAGGGTAGGGGCATCATGAAGACAGAGGTAAAAAAGTTAGGAACAACTACCAATCAAAGACCATCAATGCTGTAAAGGTTGGGTCGGATCTTCAACATGAGCTTTGTTACCAACTTTCGTGAGTTAATATATTCATCTTAAAAGCACTGGACACTACTGGTAATTACTCAAAATAATTATTAGCATAAAACCTTACTTGGTGACGAGTAATGGAGAGCTGTTGTAATTAGTATTAAACATTGTGAGAAACGGCTCCCTCTGAAGTAACATAGTTTTCGAGAAAGAAGTAGTTTTCCATGAATTTGAGGTCTCGAAATCAAGCACATGAATGCACATAACTTTGTGTCACAAGGGTGTTTTTTTCTTTCATTATTATCTCGCAACTTCGACGACCAATCAAGCTCAAGTTCACAGGTTTATTATTTAATGCATACGTTGAGATACACTAAGTGAGAAGACTGGTCTTTGACAATTAACAATAGTGTCCAGTGTAAATGACAGCGACGAAGTGAATATGCCTTGATAATAACCGATATGTTTCCTTAGCTGAGGCAGTGAGTGTTATGATGAACATGTGTACTGTAATAAGTGTTTTTTAACTTGTTGTTAGTCTTATGCATTCCCATGATCCTCGTGCATGGAAAGAAAACAAACAGGTGTTATGATGAGAAGTTAAAGTATTAGAGAAGTGTAACTGAAGCTTTCCAACATAAACATTCTGACCCAATGCCATGAATCTGGTTAACTGGAAGTAAATGACTCACTAGCAGAAACATAAGTACAAGATTCTGAATTTTAGTTCATTATTTCTGGTAATGAAACCAAGGATGCCTCATAAGTGAACTTAATCACTGTAGCTCGCAAGCCTGAGGAAACCTGTAAACAAGGGTGCTTGCTATGTGATCAAGAAACACTGGGGTTAACCCCTACCCTTACACTGTAGCTTGCAAGCTTGAGGAAACCTGTAAACAAGGGTGCTTGCTATGTGAACTAGAAACAAAGGGGTTGACCCCTACTCTTCCACGATAAGTTTTCTAGGTTTTTTAACAGGCTTTGCCAATTCTAGTACCTATGGCATAATGTCCCATTCGAAGGACAAAGCAATTATGGTAAAGCAAAGTTCTTGCTCAAGGACACAAGTGTATGTCCGTTACTCGAACCCACACTATGTTGATCATCAGAGACACCAGAGCTAGAGCCCAGTGCTCTAAACCGTCAGGCCATGACATGCCACAATCGGCCTCGATCATATCATTAGCTTACAAGAAAACATAAAGTATAGAAATGATCTTGAGACATGTCAGTGAAGTGTTAAGCTGATGAGGACATTTGTTCATGATTAGTCGTCAAACATGAAGCATAAGTCTTCCATTCCCATGACCGGGACTCGAACCCGCACCCTGCTGTCCAGAAACACCAGAGCTTGAGCCCGGTGCTCTTAACCACCAACTCATGACACGCCTTGATCATTTCACTTGCTTGCAAGAAAACATAATATGAGTGAACATTTGGTGTTAAGTCGTGAAGTTTTCTTGAGAAATGTCAGTGAAGTGTTAAGCTGATGAGGACACTTGTTAATGATTAGTCGTCAAACATGAAGCGTTAGTCTTCCATTCCCATGGTCTATCGGCCGCGATCTTACCATCCCATGACATCTCGGTACTGGTTGGCGTAAGGATGGCTGGCGTTGCAGAGCTGTTCACTTCAGCATCAATACTGATATCAAGCCCTGCAGGAATGTGAACCACCTTCTTCATACTGCTCTTCCGGTTTCTTTGCTCTGGGCTACTGGCTGGAGGGTTGGAAGTTTAGGTGCCAAGTTAAGAAACGGAACCTTAATGTAAGGACTTAAGTTGGATTGTTTCATTAAGTAACTAAACCCTTTTTCACAGTTTAGCACACACCCTTGTGGTGTGTCGAACAAATTTCTTTGCCATGCAAAAAAAAGAGTGGGGTACAAGTATCAATAATGTACACTTTATGGAATGTCGGCTGGTAAAATAATTCTGCTAAGCAAGATTTTTCTGTGCTGAGCAAGTTTTTTTGCTTACAGGGCTTATGAAAGTGGGCAAAACTATCTTGAGTGACACATTACAAAAAAAACCTTGTCCAAATCTGGACCTACCTTGTGACAGAAATTCCCTGCTAACCTTTGAAATAGGCTCAACGAAAACTTGGCATTCTCTGCTTCCTTGAGCGCCGATTCTTTGCTTGCGGTAAGCAGCGCCATGAAACCAGGCCCTCCTTTCTTGAGTGACAACTAAAACACAGAACGTAAAATGTTTTTCCGAATCTAGACCTACCTTGTAACGGAGACAGATCACCATCTTCATCCTCATCAAAGTTATCGTCTCCAGCTAGTCTCTCCGCCCAGGCACTCATTCCTTCCACTGAGCCATCGTCAGACATCATACTATCTCGTGTTCTCAGTTTACCATCCTGGTAAATCAAATAAACGCTTATGTTAAAACAGGGCAATTTTTTTTTTTTTTAAGCCAGTTAGCAGAGAAAGTTCCTTGACAAATCTGTCTGCTTTGCACAGCGTATTACTACTATTAATTATATATGTTTAGAGGAAAGAGGAAGACCGAAAGCTTGGTGGACTGATAACATGCGAGCACTTAAATGAAGTAGCATGCATGAGGTAACGACGTCCACACTGGACAGGGAGGCTTTGATGGAGTTCGTTTCTTGGACCACCAAGGGACGGCGGACGCCCTAATGGACTTAAGAGACAGAGAGAAACTAAGGATTCCTCATAGGTGAACTTTTTTACTGTAGTTCGCAAGCCTGAGGAAACCTGTAAACAAGGGTGCTTGCTTTGTGAACAGAAACACTAGGGTTAACCCTTACTCTTCCATGATAAGTATTCCAAAAAGTCTGTGCCGAACGAAAATGATATAAGATATTTATCAAGAAAGTTACCGTTGATGGAACTTTCCTCCTGAAGAAAGACTCTTCCTCTTGTGTGCTGTCGACACCAGCAAGCTTCTGTTGGGAGAATTCATCATCTTGCCATTCATCAGGTAGCGTCACACCTTCCATGTTCTTCATTGCTTCGGCCGTAGCTACTGACAGCTCTCTATGATGGGTTGGTTTCTCTGTCATGGATTTCTGGATCAAATAATAAGAGAGTGACAGAGGGGTGAGGCAATTGTACATTTTCCTTAAAATTTATAAAACAGAAAGACTCTGCTAGGGGCGCAACGTCAGACCATTAACCTTTTTTGCTGCATTTATTCCATTTAGGTCCTTTTGGTTGGTAAGCAGTTTGCATCAGCTTTATTCTGTTTTCTAATTTCTACAACAGTTACAGGTTGAATGGCTTCTGACTGGCAACCTTGACAAAGAATTTGACAAAGTAGGAAGACCACCGACAATATGGCTAGATAGCTGAGTTTGTAGAACACCGGCATGTTAAATTGGAGATCGTTGGTTCAAATCTCGCTCTAGTTAATTTGTCTTTGTTCAACCCCAACTCATTTAAATTTTACCTGTGTGGTTTTATTATTTGATATCTAAAATATAAATAAATACTTTCAACAGTTCAATTTTAATAAATCTTTTGTTGAAGATTAACAATTTGAATCTTAAAAAAAAGGAACTTACTCTTCTCTCCTTTTCCACAATGTCATCCATCAGTCTCTTCTTATCGTCCCATTCCCCGTGAATATCTTCAGCCATATCAGGATCAATAGACACAGGTCTCTTGGCAGCCAGCGGCACCGCCAGTTTCTCACTATCTCCTTCTTCAGCCACATCGTCCTGAGATCTATCCAGGATGTCATCGGTGTCAGGAGTGAGCATATCTAGGCTACTCATACTGATTGGTGTCAGTGGTGTCCCTGTATCAGACAAAGCTGAGCCCGGAGTACCTGTTGAGAGGAGCCTGTGAGATTTGGGTGTCGATTTATTTGGCAAAGACAGAGTCGACGGTCTTACAGCTGAGTCTGCAGAACCTTCCACATTCCCATCAGGGTCGACATATTCTAAGATATCCGCTAGCCCATACAGAGCTGCTGGTTTGTCCTCTCTTTCAACGTCGATGTCGACGTCTCTCACATCGTCTTCAACGATAAGCTTCGTCTTCCCAAGTGAGGATTCTTCGGACTTACTGCTGACATCTTGAAGTCCCTGCTCTTCATTGATAATTATATTTACTTCAATTTCAGACTGGGGCTCCTCGTCAGCAGTGTCTTTTTGATTTTCTTCAGTGCTTAGGGGAACACCTTGCTCAGTGTTTGCTTCAGATATTGCAACCACTTCTGGCTCAGAAACATCTTGGACTTCCTCCTCCTCCAAGTCTGCTGTTGATGACATCAGCGGTGACTCTTCTTGTGAGACTACTACCTGTGAAATCTCCTCTTCAACGACTGATTCCACCGGTTCAACAGGCAAATCGTTTTCTTCATAGTTTTCTTCTTGTGAGATCTCTTCTTCAACGACTGATTCCACCGGTTCAACAGGCAAATCGTTTTCTTCCTCAGGCTGCAAAACATCTTCAGCTTCATAACTTGATGATTCAGGGCCTTCACTTGTCTGTTCAAGATCTAAAGGTTCTGTTGATTCAACTTCAACGACTGATTCCACCGGCTCAACAGGCAAACAGCTTTCTTCTTGTGAGACTGCTACTTGTGCAATCTTGTCTTCAAAGACTGATTCCACCGGTTCAACAGGAAATTCATTCTCCTCATCGGGCTGCAATACATCTTCAAAGCCACTACTTGAAGCTTCAAGACCTTCTCTTGTCTGTTCAAGATCTAAAGGTTCTGCTGATTCTACTTCAACGACTGATTCCACAGGCTCAACAGGCAAATCCTTTTCTTCATCGGGCTGCAAAACATCTTCAGCTTCATTGGTTGATGATTCAAAACTTTCTCTTGTCTGTTCCATGTTTAGAGGTTCTGCTGATTCAACTTCAAAGACTGATTCCACCGGTTCAACAGGCAAACAGCTTTCTTCTTGTGAGACTGCTACTTGTGCAATCTTGTCTTCAAAGACTGATTCCACCGGTTCAACAGGAAATTCATTCTCCTCATCGGGCTGCAATACATCTTCAAAGCCACTACTTGAAGCTTCAAGACCTTCTCTTGTCTGTTCAAGATCTAAAGGTTCTGCTGATTCTACTTCAACGACTGATTCCACAGGCTCAACAGGCAAATCCTTTTCTTCATCGGGCTGCAAAACATCTTCAGCTTCATTGGTTGATGATTCAAAACTTTCTCTTGTCTGTTCCATGTTTAGAGGTTCTGCTGATTCAACTTCAAAGACTGATTCCACCGGTTCAACAGGCAAACAGTTTTCTTCTTGTGAGACTGCTACCTGTGCAATCTTGTCTTCAAAGACTGATTCCACCGGTTCAACAGGAAATTCGTTCTCCTCATCGAGCTGCAATACATCTTTAACGCCACTACTTGAAGCTTCAAGACCTTCTCTTGTATGTTCCATGTCAAGAGGTTCTGCTGATTCAACTTCAAAGACTGATTCCCGCGGTTCAACAGGCAAACAGTTTTCTTCTTGTGGGACTGCTACCTGTGAAATCTCTTCTTCAACGACTGATGCCACCGGCTCAACATGCAAATAATTTTCTTCATCAGGCTGCAATACATCTTCAGCTTCATAACTTGATGATTCAAGACCGTCACTTGTCTGTTTCATGTCTTGAGGTTCTGTTGATTCTACTGATAACGAAGTTGCTAGCAGTATCTCTTCAGATTGATGTTCAAGGGCAGGTTCTTCTATGTCACCATTCAAACTGGATACCCCATTTGCATCCTCTTGCTGCTCATCTGGTGTGACCTCATCAAGTAAAGAATTCCCAAATACTTCCACTGATGCTGGAGCAGAATGCTCTTGTTGAATTAGAGATGCTGAAATAATCTGGTCATCATCGTCTGAATTGAGCTTTTGAGGATACAACAATGATTCCTCCTGAGAAGCTGAGGAGGCTTCTAAGACAATGTCACCATTGCTTAAGACTTCCGTAGCAAGTACAACACTTTCATGTTCTTGCATTGCTACTTCCGCTCTCTGGACCAACCATGCATCTTCACTTGCATTGCTCAGCTCTTCCTCACCATGTTCTGTTGTCGAGACCTCTCTAAGATTTGCTTGGTCTTGATGCAACTGTTCTATGTAAGCATATTTCGCCATCTTAATTACCCCTTCAACTAAATCATGGGCCTCCTCTTGCATTGCTGAGTTGTCTTGTTCGGTCACTTTGGGACTGCTTCTCCCTGAATCACACAACCCAACTTCTGTTGGGATGGAAAACCTCTCCATTTCATCTTTCTGAACTTGTGGCTCTTCTGAAAAGTGGTCTTCAATGACTCCAATCTCCAAATCCTTTGGAATCTCTTCTGTAAAGGACCCATCACAATCTCCATTAGTGTGATTCTCAAAATCGTCAAGTTTCTCTTCTAAGGTTGTGTCTACTAAGTTGACCTCCGTTGTCTCTGTGGACTCCGTCACTTGGTCTTCCTCCTCCTCTTTAATGTCACCGATCTGAAAGTTTGTGACATCATGAGATAAATCTGTAACGATGTAGGAATCACCACTTGAAGGATCTTCTGATATGACATCTGATGTGAATTCGCTGTCTGGGCTTGTGATTTCACTGGAGCGAGTCTGGGCATCGTCAGAAATTGGAGATATGTTTCTCTCCAGAGATTCTGCTTCCATTACCAAGTCAAGTGGGAGATCACCTGGTACCTCATTACTCTCTAACGGTGCAACATCATCTACTGGTGCTTGAGTATCTTCATCGAGTTGTTCCAGAGGTTCAGCTTCCTCCGGATATGTTCTTCCAATCGCATCATCAGAAGGTGAACTAAAACGTCTCTCACTTTCTTGCCCACCTTGAAGAAGATCTGAAAACCCACCATTATCTCCGAGCATGGCTGGCTGCACATCAGAATCCTCCACAGCTGAGTCCTGATCTTCAGCGTTTTCATCACTTTTGAGATGCGTGAATTCTACTTGTAGGTCCACATTGTTAGTGTCAAGGACTTCATCGTTACTGTCATCACCTAATGACTGGTCCACATTTTTATCTTCAATCTCCCCTTGATTTTTGTCATCCACTTCCGCACCTGTTCCTAAAACTGAAACCATATCCTGCTGGACATTTTCTGCAAAACTAGACTCAAGGATAAGGTTCTCAGCGGGAATGCTCTCTTGATCTTCTTGCGTGTCTTGATGATCCAGAATAGATACTTGAGCATCAAGCATCTCCTGAGCTATCATAGTTGCAACTACATTTTCCACCTCCTCAACTGGTTGTGGCTCAGAGAGAGGAGACTCTTCGTCTTCTCTGCTGGAATGCTGATCTTGCAAGTCAGAAGTCATTCCATCCTGATCTAATGAATCTTGTCGATCAACTGGCGACCTCTCTTGATCATCTTCAAATAACATTTCTTCAGGAACAGATTCTTCAGTACTGCCTGACGGTTCGCTTTCTTTGAATTCAAAATTATCAGGCCCTTCAGTCACCTCTTGATCAATCAGTGGTGACACAATGTTCTCAGTACCTATAAGAGTTTCACCAGGAATGTCAGCTTCTGGAGCCTGATGTTCAACATCTAGCTGTGCTTGCTGTAAAGCTTGCAGCTCTTGCTCTTCTTCTTCTGTCACAACATCGTCAACTTCTTGAAGATATTTCTCAGGAATGAAAGCTTCGGTAGGCTGCTCTTCTGTTTCTTCCATTTCTGACTCCAGAAAGGATTGCACGTCATTTTCTTGCGAGTCACCAACCACATCTGGTACAGCTTGTGCTAGACTCTCAGGAGCCACATCTAGCACAATATTCTCTTCACTGAGAGTAGCTTCTGCATCGTCTTCTTCATCAGCTGTCCTGGAGTTTTTCTCCCCAGGAGCCGCAACAAGATCCACTTCTTGATCTTCTTCTCTTATATCCTCCTCATCCTCATAATCATCATCATCTTCTTCATCAGGTTTAACCTCATCCCAGATTTCATTGATTTCATCTTCCAAAGATGGAGCTGCTTCTGCCTCCTCGTTTTCATTAAACCCTTCATCCTCAACTTCTGGATTCACGTCTCGTGGAGATTCCTCTTCAAAGTTGTCTGAGTACTCTACGTCTGAATCTACTTTTTCATTATCAGAGGTCTCAGTTATTGTAATCTCTGGCGTCATCTCAGGTTGACCTTCTTGAACATCTAACTCATCTTGATCAAAGTTGCTCGCTGAGGATATTTCCTTTTCATCTAGACCAGCAACGAAACTTGGAGAAGGATCTGCACTGACTTCCTCGACTGGCTCTTTTACCACACCAGGTTCAGAAATTCCAGACTGGTAATCATCACCAAAGCCACTTGTGTCCATCACAACCGACTCAAAGTCAACATCTGAAGATGTAGAAACCACTGTTCCTCCAAATGGGTCTGGAAACCCATCTTCAAGTTTGGGTTCGTTTGTTTGAAACCCAAAGTTATCCATCCCAAACGAGTCATTTTTAGATTCATCTGATACAGGAAAGGGATTGCTGCTTGATGATGTGACAAAAAAAGCATCCTGGCCATTTTCGCCTTTAGAAACTTCTTGATCAGGACTTCCTGGGTGCTGATTAAGAAAGTCTCCAAGATCTGTCGAGGAACTTTCTACTGTTGTTGAGACACTAGAATGGACTGTCATCTCCATAATAGATGAAAATGGATCACTTAATGGTTGACTCTCAGAGTCTGTTGATGTTGTTAAGGTACCCAACCCAAGCAAGTCACTGCTACTGGTCTCTCCATCCATTCCGAAAGGGTTGTTTCCTGAGAGAGTGACTGACGTTGATTCAGATTCTTGTGCCTCTGGATCTATGGTAATGCTGACACCAAAAGGATCAGCAGCGTAATCATGAATGACAGGATCTCCAAAGGAGGCAGGAGTGGGATCAGAAGCAGCCACTGGTTGTGTCATGAAGGCATCTAGCCCAAATAGATCATCACTTGACGACTGTTCAAACGGATTGGAAGGAGGTACTGGTGTAGTTGCAGAGTCCATTGGCTGTCCAGATCCAAAGGGATCAAGGCCAAGCAGTTCTTCGGTATCATTTCCAAACCCAACAGCATCACTGCCAGGACTAGAGGGTGTGAAGCCAAGGGTACCCGCACTATCAGCAGAGGAGAAGGTTCCACTCTCAGATGTTGGCATCCCGTTTGGATTCCCTTGAAAGAGATCTAAATCAAGTAGCGCTGATCCCGCATCAATCCCGCTGGAATCAGGAGAGCTTATTCCCTGATTATCTCCCATGTCAAACGGGTCGTCTGTGGCCAGAGGGTCGTTGGCGTTGTTGGCGTTGCTGGAAAGTCTCAAGAGAGTTGCATTAATATCCGACATGTCCGACTCTGTCACAACCTCGTCTTCTTGTTCCTCCTCATCAGCGGTGGAGGAATTCTCCTGGGAGGTAAGAAAGTCTTTCACAAGAGGGAGGACCTGCTTCCTAGAGGCTTTGACGTTACCCTGGCTGAAGACAACCACTCCAGGGGAATCCGTTTCCAACTCGGAAAGAATGAGTTCGGGAGATGAAGACTCGTCCAGGGTTTGGAGTAATTCATCTTTCATGGAGTCTGAGGTGTTTGAAGAGTAGACAGATATTTGCCTGTGTGCTTCATCGTCTTGGTTGAGGGTTAATGACATCAGGACAAGGAGACGGAGGTTCTTAGAGGAGCAGAAGTCATGAAGGTCTCTTTCAACAGATGGCTTTTCAACAAAATCCTGCAAGAAATGAAGACGCAACGAAAATGAAAATCAGCATACCTTTGTTTTTAAAAGAAAAATAATCCACAAGAAATTTACTAAAAAATAAAGCAAGGACAACTTCAATGCAGGTGGTATTTGCGAGTAACAAGCATTGACTTTTTAATATCAAATGAAGATGACAATTGGATCTACATGTATCAGAACGACAAGTACATGAAATAATACCTACAGGATCACCAAGTGCATGGTACAAGGGTTGCCATTCAGAATAATCAATGTTGAAAAAATGCCTGATTTCTTTTGCGCGGAGAAGTATTTAAAATCCCTGACTAAACAACAAATTTGTTTGTCCAGGAAAAGCCAGTGAAAAGGACTGATGCTTGATCTAAAATATCTGGTTCATTTGAGGCATTACTTTGTTCTTCAGTGATAGATTATATAATGAAGCCATTCAATAATTCAAACAGAAATTTTGTGTGGGTGGGTGGGTCGAAACAATTTACAAAAATAAATCCACATTGACTATTCTGAATAACCCCAAGATGCATGAACACCATACACATGTACATGTACATTCATGTATGGTTAAGCTACAAAATAAGCGCAAAACAAGGCACTTAGTGTTTAAAAGACCTTGCTGAATATAGATGAATAAAATGAGACAAAAAACATAATCCATTTCCACACAAAGAGAAAAATACCTTTCAGATCAATATCTGATATGATGGAATGCTAACACGATATAAAAATATTAAATAATCAATACTCAAAACAATCCAAAAATAAATATCATAAACTGATAAATTTGAATCATTCAAATGGTGAAGTTTGATATACAGATTGTAAGCTGTTTGCTAAAAGCTTTAATTTGATACTTGTCCAGGGCACCAGCTGACTACCAAGATAAACAAATGCCCTTGGTTAATGAGAACCAGTGATTCTTATCGGTTAAGTTAAAGAGAAGGCAAACGGTGCATCAATATCTATTTTAAAACCAACTGACAATTATCTTATACATTGGCTCATTTCGAACATGTTTCATTTTGAGAATTTCTTATGGTGTAAAATGTTATGATATAGATCGTATATTTGGTATGCCAAACAAAGACTTGCTTTACTTGTGGCACAATTAATCTCATTGAAAACTTAAAAATTTCAGGATGTTATAATTTTAAAACAAACAAATACTGAACTATTGTAGTCATGAAACAAAATACAATGATCCTTTGCTGCGCTCATATGAATGAAAAATGGTTTTGCTCTAATAGCTGACAATAACACAAGCTAGAATAAATATTATTTGGTTTCATGAGGTTTATTAAAGCATGGGATTGTCCCAGTGATTGACAGATTATTAATTTAATATTTATACGCAGTCATGCTTGGCTGCATTGGCTTGATCGAGGCGCGCCCCACTCCTGCAAACAGTGCGCTAGGAGGCTGAGCAATTATTGTTTTTATGTCATTTTTTTTATTAAAGCCCAATAGATATATTTGTTGAAAGTTTATGAAATTATTCCTATTTCACGTTGAGGCTCCTCTGTCATGTCTGTGGCATCTGGAAAATTGCAGACATGTCAATTATGATTTACCAATGTAACCTTAAGGGTTTGTTGAAATGAAGAAAATGTATGCCTTTGTAACCCAAACGACAAACAAGTATTGTTTTTATAGATGTCTGTCAAAAGGTCAGGAATTATTCTTAACTTACGTTGAGATTCATGGGAATAGAACTCATGCCAATGTTCATGGACGCACCGGTGACACATTTAAAATCTTTCCTTAATATCTCGTCAGATGTGAAACCTGTCATTAAGAAACATAAATAGAAACTACAATAAATCCAAAGTTATACAAGTCAAGATAACAAAGAGTTCAGATCAATATGCATTTCATCAGAAACGAGAAGAAAAACAATTCACCATTTTTATATTCAGTGGCAATCTATTTTTATCACATCACAAGCACAGGTGGAACACAAAAGAATAGCGCTTCTTAATTCCATATCCTGCGAGGCCAAAGAATAGTGCTTCTGAATTCCATATCCTGCGAGGCCAAGTTAGATATTATGGATAGGGACAAAATTTCGCTATATTTCTCTGTATTTCACAAGCACGCGGACTAACTTGACTTGTAGCTCAAACTAGTGCAATATGTGGAGTATGTTTTTAAATTTTTGTCAAGAGCTTTGAGGTCATGCATAAGGCTCTAGGGCCTATACAGTTGTATAACTGGGTTTTTTAATTATTAATATTATTATTATTTATGTTACAACAGGGTTTGATGTGGGCCATGCATTTATTATGGTTTAAACCACGCCGTTGGTGCTATGGATCATTCAATCATAATCATAGATTCACGTATGCCTGTAGATAACGCACATTCTGATGACACTATATGGCTTGGGTAAATTTGTCTGTAGACACCCAAACCAAACAGTGCACTGCTGTAGTGTCTACTATATCCCAAAAAGCAAATAGTGGCGAGACGTTTGGACTCAAGCAGAGTCTTTTTGGAAGGCTAACTGACAACACAACACAACACACATAAACATATGGAAAGAAAACCAGCGGTTCTTTTCAGAACTCATTGGAGATAGTCATAACATGGTGTTACCGCAAACCTTTCCATATGCAAAGTTTCAAATCCTACCCACACATAAACATGTTGACCTACTGGTGCCACAAAAACCGTCAAGAGGACAGAAATGAGAAGAGAGAAAGCCCACATAAAAAAGCAAGAGATTTTAGGCGATCTCTCATAAAAATAAATATAAAAACATATAAAAAAGTCAGGAGTGTTTTTACCCGAGATGTCAGCTTTGGCTTCTTGAAGCTCCTGATACATCTTATCTTTGTCCAGGTCAGGGCAGAGTTTAGACAATTCCTCCACCATGGTAATATCCTTAGCCGTTGCCTTCCCAGCGCTGGCTGAAAGGTTGACTGTATCCACTAGAATCGGTCCTGCAAAACATGAGAAGAATACAATGAAATCAGTCATAAATTACTATTTTTAAGAGATGTTAATTTTGCATCGAGGATAAAGAATTCATTTTGTTTTTCTCGTACACAGATTTGTACTTAGTACTGTGTTACTCAGTACTTTCCTGAGTTCCATGAAGAAAAAAACAAAGTCAAAAATATATCACTCGTGTAGACACAAATCCCTCCGAGTGATTTGCCTTTTTTTTTTTTTAAATTTAAAGAAAAAATATTTTCAAATATTCATCAAGATAAGTATTAATTAAATATTTACAACGAAGGATTTGGAAAAATAAACCTGTAAAGCAAAAAGATAGTTTTACAAAATCCAAATATAAGAACGAAAACATTTTGCAAGAGCATTTCCGTACAATAGCTTAAAAACCACATTCCAATCAAACCATTAATAATGCAGCCTGCCTGTTCAATCAATACTCGCAAAATGTCCACCTCTTCAAAAATCTGTTCACTCCAGATTTCAATCCTAAATCAAGTTTTTCCCGAGTCAAACCGTCGGTGACAAACTGCACACCATGCAGTTGTGTATGCCAAACTGTTGCTGTACATTGTAAGTCTGGAGAATTCCGCAAGAATATCATTTGTAATTTTAATGTGTGCGGACACATTATGCCGTGATTGTGTCATCTATTACGATTGGTAAATTAAATGTCACTACTGCCACTAGTGTTTGGTCTTAAAGGGGCACACTGCCTTCAAATCTCTTTAAAATGTCCCGTTTGGAATTAGTCCCTATTCTTTTTAAAAGTTGTTCATGCATCAAAACACACACATGTGTTGTTATTATGTAGTAAGTATTTATTTTAAAAAGAAAAATCATTTCCCCTTCTAGAAATGTAATCAGCAGAACATACGGTCACATTTTGTGCAGTAAAAAATTTGTACAAATTATCAGACTGTGTTCTGTCAAGGAATATCCTATTTTTGAAATATCTTTCCAACCATATTCATTTCAAAACAAGTGTTTTTTTTTAAAACCCCAAAAGGCAAGGTGCCCCTTTAACCCGAGAGCAGAATTGTCTATTTTTCTTTGCTGACGCTGCAGCTGTGTAATATAAATATATGCACAGTGTTCAATACGGAAAAACATCTTGTTAATGTGCCTAAAATTGACACAGTCATGCAAGTAACAGGGGGCATATAAAACTCATAGGCCATGCACTTAAACAAAATCTTACAAATATACCACAATGCAATGAGTACAAGTAAAAAATAAATCAAGCTCCCAAGATGTCATGCTGTAGTTTGATTAACTCTGCCAGGTTTTATAATTCCTGATTTGTGCACTATTAAATCTACTTAAAATAAAAAAATAAAAAATGCAGACTAATAAAAACAACAAATACAAAATAAAAGTCACCTATTCTTGGGGGAAAAAATCCAGCTTGGTGTACTACGTTTATTTGATTACTCATTAAACAAAATTTGAGATTTTTAGCGTATGACTCAGTAGAAAAATATCCTCCGAGTGCGGTACAGAGATATTGATTGAATTTAAAATAGAAACCAGTTCAATGAAATATAAAGAAAAAAAAAGTACATCGCATAGTTGCTTATTAAATTGGCAGTTTGTTTGGATGTAGGCGGGGGATTTCTTTACAATTGTACGGTACAAGGTTAAAACATTCCAGCGGACTCAATTCAAATGCAGAGTTATTCCTACTGCTTTGTTTTCTGAACAAATAATTTCACACTGACAAAAATAAATTATTTTTTAACAATGGCAAGGTTAGTGTCGCAAAGGCCAAGCTGTAACCTTCAGAGGTACTTGTCATT
Source organism: Asterias rubens (assembly GCF_902459465.1). Lineage (NCBI taxonomy): Eukaryota > Metazoa > Echinodermata > Asteroidea > Forcipulatida > Asteriidae > Asterias > Asterias rubens. The sequence continues at coordinate 21,416,085 of NC_047064.1, read as the reverse complement.
CTGAGTATGAATTGGAAACCAACTTGTATCCGGATGAAACACAACAATTTATAATGTGATGATTGTGTGAAATTAAGGAAATCTGGCCCTGCTGCTAAAAAAAGGGCTCATCCAATATTTCTTGAAGAGCAAAACATACACCCTGTTTTGACTTGGGAAAGTAACTTTAATTTTTAGGCAGGGTGTACTTATCAAAGAGTTTTTGAGAGATGTTGATGTTATAAAACCCTGCTAGAAACAACGCCCTTTGTAATTTAGTTTTAGAGAAAGAGGTCATTTTTCACAAACACATTATTACAATACTGTACTGACTTGGAAATGTACTGAGTAGAGCCTATTATACATACAGTGCTTGAGTTTATGAAGGTAGGGTGTTCTACAGTCCACTAAGTTAACGACCATAAAACTTACATGGTAAAGAGCACTGCAAAGCTGTTGTAACATCGCCCTTTTGTAATGTAGTTTTAGAGAGTGGTTATTTTTCACTACACTGTATTGACTTTGGAAAGTACAGTGCTGGAATTTTTGAAGGCAGGGTGTACTTTGGATCATCCAGAAGTTCATGATCATCAAAAGTGTAGTTGTTAAAAAGAGTACTGAAAAGTTGTTGATATTATAAAACATTGTTTTGAAGTAATATATTTTGTAAAAGATTAGTATTATTTCACCCCAAAATTTTGAATCTGAGAAAGGCATATTATTATGCAGTGTCTTTTTTGGAAGACTATAATTTCAGCAAAAAAGTGCTTCACTTGATGGTTCCCTGCGACACCCGCTCTTTGGGTTAAAACACTCCTTTCTTTTATATTACAAGTATGTAACTTTTGAACAATTGTACACACTGTACCCCAAAGACCACCGTTTTTATTCAAACCAAATTTACCCCTAAAAACTTCTACTTTCTCAGCAATATTACATTTAAAATGTATTGTTTGAGTGTTTATGTACCATGGGCCATGAATGTTATATATTATACCAGCGTCACTTACAGGAAAAATCATTTTCTTAAATGACTAAATGGATACAGTGCACATTATTTTAGACCCTATCGTTCTACAAACATGAGGAAAACTTGAATAAATATTAATGATAAGGAAGGTTAAAAGGTCATTGAATGTAAACTAATGTACTTTGTGTATATTATGAAAACAGCAAGGTACCTCAAGTACGACTTCTATCAATTGTGCTCCTATGAAGAGCCTGGTCGATGATTCAGATTATTTACATGACATTGTATTTTAGACTCTGGTGTCGTGCGATCCAGACAGCTTTTATTTCTCTGCTGTTCTTCTTCTACATTATAAACCAATATCTTTGTCTGATATTCAATCTTTGAGTTTCATTTGTAAATTCATAATGGAAAATATCATTCTCACAGTTCATAGAAAATCAACACAAACAAATGAAACATGCATCAAGTCAGCAACAAAAACAAATGACTGAAATCATGTCAAACAAAACAATGTTTTTACTAAGAGAGAAATGCCCTCTGAATCACTCCCAAAACAATTACAACCAAACATTTTAGAAAATGTTTTAAAGCGTTATTCATAAATACCTCAGACAGTTACGCTATTCCTATTGGTGGAGAGCGCGTTACGTGGGTGTGTATAAACCATTGTTTATGACCAGTAAAAAGTGTTGAAACATGGGCGTGACACGCGAGCTTTCACCTGTGCTTATGAGACAGTTTCTTCATTCCTATTGCCTATTGGTCGAAAGCAACAGCTTGAACAGTTGTGCCACATTACGCAATTTGCGCGATTTACCTCGACTTCGTCTCGGTAAAATTATCAAGTCCAGGCCTCGGCGCGGGTTTAAACCACTAGTTGAAAACCTCTTCACCACACACTGATTCCCTTACATGTACTTGAAGCTTTGCAAGGTGTGGTACCCACAACTTTTTTCTTCTACAATACTGTTAGAGTTTGAGTCACAATTGAACTCAAAAGATTTGCATGGGGTATAATTAGTTGAATAATGTATGATGTACTTCCTTGTAGCTGTGTGCAAACACATTGTCCAACTCCAGGTTGTAAAAAAAAACTGTTAAAGGGACACACTGCTTTCGGATTTGTCAAAATCTTTGTTCAGGGGTGCCAGTTAAAAGCCATAGAAACTGCCATAACCTAGTTAACAAAACTTGGAAGCAGTCGGTAACGGGCAATACAGCCGTGAACTGGAATCGCAGCACCTAAAAGCATGAAGGCAATGTGTCCCTTTAAAGCCATTGGAACCTTTCGGTAAACGGTATTGTCCAAGTCCCACACTTCATGTATCACAACTTATATTATAAAATAACAAACCTGTGAAAATTTAGGCTCAATCGGTCATCGGAGTCGGGAGAAAATAATGGGAAAACCAACTCCTGTTTTCGCGCGTTTCGCCGTGTCATGACATGTGTTTATAATAAATCCGTAATTCTCGCTATCGAGAATTGATATTGTTTTAATGTTTTCTCAAAAGTAAAGCATTTCATGGAACAATATTTCAAGAGAAGTCTTTCACCATTACCTTCTGTAAACCCTGTAAATTATTTGTAAATCTGTGAACTTTTTTTTTTGGTCTGTACCGAAAGTGTATAATGGCTTTAAGTTGGTTTCTTGTTCTATGGTTTCTTGTTCTATGGTTTCTGTCAACCAAATATCCATGTGTGTAAAACTTGGAGGAAGTGACCAGCGGTGTAGGAAGGTGCTTGGCTTTTTGCTAAGCATGTTTATTTAAACAGGGGCTCTAAGGTCAAATTCAGGTTTGTGACGCACTCATTTTCCGTTATATACATGTAGAACTTCCCTAAGTGAAAAAAGGAAGTAAATAATACAAGTCTCAAGTCTCACAGTAAAATGGTGTTAGCACGGTACTGTGTTCGATACCCTTGAAACGTATATTGTTCAAAAACTAAAAATGTTCAATGACTTCATTCAATACGGCGTTAGCACAGTACTGTGTTCGATACCCTTGAAACGTATATTGTTCAAAAACTAAAAATGTTCAATGACTTCATTCAATATGGCGTTAGCACGGTACTGTGTTCGATACCCTTGAAACGTATATTGTTCAAAAACTAAAAATGTTCAATGACTTCATTCAATACAACATTTTTGTGCAAAGAATTTTCAGTTTATTCCTGAGTTTTCAAACATGCTGGTACTAGCATGAATACTGATCATTCAAAAACTCATCCCCTCGATGCTGTAGGCCTAAACAGTGAGATTTGTTACTTTGACATCTATGCCATTTATCATAGACCTTTTCGCAAGTTACCATTGCGCAAGCACAGACTGTTGAATGAGGTGCATTGTGGGATAGATATGGATCAAATTTGATCACCAGCTAGACCACAATGCACCTAATTCCAAGCTTTATGCACGCGCCCCAGTATTTACGAAAAAGTCTATGGCCTCCGTTGCCCCTAGTCTTGGCCTTTGACCCTTCAAAAGTTTGCCATTGACTTTATGCTTTTCCAATGGGAGTGCTTTTTGCAAGTTGAAAATGGCCTTGCCCTTTCAAAGATGAAAATCCAGAACTGCATTTTGTTTTACATTCTAAACTGTACAATCTAAAGTTTTGTAGCAGAAAACCTTATCTCCAAATTCAAAATCCCTTCTGAGAAAAAATGTACAAAACGAAACCCGAAATACACTTAAAATTCTGTCAAATACAAACTGAGCTAAAAGCCTGTCTGCTATCTAGGCTACGATCTAGATTGCATAAAATCATGGTTAGTGCTGGCTAGACCCTTATCATTGGTTGTGTTTGATTTGATAATTTAAAGTCCATGACATAAACTCCATTAATCAATATCGACAGATGTGCCTGCCTTTCAGACTGCTAAAAGAGGGAATTTACCGTGCATTTATGTCAACAACAAAGACAATGTGTGATGTTTCATTTCTGTGGGCGATAACTTCATGGCCTTTTTAAAATCACGACTTCAGCATCAAAAGGTTTCGTTACTTATTTTAAAGAATAAATAAATAAATACAATTTTTTTTCGTCAAAAAAACACATATTCCGTGAAGCTTCAAACAGGCTGAGCCTATAAGGCTGTATCCAATTTGGTGGCAAAGCTATGGCTACAACTATTTCCGAGGACTTGCATAGTACTATACTTCATGGAAATCTAGCCAAAGCCGTAGCCGTTTCCGCCATTTCGGACATGGCCTAAGCTGCATGCCCAAGCAGAACTTTCATCGTAGAGCCAAAGTCTAGTGCGTGCAGCTGCAGCCCACGCATGCTATAATGCTATAATTACGATGAACACAAGGCCTATTATAATAGACTTGGAAGCGCTTGATCAATATTGTGCATAATAACTGTCTAATGTCAGAAAGACCTTTGTGCGAGATCTTTAGTTTAACATTTCAGCCACCAACCTTAAACCGAGCCCTTTCAAAATACAGTTGTGCCCTGCATTTTACTTCAGAGAGGCCATTTTTCCACAGAAGCTGTCAACTGAAAAAATCACTCTCTTGCACCTGTGGTGCTGAGTTTGAGATCGCAACTCAGCACCCAGGTGCAGTCTTCTAGGACCTTCAAGTGCCCGATAAGAACATGTATGTAAAAACCATTTACCAGCTCCACAACAAATATCATCTGATGTCAAAAACACAGAAAAATACAACTGCCATAAATTAATACAATTAGAGGGTCATGCAAGGGACGCTGTGAGAGGACTACAAACTTGGTTGCCTTTTTCTGGGTTGCTCTGCAAAAAATATCTCCACTGGGTGAAGAGTATTATAAAGGGATCACTCTAATACCAACTGCCTATATTCAGACAAGTACACATGTACATCAGTTAAAATTATTCCTTTAAACCTGCAACAATTTGTCATGGATTGCCCCTTTAAGATCCATGTTTCAATATGACTAGTTTGTCTTCACTATGACTGTGATCTTCATCACTACTGTGTGAATGCATGCAATGTATGGAATGTCTACCATGTTCAATGTGCTCTAAGCTATAAACTCAATGGACAGTTGATGTGCGCAGCGCACGTACAGTACTTGTAAAGAACTGAACGCCGTTCACTGGGGGCTGGAGGCATGATGCACCGTGTTTAATAACCTCACCCAGACCTACAATGCATTTTTATTTGGATGCGTTCCACTCAGCTTACGAAAAGTTTTTTAAGGATAGTATACATTGATCTTATAACACTTTATCCTACCCCTATAGGGGCATATCAAGGCGCTCAGCCCTGCAAGATGCAGAGCTAGGCTTTGAAGTATGATACCTATAGTGCACAGTGTATAGGTCACATGCCATAGTTTGCCATACGCATCTTGCAGAGCTGCCAACATTTGCATCTTACAATCAGGGAGATTCAGGTCAATATTCAAGGAGATACAAAATGTAGGCCTATTTTAGCAACAAATAAAATCAGGAAAAAGTTTCCATAGTCAGCGAGATTTTCAAGTTTGTTCATCACAACATTGAAAAACTGATTTGTTGTTAGGGAACTTTCTGCAGAATCAGAGAGAGAGAGTTGGGTTGGGCTAGCTCTGATTTTGTGTGATTGCAAACATTTTAAGAAACCCTTGATTTTCATATACTATCCACATTGCTTTATAACAATTACGCATTCCAAATATGCGCAAGACTTGAAAGTTTGTGTTCGTGTTGAACTTTTGCCTACAAATACACACAAAAAAGCTGACAAGAAAGTTTCAAAGTGCAACCTAGGTACATTTCCCGAACTACTGTAAGTTTATCTTTATCAATCAAATTAAAGCTGCAGACATTGTAACTGACTCTACTTTATTAAATGTTCCAACCTCTTCCAGGCCTGTAATTTCATCTTTTTGCGGGCAAGCCCTTTTCCATTTTTCGCAAAGTGTGTCACAAAGATTGATTACAGTACTGATACCATACATTCACGAAGGCAATGAAGGCGATTGCCTCCATGCCCCCTGATTATTGCCTTGGTGCCCTTTACAACGCTACAGTAGATATTTACAGTTTCCACAGAGAAAATGTCTTGGTGGCTTTGCGGGATTGCCCTTTCAAAAACGAAGCATACAGGCCTGAGACCAAATTTGAATGGGCACCGAGGCAAGAGGCAACAGAGGCCATAAACAAGGCCTTCATTTAATTCCATGCCTGCTCTTTTAAGCTTAAAGTTCTGGAGTAGACTTGAAGATTGAAATTAATAATGGATTCCTGTGTGTCATTCATGGTCAAAGCCAACGGAAATGAGCATACACGTATGATGGAACTTTACCATGCAAAACAAGAGGAAACTGTCTACCACACTAAAGTTTGCACACAGTGTCAGGTTATACGTTGTAAGGCAGACTACATGTGCAAACAGATACAACTCTGGTCGCTCACCAGGGCCTGGTTTTATGGCACAGCTTATCTTGCAGGGGTCATGGTCATTGTTTACAAAAAGGTCTAAAAGTAGGATCCAAATTTCAAGTTGAAATGATGGCTTTTCAACCTATTGGTGACTCCTGGAGTTAAAGATTCCATGGAGCTCTAAGAAGGGTATTCTGAGCACTAGAGAAGTCAATCAAAAAGCATGTTTTTTGTACACATTTACTATACAAAATACCATACTTTTTTTCACAAGGCAAATATTAAAAAGTCTGAATTCATTTAAAAGGTTACAATTTCTAATCCCCGATATTGGAATTCTGCGTTTGTGTCCCATATAATCACACACTCTAAAAAAAACTGCATTCATCCAAAACAAGAAATTCATTTATTAAAATGACTTAACAGTTGAAAAACTTACCAAGTAAAAGTTTGGCAATGCCGTCATCAATGACGTCACAATTCTCCGCCAGAATTTTCTCGGCTACCAAAGTACAACAAGACCCGACCGTCTCAATTGTCACGCAGATCTCCTCCTCGTCATCGCCATGGCGATTATTGCTATGGTGATCTATGATCTCCTTCACAACCGCATCCAGATGGGCATCTGCTCTGGACAGTGTGTTGTGATCAACGAGCGTGAGGGATAGGCGTCCATCGGCATGCAAGTTATTTATGTTGACGTCGTCTCTGAAGACCAAGGAGTCGTCATGATTCAGTGTAGACAGGAAGTGAGTGACCTCTGTGCGGAGAGGGAAGTCATGGCGGGGAATGTTGAGTACAGGAACAACGACGTCCCACTTGTGTTGTGTTTCTTCCTGCTACGGAAACACAAGGATCAGGGAAATGAGGAAATCGGCTAAGAGGTGTTTGGCAGATGTGTAGCCCATTAATTTATGTTTACTATCAATAACTGATGGCAACACAATCATTTTGAATAATACAAACAAACATCGAAACTGTGATGTATTGTAAACCAAATTCCCATAGTCTTTGACTTTTTATTTGGTGATGTTTTTTTATAAAATAAACCAATATTGATATGAATTGAAAACAAAATGTAAGGTCTAAAACAATTTGTACTTCTTGGGTCGTTTGAAAGAGTGCAGAAAGATTACTATTCCTTCCCAACCCTATATTAAGTACTATACTAGCCTCCAGGTTTCTCCCTATGCACTTGAGCTAGCGTACCAAACCAATATGCACCAATTAGGTTCCGGAACGTGTCAATTAGAGCCAATGGTACGTGTCAATTAGGGCAAATAATAAGAAGAAAAAAACAGACCAAAGTTTGAGACCAGATTTTAAACAAACATTTAGAATGCTCGAATGACCCAGACTGCAAAAGAGTGCTTTTCAACTCAAAGATAAACATTGAGTAAAAACGTTCTGAGGGTCCTATTTCAATTCAGCCTGCCTGCCTAGGAAAAACTTTGAAGAATTTGGTCCAGAATGCAGCGCACAATTTTGAAATATCCTAGGGTGGAACGTTGGTATCAATATTTGTTTTTTGGCTTTTTAAAACAATTCCCAGGTCACCAGTAAACCTTATCAGGCTTGAACAGACTTTGGTTATGAACTGCCTTTAGTATGTATTACATTGTATGCTACAGGATTTATATCAGTACATTATGCATTTTTGTTTCCTCTTTCAAGCTTAAATGATTTAGAGGTCAGGTCAAAGAGGTCATTTAATTTTGATTCCTATAAGTTTAATCAGAGAACAGGTCTGATAAAAACAAGATAAGTTCCAGGAATTCAATTACTATGCATCTGTAGTGAAACATTGGAACTTAATACAATCTAATCAGTTGAAGGAAAATAAAAGCAAACGGTCACAAATGAGTTTGTTTTTCTCTTACAATGTAATTTGATTTGAGAACTACACCATTATGAAATTCAATTGTTGTGAGAACAATTTTTTTTCATAACCAGTCAGAGTTTTTAGTTACAATTTATGTCACAATTTCGAGATTTACGATTTTGTTTATGTTATTCTAATTTCTTTAGGAAGTTTGATTATGAGAACAAATTTTTTTAATACAAAGATGAGATGGGAAAAAGCAAAATGGATGAGAAGGGGGTCAAAGGTCATACTGTCCTAATCATACCTTTGATAAATGATAGGCCCACACCAGTGCTGAAACAGCAGAGTCTAAGTCACATGACTCGTTGCCAAGGACGACATGAATATTCTTGCGAGAGTCACCCTGGGCTGATTCCTATGAAAATGAAAAATCAGAGGACATGTTGTCCTTGTCGGTAACAGGAAAGTTGAAAGTTCTTGCTTCGCCTGTGGGGAACTAGATCCAGGGAAGCTATAGAGGTGACGCATTGGGCCAATGCAATCAAACAATATCATTTATACAATTGTATGGTTTATCATAATATTGATTATGATATTGATTTATCAATATTTTTCAGACGGTTTGATGGCTGACATGCTAAAATGTTCCGTACCTGTTCCATACATACCTGAGATAATCAGACCTCTTGGTCATGTCTCTTTAAGGCAGTGGACACTATTGGTAATTACTCAAAATAATTGTTGATAGTATAAAACATTGTGAGAAACGGCTCCCTCTGAAGTGACGTAGATTTTGAGAAAGAAGTAATTTTCCACCAACTTGATTTCGTGACCTCGGAAATAGATTTTGAGGTCTCGAAATCAAGCATCTGAAAGAACACAACTTCGTGTGACAAGGGCGTTTTTTTCTTCCATTGAGCTCGCAACTTCGACGATCAATTGAGCTCAAATGTGCACAGGTTTGTTATACATGTATTACATGTGTGCATCTGTTGAGATACACCAAGTGAGAAGACTGGTCTTTGACAATTACCAGTTGTGTCCAGCATTTTTAAATAATTGAGCTTAGAAAAACTCCATGTTGTGAACAGAGACCTTAAACTTCACGGCCCAATTTGTTGGTTCTGCTCACCATAGAGTTCTGCACTTGCCCTGTAAGTGTACTTGCCCTGATTCTTTGGGCCAGACAATTGCAGGATTTTACGGTACTAAGCAGAGTCATGAAATTGGGCCCAGACTTCTCCAAATCTTTTTAAAATAAGAGTTACCACTGACTAAGTGTAACGATACACCTTAATGCACATGAACTCATTGGCAAATCCTGTGCACTGTGTGCATACAAATCTGCTCTGAATCTTCATTGTTTCGTCATCCTGTTACCTCTAAGATGGCGGCTGGATGATGTCAATGCATTTAAAGGTCTATTTGGCAACCTTTGTTGTCAACATTTTTTTTTTTTTTTTTAAGGTCAAAAATTGACAGAACTTAACCTAGATTTTCATAACATTCCATTCCTGTCATTGACTTTAGATAGGATTGAGGGATACATTTATCACAAATAAAGAGTACAAATTGATTGATTTTAAAAATAGATTTTGATCAATCAAATTAATAACCAGATGTTGTTAAGAAGTGACATTTAAACAGTTTGATTGCATTAAATCCGCAATGATAAATTGAAAAGTTCAATACAAGAAGAATCCTTGTTAATCGATCCTTTTTATTGGCAAATATTGATTATTTTTATGAGTAGACCGTACATGAAGGGCGCCCTCGAAACGAGGTTAATAGGTGGTTGCTCAATGGCTTATCTTGTGCCCTGCGCGTACAAATCGATGTTACCATACTTTTTGACATATCCTTTTACATTTTAAGACTGAAGCGTCAATGTATATTTGGCCAAGATACCAAGTTGTTTTTAAGTCATCTTATGTTCTGTACTATTTTAATTGTTGTTCGTAATTGGTGTTCGTTATTCATACAAGGTTATTTTTATTTCTTTGAGAATTGTCTTGGTAATTACATTTTGTACAGAAATACAATAGCCTAACCCTTTTGTATCATTAAAAGCTAAATAAAAGAATTTATTCAACAGTTAATTCTTAAAAAGAAATATATTGATCTTCTTTCTTTTGAGTGCACAGCCTTAAAATGATACAATAGACAACCATACTGCCAAACACAACACACTGGTATGAAGTGCGTACTGACACCAGACTGAAGTACTTATTTTTAAGTCTGGGATTGGGAAACAGTTTATAAATGTTAATTTACTGGAAATTGGCACCGATAACATTGAAAAGTTTAATTCTTAAAGCTTATTACAGATTAAAACAAAATTACTAATTGAAATTAGTCATTGAATTTGGACCTTCAATAGAAATATTTCCGTATCCTGCCACCACTTTTTTATCCCTTTTAATGTAGTTTTACCCAAATTTAAATAAATTCAATACTAATGAAAAAGTGGTTGCAGAAATGTTCCTGGTTGGTTTTGAAGCTCAATATTAATTTAGCAAAAGGTTTATACAATAAGTCAGTAGCTCACACTGTAAATTTTTGTATCTAACAAATATGTAAGATAGACTGTCAATACCCCCATGTGATACCAATAATCACTCACACAAATAGTGAATACACTCACTAGTCTGCTCCATGGTCCTCCTAGAAAGTAAAACAATATTTCTTCAAAAAGTTAAAATCCACTTACCAACAAATGTTTCGTCTCTCTTAAAAACGCCTCCATTGTATAAAATTAGTCTCTGATTTGTAGCTCGGTACAGTCAATCATGTGTAGATATACAAATCAAGTCCATACATTCGAAATAACTCATGATCACCGTGAAACATGAAATAATTTATTCGTCTAGTTGAGTCATTTCTTCAGTCCAACAACCGGTGACAGTGAGCGCGACAAGAATTGTGTTAAAAATGTCAACACCCACCAAATTTAGTCTGGTTCCCGGGTGTAGTTGTAAATCTCTGTTAACCTGACCCGAACACCTGTCGGTTTTTTACGCATGCGGCGGAATGCCAGACATCATAATTGACCTTAAAGTTGACCTCAAGGTAAAACCACAGGCGCCTTTGGATGTACGTTCGGTGGGATACAAGTTGGGATAAACTTTGAAATGTAGGTCAGTTTCCTTGCGTTTATTAAATTATTTGCTTTCAGTAATCACACGAGTTCAATCCACTGTATCATGATACGATCGTTCTTCCGTAGATGTAAATTAACACAGGCTTCGCTCGGCGATTCAACATGAGCAATTTCAATTTGATGACGTTGGCACACACACGGTGTTTATTAAACAAGTCAAGAAGCCAGACTGAATATCAGCACTTCACATATGTAAACAAAATTACCAGACTATGTGTTGGCTTATGATGAATAAAAAAAATGCACAACTCAATTACAACAACCATGCAACAACAGCGTAAATGATTTTATGCATTTCCAATCATGCGAGGTAAAGTTCCTTTGGAAAAGTTTCCGTATGGCGCCACCACTTTTTCATTCGATATGAAATAATATAGTATCTAATTTACCTCAATGAGATTCCCTTTTTGTAGAAAATGTGTGAATAAGTGGTGGCGCCATACGGAAAGTTATCCGCAAAAGCATGTACAGTATACAAACAATACAACCCAACATGCACACATGACCATGACACAAAAAGCAACGGATAACTTTCCGTATGGCGCCACCACTTTTTCACTCATTTTTACAAAAAGGGATATATCAATCAAGTAAATTTGATACTATATTATTTCATATCGAATGAAAAAGTGGTGGCGCCATACGGAAACTATTCCTGATAATTCGTCATCCATGCATGGTCACACTTAATACTCCTAGATCTATAGACTATGAGGTTCGTTCCGCTATCCTCTCCACGAAACGACAGCGGAACGAATTTCATAGTTCTAGGAGTAGGTCACACTCATACACGTGTGTGTGCTGTCACCCACAGTCACCAAAAGACTGGAAAATATTTCGTATCAATCAAGCAAACACTTTTTCATTAAATTTTACTGAAAGGAATATACTATCGAGTAATTGCTAATTTACTTCATACCGTACCGAATGTAAAAGTGGTGATGGCAGCATCATAGAATAGAGGATGTGGCAATTTTTTTCTAATTAACTGAAAGTGAATGTCGGTTTTGTTTCAGTTTTTATTGAAGTAACTGTCATATTATGTATAATGAAATAAAATGCCACAAATCAAGATTGAAACATAATTAGTTTGTTCAGTTTTATGATGAGTAGAACTGTTTATTTCACAGGTGAAAGCTAAAACCTCATTCAAGATGAAGACCTACATGGCGCTGATGGGCGCTGCCATCTTCTTTGTTGTAATCATGTCCATGTATTTGATGTTGGATCAAACAAAGTCATTTGGTGAAATGTCCGGTCCGTACGATACAAGATTGAAACTACAGAAATTCTCACATGTAAGTTTTGAGACCAACTTGTTTTGTAATTTATGTATTGTAACAGGCCTGATATTTCACAGAGGCACTGAAGGCGATTGCCTCCATGTCCCCTGGTCATTGCCTTGGTGCCCTTGAAATGCTCCAGTAGAAATTTACATTTTCCTCATAGGGTGCCCTTTAATCAAAGAGAAAATGCCTTGGTGCCCTTGCCCTTTCAAAAATGAAACACGCAGGCCTGTTGTAATATTAATATCTGATAGAAAGTTTTGGGAAGGATACCTTTTCTATAGATATAATGGACACACGTCCCGCTATCGTCTCAACTTGGGGCATTCAAGTCGATAATAATTTTTGGGAAAATCCACAAGACCGAAGGGCTGGTAGCTCAAATTGTTTATGCTAGAACAGGATTTATTTAACATGACCAGGCAAAAATTTCATGCTTAGCAGATTTTTGTGCTAAGCAGCTCTATGAAATTGGGCCCAGGCCTTAATGATAATTTTTGATTCATTTTGTGATATTTCTCCTCAAATGCAGGAAGATATTGATATTTTACAACAAAAAATAGGCGCTTTAGAAAATGATCTCTCAAGCAACCAAAAGACAATAAATCAGCTCCGAAACGCTGTCAAGTCACTCTCCAATGGAATCATACCCGATCTTCCAAATCTAGTGGAAGAGGAAGAAACTCCAAAGAAAGAGGAAGTCATTGTTAAGAAACCTGAGGCGATACATGAGCCTGTGATAGTGGATTCCAAAGACTTGAAGCAGGATTGGAAGACGATGCCAGCTGTTACCGTCGCAAAGGCGGAAATCTTCACAGAGGAATGTGCTTTTGGTGCAGCTCCGAATGGGAACACCGCAGACGTCCAGGTAAAGTTTTGTTGAGAGAAATAAGGAGCTGTTTTTGTTTTGAAATTAGTCAAATGTAAGTTTTGTTTGTCCAGGGGGCGATTTCACAAACATTGTCCTAACTTAGGACTACTCTAAGGACTCCTATTAAAAAAAACTAAGGCTCTTCGTTACTCGAGAGACTAGTCTTAACTCTGTGTGCAATCCACCCCTGAACTTCCTTAAGGAAATTTTAGGAGATAGTTATCAGTTTTTGGGAAGGTAGTACTTTCTGCTCGTACAAGCATGGAGTGGATGATACCATGCCTACATCCTTTACGGAATGTGCTGTAGCTGGCAATGTGTCCCTGCTGGCAGTTGATTTGGTTAACAGCCCAAATCAGTTAAGTGTAGCCCTCAACTTTGAAGTGGCTGTCATTATTTTTGTTCGGGGTACCAGTCAGAAGCCAGACAATACAACTATTAACCAGGGATCACACTCCAGTTTACGATACAACATGGAAAGCGGCAGGAGTTATAATCATGCAAGGATTTTGAAAAACCTTTGAATTCCCATCAAAAAACAAATCCAAAATATCCTGCATTCTCTAATGATATCTGGGCCAAGATGTCTGGAGCCTGTTGGTGATACTTGAGCTACATGAAAATTTGTTGAGCTGTTTTTATTTTGTTTTCCAGATATTGGATGTGCACGACTCGTTACGGTTTGATAATCCAGAAACTTAAGCTACATGCAGTTTTGTTGAGCTGTTTTTATTTTGTTTTCCAGATATTGGATGTGCACGACTCGTTACGGTTTGATAATCCAGAAACTTAAGCTACATGCAGTTTTGTTGAGCTGTTTTTATTTTGTTTTCCAGATGTTGGATGTGTACGACTCGTTACGGTTTGATAACCCAGACGGCGGTGTCTGGAAACAAGGATTTGATATCACAACGAGTCCAGATCAGTGGAAAGATGATCCATTAAGAGTCTTCTTGATTCCACACTCACACAATGACCCAGGTTAGAGTAATGGGGTATTTAAAAAAGAAAAAAGAACCCTTAAATAGTCAAGAGATGTGGGATTGTGCTTAGTTAGGTTTGAGTTGTTCACTATTACTACAAGCTAAAACTAGACATTAGGTGTTTGTGAACAAACACAAAGCTGTTCCGTGTTCTTTTCCTTGGATTATGTGCTAAAATGACCAAGGAGTCTATTACTGAAAAAGGACGAAAATGCCGAATAGTGTCTTGAGTTATGGTGCCACTTCCGGTTGACCCGGAAGTAGAGGTCGACATGGGGTCATGGTAACCTAAGGCTAATCTCCAATGCCCAAGGAGTCTCTAACTGAAAAAAGTTTGAAAATCGATACTGCCACACTTTGGGTTGACCCGGAAGTAGTGGTCAACTTGAGGTCACGGTGTTTCAAAAATGTATCTCCAATCCCAAAGGAGTCTATAACTACAAACAGTCTAAAAATCGGCCGTGTACTTCTTGAGATATGGTCCCACTTCCGGGTGACCCTGAAGTAGAGGTCAACTTGAGGTCAAGGTTTTCAAAGTTAATCTTTAACGCCTAAGGGGTCTAAAACTGAAAAAAGTTTGAAAATCGGTTGTATAGTACTTGAGATATAGTCCCACTTCCGGTTAACCCGGAAGTAGAGGTCAACTTGAGGTCACGGTTTTTCAAAATTAATCTCCAATCCCCAAGGAGTCTATACCAACAAACAGGGTAAGAATCTGCCGTGAACTTCTTGAGATATGGTGCTACAAAGATTTCCCAATTAAATATGCAAATGAGGGTCACGTGGTTAATTAATTAAGAATTTTAACATTTGTGACATTTAGAATTAAGCTTAAGTTCTAAGCTTCAATTTGATATATGATTTAACTCTTTTGACTTTGTGGTTTGGGAGATTAGGAATAAACAAAAAACGTGTACAAATGCAATGGGGTTTTAGGCGGAAACAAAGAATAATAATAAAAGCAATAAAAATCTAGACAAAAACAAAACCTGTTCCGACGGTAGGTCGGAACAGCTAATTAAGTTATAAACTAAAGTAAGAAAAGAAAAAACAAAGGCAACGTCAATCTGTTGAGCAAAAATAAGCAGGACACCAATCACATAATGTACATGTGACTTTGTATTTTGGCTGGTAACCATTTTCTGCTAATGAAATTGGGCCCAGATAAAATTGACCCAGTGTTATTTTGTTTTTACTGCATTTCTGGTCAGTACAAGTTATCTTCGTGCATGGGTATTATATAGGGACTATTTGGTGAAGGTGGGAGGGCATGGGGTTGATTTGCCCGAAATTTAGAAAACACGTTTACTGCGCAAGGTGTTTAAAACAGTCTTCCTATTTTATTATTTTATTCCTTCTAGGTTGGATAAAGACGGTTGATAAATATTTCCATGACCAAACAGTTCACATTTTGGACAATATGGTCATCAAGCTTCAGGAACACAGCAAGATGAAGTTCATCTGGGCTGAGATGTCTTACCTCTCGATGTGGTGGGAAAGCACAAGTCAACAGAACAGAGATATTACAAAAAGGTTTGGCCATCCATCCGAACTTTCTGTTAGCCACATCCAATCCGAACTTTCTGTTAGCCACATCCAATCCGAACTTTATGTTAGCCACATCCAATCCGAACTTTATGTTAGCCACATCCGATCCGAACTTTATGTTAGCCACATCCAATCCGAACTTTATGTTAGCTAATCAGCATTGTTTTTCAGTGTTTCCCAGGCCTGCATGCTTCGTTTTGAAAGGGCAAGGGCGCCAAGACATTTTCTTCTTGGTAAAGGGCACTCTATGGGGAAATTGTAAATTTCTACCGGAGCATTTCAAGGGCACCAAGGCAATGACCAGGGGGCATGGAGGCAATTGCAAGGAGTATCAGGCCTGAGTTTCTCTTCAGTGACAACAGTTAAAGCTACTGGACGCTGCCCATGGTAGCAAGGTTGAGCTTGTGTGTTTCAAGGGTTTATAGGAATAGAGATTTTGAATTAACTCCATCCTGGCAGGACTCAATTCGAAGACAAAACCTAATTAACATCAATTAGGTCGATTTCACTAATATTATGAACCTTTCACCAATTACATTGCAGGTTAATAGACGAGGGCCGGTTAGAGATTGTGACAGGCGGCTGGGTGATGAACGATGAAGCAAATACCAATTATTTTGCAATGATCGATCAACTCATAGAGGGGCATGAATGGTTAGAAGCATTTTTAGGTAAGTTTTTACTGAAGTTTCTGAAAGGAAATTTTGAAACAATTAATTTTGAAAGCCATTGATGATAAGAAGGTCTGAAACTTGGATCAAAATTTTATGAGGTATGTTGAAATTACGACCGAATTTTTAAAAACATTAAAAGAACACACACAAAATTAAATAAACTAAAAGAGACAATTTAAAAACAATTTAAATTAAATATTTATCACAAAAGGTGAAACATGGCCAATGATATCAATGGTTACCCCTGGAGTTATAGATTCCAAGGAGCTCTCAGAACAGTATCGTTAGCACTAGTGTAATTCTTTACTACAGATTGCGTTCTAGATTTGTCCAACCTGAGGATCAAGTTTCCATTTCGATTATTGAGCACTTTTGTGTATTTGTGCATTTGATAAGTTTCCATTATCATCATTATCATTATCATTGCTCTTCAGGAGTGAAGCCAAAGTCAGGCTGGTCCATCGATCCTTTTGGCCTGACTCCCACTATGGCGTATCTACTTCAACGTATGGGTTTTGAATCTATGCTCATACAACGTGTTCACTACGCCGTCAAGAAGTACCTAGCAAGAGAGAAGAAACTGGAGTTTCTATGGCGACAGAATTGGGGTATACTAACTGTTTTATGTCTACCTCTTTACATTAACACAATCATTTTCATTGTTGTGACTTTACATACAATCCATGTTAATGAGGAAGTTCTGCTCAAATTCCACAGCTTTGTTTCTTCTAGGAATACCTCTTTTGTTTATAAACTGCTGCTAAACTCAAAACAGTTTTACCTACCTACTCCTAAAGAGTCCTAGGACTAGTCCTAAGTTAGGACTATCTTTGTGAAATCAGCCCCTTTTCTTTGTGAAATCAGCCCCTGATAGCCTGGAAGAATGACTGTACACATTGTTTTTACAATTTTCTCATGTAACTTGTAAAGCCATGTCTGGCAATGGCTATGGCTATGGCTGGATAGCCGCATCAACCTGCATTGAAGTATAGGCATCCTTAGCAACAGTCGTAGCTGTAGCCTTAGCCGCCAGTTCCTATATGGCCTAAGATTTGTTTTCCCTGTCTGGTACCCTGATTACAGATCATGGTTCTAGTACAGACATGTTCTGTCACATGATGCCGTTCTACAGCTACGACGTTCCCCATACCTGTGGGCCAGACCCTAAGATCTGTTGCCAGTATGATTTCAAGAGATTGCCCGGAGGTCGAATCAACTGCCCGTGGAAAATAGCACCTGTGCCTATCACTGATCAGAACGTCGCTAAAAAGTAAGACCATTGTGGTTAAAATTCTGTATTCATAATTCTTAAGGTGTTCCAGTCAGGAAATGTTTAAAATCCATTAAAATGCTCCATTGCATGTTGACTAAAATTAATAACTACAGCCACAGCTGTATCTAACGTTGGCTCACTTAAATAACGATGATTGACTGCGAGGGAGACTGCCAACATAGGGCCGGATAGCTCAGGTGGTAGAGTGTTGGTAATCCATTGGTAGTTGGGTCAGGTCCCTTTCTTTGTTCAAACACCAGGCATGATGCTTCACGGTGGCGACGAAGGCAATTGCCTCCATGCCCCCTGGTCATTGCCTTGGTGGCCTTAAAATGCTTTACAGTAGAAATTTACAATTTCCTCATAGGAGAAAATGCCTTGATGCCCTTGCCCTTTAAGCAACGAAGCATACAGGCCTGAAACCCAAACTATGATTTTGTTTCCTCTTTTTCCTTCCTCAGGGCTGAAGTTCTCCTGGATCAATACCGCAAGAAGAGCTCCCTCTATAAAACCAACATCCTCCTCGTTCCACTTGGAGATGACTTCCGCTTCGACAAACCCGCAGAATGGGACCAGCAGTACACCAACTACCAGAAACTCTTTGAGTATATGAACGGCCATGAAAACTGGAATGTACAGGTTAGTCAACAGTGTCCGGAATGGTGTCAAGTCACTGGTTATCCTCCAGCAGAGTGTGGGTTCGAGTCCTGGTCCCAATTTCATAAAGCGTGTATGCACAGAAACGTACTAAGCACAGAAAAGTATTGCTAACCAGAAACAGGATACCAGCCAAAATAACATTAAGTTTACATTGTTGTGACTGGTGCCCCACTCAATTTCTCAAGCAGAATTTTCTGCTAAACAGCTTTATAAAATTGGGCTCAGGTCATGACACTTGTGTCCTGAAGCAAGACACTGAACCCTTATTGCTTTTGTCCCTCAGATGGAACGTAAAGCCGTAGGTCCTGTGTGTTGTGTAATGCATGGAAAAGAACCAAGTGTCCTTAAACAAGATACTTCAGTGTAGTTGCTATGTCATTTGGATGGGACCGTACTAGGATTGGTAGTGCTGTTAAAGAACCCAGAACACTAATCTTGGAAGAGTAGGAGTTAACCCCTGTGTTAGCAAGCACCTCTTGTTTACAGGTTTCCTCAGGCTTTTGTGAGATACAGTGATTAAGTTCACTTATGAGGCAGTCTTGGTTTCATTACCAGAAGTAAATCAAATCATAATTAAGGGAATAATAGGGTAGCTACTAGTTCTTTCACGGTCGTTTAACACTGGCATTGTCGAATTGCCGTGTGACGTATAGTCTAGGTGCATGTTCGCTGGTTTTCCTTTCACCGACAGCGCCTGCATCGCCTGTAACAAGAAACGTCTTGTATCAAGACTAGCGTGAGGTCTCCACTCACAACCGGTTATAAACAAAGGTTTAAACACGCCCACGTGACGCGCTCTCCACCAATAGGAATAGCGAAACTGTCTGAGGTATTTATGAATGTAAAATTAGACTGTTCACATGTTTGTTTATCTGTCTTTCTAAACAGGCACAATTCGGCACACTGTCTGACTATTTTGGTGCTGTCATTGAGCAAACCAAGGGACGAATAGGGAACCAGCCTCAGGGATTTCCGGTGCTAAGTGGGGATTTCTTCACCTACACAGATCGAGAGAAAGACTATTGGTCTGGGTACTACACTTCAAGACCCTTCTACAAAAACATGGACAGGGTCCTTGAATCTCATCTTAGGTACGGTAGATTTCTAGGATGTTTTCCCCAGGATTTGACCACAATGTATTCATGACTTATACCCTCTTCTGTACCATAGGTGACTGTAGTCGACCAAGCATACACAACAAATATTCCATCTTTCCAGTGATAGAAAATAAATGAAGCTTGCTATTATGCAATCTCTTCAATTTGGAGTGGAAATTAGAAACGGTTATTTACAAAAAAACTATTTAGGTTTACATATGCTGTCATTGAGCAAACCAAGGTATAGGTAATGAGGAAGCAACGACCAAGAACTCGTACATTTGGTGCCCGATCTGATAATGGACCAATTTTTCTAAGATTTGATGAACAAATTTGAGAATCTCTCCGATTATGAAAACTTGTTCATATTGACCTCCCTATCATAATGAATGTAATTCTAAATATCTCCCTTATTGTTGGACAGAATCTTCCTTATTACAAAATGCAAATGTTGGCAGCTCTGTACTGTACGAATTACATAAATTAAAGAACAATTCTTGACCATGATTAACTTCTTAATGAAGGCTATACTTAATCGAATCAGCATGAGATAACATTCGTAGTCTCAAATAAAGCTACTCCAAAATAAAAACATAATTTTATCCTTCCTTGTGGTTTCAGAGCGGCCGAGATCATCTACACAGTCGCCGCTACCAAGGCTCGACAGATGGGAGTTGGAAAGAAGTTTGACGAGGATTCACTAATCCGAATGGTCACGTTGGCTAGAAGGAACTTGGCATTGTTTCAACATCACGATGCCATTACTGGAACGGCCAAAGATCATGTTGTGGTGGATTATGGGACAAAGTATGCAAAAATAGACACAAAACTTTGTGTCGATGCAGAAACTTTGTGTCGATGCAGCCTTTAGCTTGAGGACATTTTAATAACTTTTTATTGATAAATCATTTTAAATCAAAACGCCTATGTTTTTATGCGCTGACTGGTCGCTAGTGTCTTGTCTAAATCACTTCAAACAAATAGTTGTAAAGCGACAGTGTGGTAAGAAGAGGGCTCTTGAGGGTTCTATTGTGACGTATTTTGGGGGGTCACCATTTGCAAAAGGAACTCATTTGTTTGAATCTTTCTTTTGTAACAATTGTTTTTTTGTCTTTTAGTTTTCTTTTTTTACGTTTATGTTTTATGTTTCGCATGAAGGCTCCTGCATTATGCCCCATATAAATTATTAACGTGTTATTATATCGATTATTTCAGATTGTTGATATCAGTGAGCGATATGAGGAAGGTCATGATGCAGTCAATTCATTTCCTGTTGTCACCTGATCAGACCAAGTATTCGCCATCATCGGCATATTTTGATGTGGTAAGTCTGTGCATGAGAAATCAATACAATATCCCTCATTTCAATTTAAATAATCAATATGTATCAGATGATAATGTAGGACATTACTTTCTTGCTGACATCATCTTCCAATGTCTTGATATCATGTTTCAAATCAATTGAGCACTTTATAAGTGAAGCAATATATAAGAACTCGCCTTTTCTTCCTAGGATGCAGAGATATTGAAGCATGACGCTTTACCAGAAAAGAAAGTTTTGAAGCTGTCCACGGAGGCCTCCAGGTAAATACTTTAATTCACTTTGGCAAAATCATTTATTTATTTCCATATGGAAATAGCCACCCCCTGCTCCGGAGTAGGGGTAAGCAGTAAAACCTTGGGGTCTTCTTGAAACAAGTGTGCCTGGGATAACCATGGGTTTCACAAAAGGCCTAGGAATCCCCAGGGCTGTATTCCACGGGGATAGGAGATACAGTGTGAAACGGGACTAATGTGGTGTCTCAATCCATTGGTTTCGTGCAAATGTCCAGGTACAGACCCTATTTTCGTACACAAGATGATGTGTAGTTTCCCACCCTCCGTTTATGATAAGTTGATCTCCAATCGGAGCGTTGACCGACTCTGCACTGAAACCTCTGAACTCCTATAAATTAGCCCACTTTTCTCTTATCTCTTTAGTCTCCTGACGATGACTAGAGCAAGCTAGTCAAAACGTTGAGACCAGAACTCACTCCCGGTAGTGCACTTTAGAATGATCCTATAAGCTAAAGAAGTAGTCCCAGCCAATTTTCTATACCTTCCGCCCAGATATTAGTTTAAAAGCAGGAAAGTTCTTTTCAGATCTGAGAAGTCTCCCGAACATCAATTATTCTACTCTACGGTAGTAGAATATATAGAAAACAGTTCTCTAAGAACAAGCTCTACCTGGCAAGTAGATACACACATGGTGTTACCCTAAACCAAATATACATTGATCTTTATTCTGAACAGCATTGCAGTATTCTATAACACACTGGCTCATCATAGAAACGAGCTTATCCGTCTTCATGTTTCATCACCCAACGTCAAAGTGACTGACGCTGAGAATAATCTAATCCCGAGTCAGTCTAATCTGATATGGATGGATGGATCACAGACCGCCAGCACCAAGTATGAGGTGAGAGGTTAAAGGTTAAAGGTTAAAGGTTAGAGGTTAGAGGTTAGAGGTTAAACGGTAGAAAGAGGAATGTTCAAACCATAACGGTTGAACAAAACTACAGCTTTTTAACAAATTACCTTTTTGCTCGGTACTCGGGCTTGATTAATGTGTGTTATCTTAGGCGACTACCCTAAAGTCACCATTGTGACTGAAAGGGTTAAAGAAAAATATAATTTTGTATCATTTTGAAGCAAATGGTCAGCCAACCATCATTGAAAGTGCGAGTGTTGTATTTGACAGGGACAGTTTAATTTACTCTGGGGGTTTTTCTACTTGCAGCTTGTTTTTGCCGTTGATATAGCTCCGCTTGGCCTAAAGAAATACCTGATCCGAGATATGGGAGAGAGTCAGTCTCCGCATCACAGTCTGTCCTCGGTTGTTATGTATCATGTATCGGGAAGCGGTACAGAGAAAAGGTAAGTAGTGACGACCGGAAGAAAAATGTTATTTTCTAAAGGAATGACTGGCAGAAACAAAAAGAGAAAATAGAATTAGCTGTTGCAAACAACTTACCAACCGACCTACCAAAACGGATTTGGGTAATGAAATTAAGATTGTACTCCAACTTAACTGACTCTCATGTTAATTTAATCTGTTATGGAGTAACATTGCATCACAGTCTCAAGGTTTGTAAAAGATGTTTTGGGTTTGTTTGTGGGTTTTTTCCAGGGGACCTTTTGTGGTGGAGAAAGTTTCTTTGAGTCCTACCAGTGATTTCACTATAGAGAACTCCCACATCAAGGCAACCTTCTCAGCCACCACAGGATTACTCAAGGTAACATCCATCTCATTATTCGCTCTAAACTACAACAAACATCACTCCTCCTTCCAGTCCTCTCATACGTCTCATACCTCTTCTCCTATTATAGTTCCTTCCTCGATTCAGTTTGGCCACAATCTGTTGCTTTTCCTCAAAATGCCAACTGCGGGTGATTTATTTTGCCTAAGCCTCAAAAGATGACACAAAGGTCTCAGATGATTTAAAGGGGTTTGGGTACTATTTGTACGACACAAAACACAAATGTCCACAGATTTACATTAAACTTGCATGGTTCGATGATAATGGTAGAAAGCTTCCCTTAAAATATTGCTTGCTGAGGTGCTGTAGTTTTTGAGAAATGAGTAAAACAATTTCACAAAAACAATTTTTGTATCAGCGAGTTGAAAATTATTTAGGCATGTACACTGGATTTATGCGACTCTCCTGAAAACATTGCTCTGTTATAAAGTTTAAAAGTAATGTTGTATTTTCTTGCAGTCGACGATGACCAAGTCTGACGGTGCAGTCACAGCTACTGAGCTTCAATTCTTATTGTATGGAACAGTGTCGCAGAAAGCAAAAAGTGGAGCTTATCTCTTCCTACCAGATGGCCCTGCTAAGGTATGCCAACATTATAAGACTTTTTTCTTTATTCTTCTTCTCAAAACCGCCTTGAGCCTTCAAATTTTCATAAAAGAGGCAAAGCAATTACTGAATGGACACAGAAGAAATCCACATTTTGTCCAAACATGAAGTACTGTATATCTGGTTGTGCACATAGATTAAGGTCCATTGGAAATTACCAGGGACCAGTGAGTCAGATACGCAAGTTTTGCTTTTAAAGTTGGTTTGTTAGAATAAGTTGTAACAACTTGAAATAATATGCTTTCTCTCCAAAATTAAAAACAGTGGCATTGACTTGAGACCATTTAATTTACAATGAAATGTTTCTGTTCTTTACAGCCAATGACTATTAATAAACCGCTGATCCGAGTGGTAAGAGGCCCTCTATTGTCGGAGGTTTACGCAGCTCTGCCGAACGTCGATCACTTTGTCACCATCAAGGGAACTACAGGTAAGGTCTGGTGACAGAGTAAACTATGAATAGTAGTAAACTTGCGGGTACAACCATGTATTAAATCTCTTTTGAGGGAGTGTTGGCTCTGAGAAGAGTCCGGTTTGGTCTCGATGTTTTGAGCAGTATACTCTGCTCTTCTTCAGGAGAAAGCTGGAATGCTTGAGGTGATGCAGCTTAAGTGTTGGTACTCCTTGTTCAAACTCCCCACCCCTCACTCCTCAGGATATGTCTTTAGCCCCCTTTACAGGATCTGAACAAAAAGAAATGTCCGCTAAGCTCTCTCATCTTTTCTGTTTCAATTTCTCTACCCAAGGTGTGGATTCCCAATCATTAAATATTTTGAACCATGTGGATATCCGGAATACTCGCAACCAGGAGCTGATCATGAGAGTCAAGTCCGATATACAGAACCCAGACAGGACGTTCTACACCGATCTCAATGGATTCCAGGTAATGTACGATACCAAGCACCCTACAGTAACAAAAGTAGTTGTAATTCTCATTTCACCCTATGGCACCAGACTATTTTGCTATCCAGCCTCTCTTTAGTTCACATTGACTTGAATAGCGGGGAAAAATGAGTGACTTGAAAAAATTTCTCTTCAACAAGATGGGAATTTTTTCTATGACAAACTTCTTAAGGGGTCTTGTCAAAACTCATTTAGGACAGGTAGTCATCTAACAATTCTCCAATGTCAAATTTGTGTTGGATTTCTGCCGGAATGTATTCGATGAGAGACATGATTTTAACTCGCTGAAAGGCACAGCTATCCGATGCCCAAAAGACATGTTCAACATGCCCAATACCCATTACTGTTGTTCCGGCAGAAAAACAAGATAATAAGAAATCGTTTTCTTCTTGTCTTAACTTTCAGCTTCAGCAACGGAAAACCTTGGACAAGCTTCCAATTCAAGCCAACTATTACCCGATGCCGAGCATGGCGTACCTGGAGTCCAGCAGCACTAGGATGTCGCTCCTTACCAGCCATCCGTCTGGAGTAGCAAGCCTAGAAACAGGCAAGTCTTAGAATAATAATAACGAGTTCTTATAAGTAGGATTTCTTATAAAGCGCATTTCACAATAGCGTCTCAGTGCGCTTTACATTAGTGCCCTGATCATTGGGCCAATAACATTCACTTATTCTTTCTCAGCTCCCTGGGGAGGGTACAATCTGAGCTGCCATGGCGCTCCAGTGGCTTTTTCTTGCACAATATCAACCTCTACCCTCGCAAGTACCCATTTATACCCCTGGGCGAAGAGAAGTAATTATTGTATCTTGCTCAAGGACACAACGTCATAACGTCAAATCCACACTTTACCACCAAAACTTGACTTTGATGCTTTAAATCACTTGGCAATAATTCTAAAAAGGAAACAATGTCTTTACCAGTGGTATGATTTATAACCATTTGGGTTTGGTGTTATCCTTTTCCAGGTTGGATAGACGTTGTTCTAGATCGACGTTTGAACCAGGATGACAGCCGAGGCCTCCAACAAGGTGTTCTCGACAACAAGCTGACGGGACTGAGTTACCAACTCCTCATAGAGCGCAATGATGGTGGCGCTACAGTTAAGCAGGTCAGGAATAGTCCACGTTCACTATGGGGGTGGCTAAAGGGGGATAGTAAGGTAGGGTGATTTGTTTTGTGTCCCACACGATGGGGCCCAGATTTGCTGTGAGATGCGGAATGCTTCTAAACTGCACGGTTTCTTTGGTGAGAATAACAATGTGTGGAAACTTGCTTACGTCGTCTTGGTGGAATGGTTGGATCTTTTCAGGAGAGGGACGTCTCCAACCCTAACTTTTTAAAGAAACTAAACTAACTGACAATGCAACATAGAAGGAAATGAAAAGGGACAATATATTTTTTATCGGACCGCAGTTATTATAGGAATTGAACATCTTTATTGTTATCATCAACCACATCAGCTAACTTCATTAAAAAGTTAACATTTTCCAGTGAGTTGACTAACCCTTTAAAATTATTCAACTGTACTGGTTTTGTAGGGTGGCACAACTATGTACAGAACTTAAAGTATACATGTTATCATATTGCAGATAGCTAGCTTATCTACTTTTCAAAACTACAGTGGATGATTTTGAATGGTCAGACAGTAGGAATTTCATAATCAAAATCATCATTATTATTTAATAACATTCATTGTAAGAACTGCATGTCAAAAAAAGCTCTCGCCAAATCTTCCAAATTCAAAGCACTGACTACCTTATGTTGAATACTAACTATTTAACTAATTCTTTTTGCACAATGTCTTCACAATGTCTTCGCTTGATTTTCACATCACAGTTGCCTTGGTTATGCTGCATTGCTTTATCGTGAATCGGGTACAATCCTTCAGAAATTGTTTGTCTCCTAAAATATATCATGACCAACAAAATCTTTGTGCTCGCAAAAACAAAACTGCTGGTATATACTTACACCTGTGTAAAATACTAAACCACAAATCTACTTATAACCAAATTGTTAAATTAAGTACCAACTTTCTTTGGCAAAACAGCCTAACTATGTGTTTACCGAGATAATCTGCTTTGTCATAAAAAGAGGATGAAAGTGCAGAGAGGCCGAGATAGGACATGGTATATTCACATCCATGCATAATAAGCCTTTTAAACTTCGAAATGGAAAAAGCACCCTCAATTTACCCAGAAATGATCTCATATAAGAAACCAACAAATGTTGAGTTAGGCAGTTTTGCCATGGAATGGCCGAGTAGGATTCGAACCTGTACCCTCCAGTTTGCTGGTCAAGTGCACCACCAACTACATCCAATAAATAATCCTGTTGATTTGATGACTTTGTTCTGATAGAGTACAGCACAGCCGGCCGGGTTCCCCTCCCTCCTCGGCCACGCAGCATCCGTCTCCTTAGAACATCCTCTCTACACCCATACGGCACTTCCTGAGAGTCAAGAAACCTCAAGTCAGTTGATCCCAGAGTTCCAGGTTCTTGACGAACAGTTGCCGTGTGACATTCACCTCTTGAACTTACGGACTCGGATCCAGCAGAGTAATAACGCCGTGGAGGCCAAGAGGGAAGCCTTCTTGTTGCTTCATAGGAGAGGATTTGACTGTAGGTATCCTGGACTGGCTCTGTCTTGTTCGACTAATGGCGGAAAGGTAAGATCCTGTCCCTAACTGCTCCCCTCCCCTCCCTCTGCCCCCAGCCATGTCCACACTCTGTCGTCCACCTAGCCCCATCCCTCCAGCCCATCTCTTAGCTCCATCCCCATCTCCTTTAACCTGCCCTACCCCAGTCCCCCAAGCCCTATTTACCACCCCTCCAGCCCAGCCCCATCCCTGTCCATCAAACCCTGTCCACCCAGCCCCTTCACGCAGCCATGTAGCCTCAACCCTCGAACCCTCCAGCCCCACCCTCATCCTCTCAGTCCCATCCCTCCATTCCCTTTCAACATTTCCAAGTCGATGACCTTCCATCTTTCATTCAAACTTGATATTGTAATCATGAATGAAACTGTTAAGTTTCTTGAAGAAAGAACAACATCAGCATTGTTGAATATAAAAATTTAAAAATATTGTTTATCCTTTTTTTAGGTTTCTTCAAGGAATTTATTTCAAAATCTCAACATCAGAGGCCTCCAGGCCACATCGCTATCAGGAATGTATGACGGAAACGAAATGGAAATTGATTCAGACTTCACCATCGAAACCATGGAGGTTAACACTTACAGAGTTCAATTCCACTGACAGCGGTCTCGCAGGCTTGTAGCAGAGACTAACTCCACTGACAGCGGTCTCGCACGCTTGTAGCAGAGACTAATATCACTGGCAGCGAGCTCGCAGGCTTGTAACAGAGACTAATTCTACTGAAAGCAAGCTGTCAGGCTTGTATTAGAGACTAATTATACTGACAGTGGGCTCGCAGGCTTGTAACAGAGACTAATTCCACTGGAAGCGGGCTTGCAGGCTTGTAACAGAGACTAATATTTACAACTGGACAACTTGAAGATCGTAGTATGTTCGAGAATAAAGACTGTGCTAGGATTGTAGGATTGACATCATTTGGTCAAGATATCATTTGGATAAGGGACTTGCTTATTCGGATCTTGAAAATGATTCATACTGGAGCCATTTTGGTCTACTCTACATTTCATTCCACTGACAGCAGGCTGGTAACAGAGACTAATATTTACTACGTACTCTGTTGTATGTAACTACTGACTCCGTAGTATGTACCAGAGTACAGACTGCATGGTGTAGGGTTAACATCATTTGTTTAGAGTTCAGTTGGATGAGGGACATTCGCTAAACTCCTATCTTGAATATGGTCCATTTTTGATCTACTCTACATTTCAGGGCCCGTCACTTGTCCGTTTCTTCCTTGTTTCAGTCTTTCTTTTGGTCTCATGGATCTTCTTTTGCCAGAATGCCAAGGTAATTTTCCACAAACGAAAACATTTGTGGTGATGTTGGAAGTGTGTAAAACCAGTACAACATAACCATCTAGAACAAGGTTTTAAGCCAGGATTTGGTAAAAGGGGTCCACAATTAATTTTCTTAGTTAAATGTCTTGCTCCGAACAACTGGGACTCATACCCACATTATGCTGAACAGAAACACAAGAGCTTGAGTTCGGTGCTCTTATCCGCTCGGCGATGACACCCCACCTTCCTTGCATGATTGGTCAGTCAGCCACTTGGCTGTGTAGAAAAATTAGAACACTTGACGCAACGAAACATACAAGTTGCTTGTAAAGATAGAGTTGATCAGGAACTATGTATAAAAGAGTGGACCAAAGGGCTCCTCTTAATTATTTAGAATCTGTTGATGTCAATGGATGTATATATTTCTAATCGTCAATCTAATACAAAGGAATTTTCCTATTTGTTGATCTTCTATTTTTTTAAGAAGTGTGAAAAGGCTTAAAAGTAAATGGACAGTGTGTAAAAACCACGTACAATGTGCCTTTGAAAGTTCTCTCACATGCTTTAAATCATCCATGCGTGCATTACCGTAATAACAAAAATCAGCGCTTATGGAAGCAGGTAGTTCCACGCTTAGGTATTTCACGAGTTAGCAGCAAATTTTGCTTGTGCGGGTTTATACCCCATGTTACTTGGCATTCTTCACCTACATAGCTAGCACAGAAATTTGGTGTCTGCCCTGTAACTGAAGATTAGTGATCGTAAGCGCAGAATTTTGGTGTTAAGCAGTCGAGCCATGAAATTAGGCTCCCAAGTTTATTCACTGACTACATTGTTTGACTTGAGTGCCAGGCTTCAGATATGAATTACCAAGGATGGTGTGGGCCAATTTTATAAAGCTTTTAAGCAGAAAACAATTTCTTTGCTAGGCAAAAAATTGGGGAAACCAATGGCAACAATTTAACCTTATGACATTTTGGTTTGTAACCTGTTTTAGCTATTAAAGGAGAAATTTAGCTTTGTTGTCAAGCAGCTTATTTCCATTCTCTCTCTATAGAAAAGTTAATGGCATTACAAAAATAGTCTGGTTCTACATATGATAAAAGATAAAGAGATCTTGTACATGTCAAAAAAGGAACTTGACAAGTTTTAATCTTATGTAAAGATACAGATTTCGTTTACTGCTTCAATAAGTATCCTCATTTCAAGAGAAAACTAAACTAAATTCATTTGCAGTTTGTGCCAAATAGTGTCAGTTTTCTTTTTTATATATTGATGTACATCTGCAGAAATCAGAGTTTAAATTTAAAAGGGGGTAAAAGTTTTATATCAACTCCCACCTTTTGTTCAAAGGGAAAATCCTTGATTTGAAGCTTGAAGTAAGAGCTGAAGAACTAAGCCCTTTTAATCCAATCCCAATCCCTTCCCTTGGTCTACATAAAATCTTATTTAGATGTTTGTTATTTAATTTTACGTGGGATTTATTAAAATGGCACTACCATGATTATGTGATGATGATGTCGTGGCCTAATTTCATAAAGCTGCTTAAGCAGAAAATATAGCTTAACAACTCGGCTACTAAGCAGAAATGAATAGGATCCAGTCACTAACGGTACTTGTGTTGTGGTTACCTTATTCCGGTGAGCATAATTTTGTTGTGCTTAGTATCTGTTTAAGCTTAAGTAGCTCTATGAAATTGGGCCCAGGTGTATTGGGTAACTTGTAGTTGTTTTGGAGTATTGGTGGAATTGCATTATTGCAATATTCAACTATTTTTGCTGTTTGAGTTGTTTGTAGTTGCTGCAAGCATAAGGGTAACACTTATCAGTTTATTATATATATTTTTAACACAAGAAAATCAACGTTGGATGATTAAGGATTACTGATGATTTGTATAGATTCTTTTGTAACTGTACATAAGTTTCATGTATATTCAATGAATATAATTATTGAAAAATCATGAGCACATTGACTGTGTAATCAGAAACTATGTTATTTAATTATGACTATCTTTATTATTATTTTCCCCTTCTTCTTATTTTTTTCAAGTAGATAACAACTTCAGATATTATATTTTTGGTGTTCATTCCACAGTAAACATCACATAAAAATGTGTGCGCTTTTAAAATAGGCAAATGATAACCTTTGAGCATTGGAGAGCTGTTGATAGTACAAAACATTGTGGGAAACAACTCCCTCTGAAGTTATGTAGTTTTTGAGAAAGAGGTAATTTCTCACTAAAATAATAAAAGACTTCTAGCTAGAAGTTTTTTATTCCTATCTGAAAGCACACAAATTTGTCTAACAAGGGTGTTTTTTCTGTCATCATTTTCTCGCAACTTAGAGGACCGATTGAGCCCAAATTTTAACAGGCTTGTTATTTTACGCACATGATGGGATACACCAAGTGAGAAGACTGGTCTTTGACAATTACCAAAGGTGTACCTTCCCTTTAATCCTATTTTAATGTAGATCCAATAAAACTAACCTGTGAAAATTTTATTTCAAAAGATGCTAGCATTTTTTGAGGTGTTGCTGAAAATCTGGAGTGACAAATCTGTGAAACATTTAATATGCAGAAACATTTCTCAGATTGAAATGTTTTTGAATCCCTCTGTCTTAAACCACAATCCTTAGAGGGTTATCGATTCTCAGAATTGTTATACATTATCAACAGCTGTCACAGTGCTTCTTACCAAATAAGATTTTATGGTCATTTATTTTTGGAGCAATTTTCAATGGTATACCACTGTACCCTCCAGAGTCCATTTAAGAACGTAAAAGAGCTGGGTTGAAAAAAAATTTGCTAGAAAAAGGTTGCATGTTAAAATCGGGAGTTGTGTGTACACAGTTTTTTAGTGGTTCCCAACTTAGTTGTATAGTTATATAATAGTAGCTCTATGAAATAGGGCTGTTGTAACGACAAAAAACATGCTGGGAACCACTGGAAAAAAAGAGAAAAAAATGCATGATGGTGATAATGTTCAGAAAGCTGAGCCTCAATTTATGATGGCTGCTTACCACATAATTCTGCGCATATAGCCCTTATGTAAAGCATGTGATCCTATGGGCTGTAAGCACAGAATTCTGCTGTTAGCACGGCATAAACTTGGGCCCTGCTTCAATAAAGGGCCAAATTCCGGCTTAAAATCCTCAACAACTGTTATATGTCATTCAAATTTCCTTCATTTATTTACTATTTTGAAATTGGGAGAAAGTTGTATTCAGATGTGGAAACAACTTTTAAGATTTGTTTGACAATCAATTCCTTGCAAGGAAGAAACAGTTTCCTATAAATCTGGTAGTAGTCTTGAAATCAAGTCGGTAATTGTTAAGCACGGGAGCGGTACACTCATCCTGGATCCCAGTATGTGTGTGAGTCAGTGGCAATTACCGCTACCTACGACCGTTGTATGAATGACTCGCACTGTGACTGTTGCATGAACGGCAGAATGTGTGTTTGTAACAAATAGGCAGCGCCTAACGACTTGTCATCAAGTCTAATCTGGTAGTAAAAAACATGACTGTCGGATGTCATTGCATTTGCCGGTACATGTACATGTTTTACTAAACTTACCATCTATGCATTGCATCATGAAATATATCTCTAGGTAATAGTAGTTGTTCGTTTGTTTCTCATTGTATTGTTCACAACTTGTGAATATATTCTCGATCTTCACACTAGTTTTAGTTAGTCTCAGATGAATTATTTTGGTCCTAGAGTGACCAAATATTTTAACAAGGCCTTGAAATCTGCTCTTGTAATTAGTCCAGATTGTTATTTTTCTTTAGTATTGTCTTAAGTGATCCCAACGACCACACCTAAACTTCCATTTCTCTTTCTGGATTTCAGGGCCTGTTGGTTGTCATTTTAATTTACTTTCAGAGATCATTAAAAAGCTTGAATTGTGCCCAAGATTTTCTTATCTCAAAAGTATCCTCTTATAATTTGGGAGATATGGATTAATACTCTATGATTATTATTTGCTGATTTCTATTTATTACTCAAAATTTGTTGCAAGGTCCGACATAGACGGTGCAAGTCTCACACATCATTATTCTTCTTGGACAAAGTTTGTCCCAAGTTGCTATTTGGGACCAACTAGTTGGTCTTAACCATATGAAGTCTTATGAGTGTGCGATTCTGTTTACCTCAAATACTTTAGTTTAGCGTAATTTATGGCTACAAACATTATATTATAAACATATGAAAGTCAAATAAATTTCACAAATCAACAGAGAAAATTCAGGAATAAGACTTGACTTCCGTTTCTGATTACCAGTCACGTACTTATTTACAATGTTGCCCAACTGAGGTTCATGTTATCATAAAACCTATGCAATGGTCATCCACAATCAGTCATGGTTGGCAATTGGGGTTTCTAAAAATCAAAAGCATCCTTATCACGAGTCTTGTGTCAATGTTAGTTTCAAAAAAACCATTTAGATAACATTCAAACTGAAATAGTATGTATTGCAAACTGCTTAGGGTGTACACACGTATATATACTTATAAGACTGGTATTCATAGAAAAGTACAGTCTTCATTTGAGTTATTTCCCGTTCTCAATACGCCCACAACTTGCAGTCTGTAGCCTTCAATCTGGCAAGAGTGAAAACACCCATACATTTAGTAAGGTTGGAAAATAAAAAAAAAACGAAAAATGGACATTTGGCCATTTCTATTGAAAGGTAAATTGCTTTCCACTTTTTCGTGGGTGATAAGAGTGTGAAAGCTGGCTACGAGAAGATGGAAGGAAATCACCGGGATCTGAGGCAGTTTATTCAAAAATACATCCTGCATCTTAACAGTTGAGAGTTACAGGGAAACTAATTTTATTAGACAACTCTGAACACAAGTTGAACAAATACAGTTACCTATAATAAGTAAACAAACCTCAAATAAAATACATTTGCATAAAAAATCTTTTTTTTTTTTTACTTCATTATGGCATTATACAGCAGCCAACAATTTTTCAGACCTGTTTTGCGTTTGGAAAAAAACTGTATAAATATTAATTTTTTCTTTATCCTTCTTTTTTTTGCACATGCATATTAACTATCAGTCAATGAAAGGTCTTCTATGACTTAAGCGAGGGCGCTATTTAAGCTTCTGATGTATATGCGCATAAGGTCTATAAGTTAAGTTGATATGGAAACATTTCAGGAAAAATAAACGGTGCACAGGAATTCTATTAGCTTGTCACTATAGTATTATCAATTTGTTTAAAGGCAGTGGACACTATTGGTAATTACTCAAAATATTTATCAGCATAAAAACCTCACTTGGTAACGAGTGATGGGGAGAGGTTTATAGTATAAAACATTGTGAGAAACGGCTCCCTCTGAGGTGACGTAGTTTTTAAGAAAGAAGTAATTTTCCACAAATTTGATTTCGAGACCTCAAGTTTAGAATTTGAGGTCTCGAAAATCAAGCATCTAAAAGCACACAACTTCGTGTGACAAGGGTGTTTTTTCTTTCATAGTTATCTCGCAACTCCGACGACCAATCAAGCTCAAATTTTCACAGGTTTGTTATTTTTATGCATATGTTGAGATACACCGACTGTGACGGCTAGTCTTTGACAATTACCAATAGTGTCCAGTATCTTTAAGACGTGTTCATTGTCTTTAAGATGTGTTCATTGTTATTTCACTAAAAAGCTTGTCCTCTGTAGGTCAACAAATTATACTGGAAAAAAACAAAACCGGCAAGAAAAAAAACCCAAAAGTTCAAGATATGCCTCAAAATCGGGATACAAGTCCCTGCAAAACTCAGCAAATTGCACACATTGTATCTGTAATCTAAGACAAAGAAACATGGATCATTAACAAGGATCGTAATCCAGCTAAGAAGCTCAAGAACAGTAACACAGTAACACAGTGAGGTTTGGCAACAAAATTATTGCTGCGTTCAATTAGCTTCCCTGGGTCTCCCCTGACAAGAACATCCCATTATTTCTCAAAACACAAAATCTCTTGGCAAATAACAATCCACCCTTAAAACCCACAAAGATATAACTGTTACGCCAATTTAATATTTTACGCAAAGCAGAGAGTACCAGTAATGGGCACAATAAATCATTAAGGCATCTTGGTTGATAACCTGCTCTCGGCATTCTTGTGAAATTTCTATATTCTACAAAAATTTTCTCTGCAAAGTTTAGCGCCTTCTAGTAACTGAGCTTAGCACTTGGATTCTGGGGCTTTGACTGGAGGAGAAAGGAAATATTCCCTGGTAAATTACAACCTTATAATTATTAAGAATTATGAATTCCTCTTTTGGAATTTTATACGGCACACATGTTTAAGTTGAAGTCATGAAAGTGTATACAAACTTCCTCTTACAGAGATTGTGTGTGAGGGGATGGTGTCCAAAAATTATAAGGAAGGACAATCTACAAAAAGCGCTGACAAGACTTTAGTCCACTTCCTCAATGGTAGGACCACCGCTGTTTCCACCAGCATCAGGAGCTTCACCACCCCCTGGCATACCGCCTGGCATACCCCCTGGCATACC
The DNA here is from genome assembly GCF_902459465.1 of Asterias rubens. Classification (NCBI taxonomy): domain Eukaryota; kingdom Metazoa; phylum Echinodermata; class Asteroidea; order Forcipulatida; family Asteriidae; genus Asterias; species Asterias rubens. The sequence goes on along the minus strand of NC_047064.1, from coordinate 21,381,144 downwards.
CCCTGGGGCACCACCAGTAGTTTGGTACAATTTGGTGATGATGGGATTGCAGACTTTCTCAAGTTCCTTTTGACGATCCTCAAACTCATCTTTTTCTGCGGTCTGAGAAGAGATCAAACATTTTTAGCTTTTGGAAAGACAATTTTTTTGTTTTTATCTATAGTTATATAAGTTTGTAGATATGTCATCCTTGTAAGTGAAACCCAAAATACTTTGAACTTATATCAAATAGTATTTGATTACTCCTACACTTAACATTTGAATTCTAACTGGTCAATTAGAGAAACCAATCCATGAAGGTACCTACCTGGTTATGATCTAGCCAGTCCAAGACCTCCTTACATTTATCTAAGATGGTTTGCTTATCTTCCTCACTGATCTTATCCTTCAGTTTATCGTCTTCTACTGTGGACTTCATGTTGTAGGCGTAGGACTCCAGACCATTCTTAGCGGTGATGCGGTCAAGTTGAGAATCATCCTCTGCCTTGAACTTCTCAGCGTCTGCGACCATCTTCTCAATTTCTTCCTTGGAGAGACGACCTGGAGGCAAATACAGAATTCAAAATTGTGGTTTGATTGGTTGGACTGAAATTTGGTACAATGGTTTACAGATTTATAACAGTACTTGAAATACCCAGTGTACCACTGACAATTCATTTACTTTTTTAAGTCTTCCATTGCCTGCTTTATTTTTTATTTTTGCACCTAAAATTCCAAAATTTGTTTATGTTTTGAAACTATGTATTAATTTTTTTTTAATAAGTCTTTCTTACCAAACAAAATAAATCGTGCTGTTTGTGTTTCCTTGGTTCATCCCAACTTCAATAGTAATTCTTGAGTGATAAAGACCTCTTGTTCATTCATTACTATTCTTACATCTGTACTTCACAGAAGTGTTTACAGTAACGTGTAAAATGCTTGGACTGACCCTTTGACCTCATTTTGACCTGGACATGACCTCAAGGTCACGGACTCACCTTTGTCATTTGTAATGGTGATCTTGTTCTCTTTGCCTGTGCTCTTGTCTGTTGCTGCTACATTGAGGATACCATTAGCATCAATGTCAAAGGTCACCTCAATCTGTGGGATACCTCTCGGCGCTGGAGGAATTCCGGACAGCTCAAACTTGCCCAGAAGATTCTGAGGGTCGGGAAATTAAATCATTTACAAATCTAAAACAAAATCATTTCATGTAATAATCGTTGGTGTGAAGCCAAGGACCCTAAGAAAACAAACTTAAAGGAACACGTTGCCTTGGATCGGACGAGTTGGTCTATAAAAAGCGTTTATAGCCGTTTGTTATAACATGCATATGGTTGGAAAGATGTTTTAAAAGTAGAATACAATGATCCACACAAATTTGCCTCGAAATTTCATTGTTTTCTATTTACTTTGCGAACTAAGACAATCGGCCATTTATGGGAGTCACAAATTTTACTCCCATAAATGCCCGACCGTGTTCGTCGACGAGGTAAAAGGAAAACCGTGTAATTTCGAGGCGTGTTTGGGTGGATCATTGTACTCTACTTTTAATACATCTTTCTACCCATATGCATTTTATAAAAAAAACGCTTACAAACGCTTTTCAAAGACCAACTCGACCGATCCAAGGCAACGTCTTCCTTTAATCACTGTACTAGCCTAGAACCCAATGGAGAGTTTAGAAAATCAAAACAAAATCATTTAATTTAATTTCTTAATTCTGGTTGTGAAGCCAAGGATTCTCAGAGAAGCAAAACTTATTCACTGTACTCGCCAAGAACTTCATGGAGAGACGACAAGGAAGGAAGTTTCAGTTCTTGATGTGGTAGGAAAACATAAGAGAATTATTCCAGGGAAAACCAAATTAAAAAGTGCCCTGGGTTGGATTCGAACCAGGGGTCCCAGAGGTGGAAGGCGAGGGGACAAAAACACTACCCCAACCCAACTGCTCAGAATTTGACATCTAAGATATATTCAACTAAAATACAATTTTGAACTTGCAATATACAATTTTAAATTCCATTTAATAATAAACAAGGTTCATAAAAAAGACAATCAAATGCAAACAAATAAAAGCATGAATGAACATCTTAAATGACATTCTAAAGGCAAATTTAAAAAAACAACAACAACAACGATATAAGACATAAGATTTGACAAGAAGATGCATTTTCAAAAGCATAACAATTTTTATGATAAATATATACTTAAAGCTACATAAGATGCTAGAGATTTTTGGGTAATAAGTAATAATAAACAAAGACATATTTTATAAAAAACACAAATACATATTAAAGTTACTACATGAATGGAGTAATTTTTTAACAACCATTTTTTCCCAGAGAAATTATAAAATAAAAATTTTACAAAACCGAAAAACTTACATTGTCTTTGGTAAGAGGGCGTTCTCCCTCAAACACCTGGATGAGTACGCTCGATTGATTGTCAGAGTACGTGGTAAAGACCTTGGAGTTCTTAGTAGGGATGGTGCTATTTCTCTTGATCTGTGAAGTCATGACACCACCGGCGGTCTCGATACCTAGGGACAGAGGAGCAACGTCCAGGAGCAACAGGTCCTGTACTTCTTCTGATTTGTCCCCGGACAAAATGGCCGCCTGAACAGCTGTTAAGAGATATAATGGTATTGGTTTATTTGCTCATTTCATTACACAACCTTAAAAGTACAAAGTTACACAACAAAGAAATGTTAAATTTTAGCCTGAACAGGTTTGAGAGGAAACAATGGTATTGGTTTATTTATTACTGTTTATTACACAACAGTACGAGCACCAATAACATGATGAACAGGAAACAATGAAAAAATGGTCAGTTTTAGAAGTGGGGGGAGGGGGGGGGAACCCACACAAAGCTAGGACTGAAAACCCAATCCACATGAAAGGCTCTCATCTGAGGTGAGATTCAAACTGGGGTCTGTTCAGGTGAAAAGAAGGGAAAGAAACCACTGAGCCAACCTGACTCCATGTATATGACATTAGGATTATGGTCATAACAATGCACACTGGTTAATTATATTAATCATGTATATAATTCATTAAAAATATACTCTATCAAAATTCTGCAGCAAGCCAAGAAAAAGCTGAGGGAAAATTAAGCAAAATAAAATGCACCACAAGAATACACAGTATTGACAAACACCAGATTTGAAACAGTAGGTAAACAAATACAGTACAATTATAATACAAAATAGTACAAAACAGAATATTGCAAATGCTTTTTAAAACTTTGTCAGAAGTAATGAAGAACTACAAACTGCAATTCTACAAACAATACAAATTACTATGGTAATACTGACGAGTCATCTTAAGATGCATCTTAGTGCTTTGTGAAACAAAGCTCAGGTCATTCGTTAAAAAGAACAATCTTTCAAACTGGTGCCCTGTCTCTATCCTGTTAATTCAGTACAAAGAGAGAGAACCAGTCTACTTGATTGACATGCGATCTTACCTGCTCCATACGCCACAGCCTCGTCAGGGTTGATACTCTTATTCAACTCTTTCCCATCAAAGAAATCTTGCAGCAACTTCTGGATCTTAGGGATGCGGGTAGAGCCGCCAACGAGCACCACCTCGTCAATCGTTTTCTTCTCCATCTTAGCGTCCGACAGAGCCTTAGCGACGGGGCCCATGGTGTCGCGAAACAACTCGTTGTTCAACTCTTCAAAGCGAGCACGGGTGATTGACGTGTAGAAGTCAATTCCCTCAAAGAGCGAGTCGATCTCAACACTGAAAAACATTTATAAAAAATAACTTAAATTTTCGTTTGTTATCTCAACACTGAAAAAATATTTTAAAAAAATAACATTAATTTTTGTTATCAGATATTTCAAACTATTACTGCCACACCCTAAATCCCCACAGGCAATCACAATCACCCACTCTTATGTCACTCCTCACCAAATTGTTAAGACTTCAATAATATTTGTCTTCTTTGTAGGTACATGTATACATTGATACTCAAGAAGATTTGGAAATATTCATGAGACTCGTAGTCAACAGTGGAAGTGTCATGGCCGAGCGGTTAAGAGCACCGAATTCAAACTCTGGTGTTTCTGATCAGCATAGTGTGGGTTCGAATCCCCAGTCGTGTCCTTGAGCAAGACACTTAACCATTTCTTTGTCCTTCGTATGGGACGTAAAGCCATTGGTCCCATGTGTTGTGTAACGCATGTAAAAGCACCCAGTGTGCTTATCCGAAAGAGCAGGGGTTCGCCCCGGAGTTCCTGGCTGTGGCTGCTGTATGCGCCATAGCACCTTGTGAAACCCTTATAAGGTGCTAAATAATTTGGTCTCAGAGTTCATCACTGCAATAACCTATCCTCCTGAAAGTTTGTACATACTCTGCGCCTTGAGTACCTTGTTTGGTAGATACGTACGCTAGATAAGACTTCGATATCATTATTATTATTATTATTATTATTTCACACAAAGATATAATTATGTGATGTAACATATATGATGTAACATATGTTCAATTGGTAACACAAGACCATCAGGCTTTTCCAGTCTGGAGTTTACTGTCCCAGCTCTGAAATCACTTGCCTAGGGCTTGCGATCCAGACTTATTTTGAAGTTCCAAACTTACTTTGCCTGTGTGCTTGATGATAGAGTCCTCTTTGCTCGTTCACACGCCGTCCTAAGACGTCTTAAAGATCTCTTGTTGGCTGAGATGTCTTTCTTGTGTTTACGCTTGAACTGCTCAATAAAGTGGTTGACCAGTCTGTTGTCGAAATCCTCCCCTCCGAGATGGGTGTCTCCGGCCGTTGATTTGACTTCAAAGATGCCGTCCTCGATGACCAAGATGGACACATCGAAGGTACCGCCACCTAAATCAAAGATGAGAACATTGCGCTCTTTCCCGACCTATAACACCAAATAAAAAAGTTCCTTGTGTCAACCATCTACAAACCGTCAAACCCCATCTACAGTACCAATAATTGCAAGTCTACAAACTCATCCCCTACTTTCTTAGCAACGCCCTTGAGACTATGATCGGGGGACTAGTGACAAATAAAACAATTGTAGATCGCAAGGTGAAATGAAGTACGCCATTGCAGTAAAAACAACTTTCTTGCAACAATCTATCAGAGCAGACAATGACAATTTGGCGACTACTGAAATTCATGACTCGACTAGTTGCCCTACTAATTGTGGCTTTGACTCAAGTCGCACTAGTCACCACTAGGCCTACTTGAGACAACTCGCAATGACATTAGCTCATCTTAGAAAAGACTTCCCAAAAAGATTGACAACTAGCCTCTGCTTATGTTGCTGAAGATTGTCTGATTGTTTGCTTTCATGTTCACCAAACCAGTCGATAAGAAACTGGTTTGAAAATGAAAAAGAAAGAATTTTTCCTGTAGGCACATTGATTTTGACCAAGACGATTGGATTTACGTTCAAGGACAATTTTCAGAAATGTGCCTTTCAAGGTAAAAGATACCTTTGGTGTTTTTGAACCGTTGGATTAATTTCATTCTATATAAAAGTAGATATGCAACAAAAATAGCTTGTGAAAATTTCATGTGGGAGCGTTTTTAAGATATCAACGAAATCTGGAGCAATTATGTCCATGCAGGAAGAACAATCCGTAAGGTGAATACTGAGAAATGTTTCTTGCATGAAAAGTTTTTCATATTGAAATTTTTTGAATCCCTTTTTCTAAAACCAAATTCCTTAGAACGGAATCGTTTCTTAAAATGATAAACATGATCAAAAGTTGCAGTGCTTCTTACCAAGTTTTTATGGGCATTCATTTTTGGAGTCATTACAAGAAGTATACCTTCCCCTTAACCTCTTCTAAGAAAATCAAAAAGTTTGAAATAAATTTAATAAGAAGAACAATAGAGTGAAACCACTTACCTTCTTATCTAGACCATAAGCGATGGCCGCTGCAGTTGGCTCATTAATGATACGTAGAACCGTCATTCCCGAGATGGTTCCTGCGTCTTTTGTAGCTTGGCGTTGAGAGTCATTGAAGTAGGCTGGCACGGTCACGACGGCATTTGTGACAGTCTAGAGAAAGATTTAAAAACTCAATGATGTGAACGAAACAAACAGATTGTTGAAAACAGATCAAAAACAGACACAAATGCCCCGCAAGCCAGTCCTTTTCGCGACATTTGACCTAGCTGGTCTGTAAAAAAAAAGGCTTTGTATCCCAAGACCAATCCACACAGCAGCTCATATGCCAAGTCTTTTGAAAATTATCACTAGAACAAGTTTTCTGCAACACACCTTCCCGATATTGGGCCAGGTGTCAACCAACTTAGCATTCTCTAGAATGATCATAGGGCTTCACGAAAAGACAAACCTTTCCAAGAAATGCTTCAGCTGTCTGCTTCATCTTAATGAGTACCATAGAGCTGATCTCCTCGGGGAAGAATGTCTTGCTCTCTCCTTTGTAGTCGACTTGAATCTTGGGCTTACCTCCTTCCTCGATGACGTTAAACGGCCAGTGCTTCATGTCTGCTTTCACCACAGACTCGGAGAACTTACGGCCAATCAGACGCTTAGCATCTGCAAATGAAAACAGGAAGACATAGGGCATTTAAAACTCAGAATGTTTTTAAATCTGTAAACTTGTATATTTCAAGCTGCATAATTGCACATTGGCCCAAAATATGGAAAGTTTTAAAATTCTTAACAATAGTTGTGCTCTTTCCATACCTATTAAACACCAAACCCAATGAGTCCCTCATATCAACCATCTACAAACCATCAAACCCCATCCACAGTTCCAATCATTTCAAGTCTACAAAGTCACCACCAATTTCTAAGCAACACCCTTTGAGACAACTCAAAAGGATATAAGCTCATCTTAGAAAAGAATTCACAAAATGATCGACAACTAGTCTCTGCTTAAATTGTTTGCTTTCAAGTTCACCAAACCGATCAATCATAGACTGGTTGGAAAAATGAAAATGAAAGTAATTTTTCTGTAGGCACATTGATTTTGACCGAGACGATTGAATACGTCCAAGGGCAATTTTCAGAAATGTGCCTTTAAAGGCAGTGGACACTATTGGTAATTACTCAAAATAATTATTAGCATAAAACCTTTCTTGGTGACAAGTAATGGGGAGAGGTTGGTGGTATAAAACATTGTGAGAAACAGCTCCCTCTGAAGTGCCATAGTTTTGGAGAAAGAAGTAATTTTCCACGAATTTGATTTCGAGACCTCAAGTTTAGAACTTGAGGTCTCGAAATCAACCATCTAAACGCACACAACTTTGTGTGACAAGGGTGTTTTCTTCTTTCATTATTATCTCGCAACTTTGATGACCGATTGAGCTCAAATTTTCACAGGTTTGTTATTTAATGCATATGTTGAGATACATCAACTGTGAAGGCTAGTCTTTGACAATTACCAATAGTGTCCACTGCCTTTCAAGGTAAAGTATAACTAACGATTTTTGTTTATAATTCTGAACAATAGTTAAATGTCAAACATGTAGGTGTGTCATGGCCGAGCGGTTTAGAGCACTGGACTTAAACTCTAGTGTTTCTGATCAGCAGAGTGTGGTTTCAAGTCCAATTTCACAAAGATCTAAGATTGATCGTAACTGCAAATCAATCGTAGTTGCTAAGTAAAATGTGATGTCAGAATACAAATCACTATGGTGATACCGAAAATTTGTCATGCGATGAATTTTATTGCTTTGTGAAATCGGCACTATGTGACACCCTTCCTCCATGGTGACATTAAAGGAACGTTACAGAATTGGTAAGAAAAAAAATCGGGAAGATCACAGATTTACATAAATCTTACACGATCTGATGATGATGATAGCAGAAAACATCCCTTGAAATATTTCTGTCTAGAATTTCATATTTGATGAGAAATAAATAATCTAATTTCGCGTTTGGAGTTCATCGCTCAGTAAGCGTTTTATTCATTTTTGTTTGGGCGTCGGTGCAATGCAAAATTTGAAATCGGTTTTTCACTATTCTCTCGTGACCCAGATGGTCGATCAATCTCAAACTTCTACAGGTTTGTCAGTTTATGTATATGGTGAATTACATAAAGTGCTTACACTGCCAGCAACTGTTTTGCTAGCAAAACCAATTCTGTAATGTTCCTTTAAGCTATAGAACGTGTGTACTTTGGTTGGTAGTGCACGTAAAAGAACCCAGAACACTTATCTTGGAGAAGTAGGATTAATGGTTAACCCATGTGTTTTGGGTTCACACAGGTTTCCTCAGGCATGCGATGTAGAGGGACTAAGTTCACTTTGACGCATCCTTTGTTTCATGACTAACTCACCAAAGACTGTGTTGCTGGGGTTCATTGCGACCTGATTTTTAGCGGCATCCCCGATGAGACGTTCTGTGTCTGTGAAGGCTACATAGCTTGGTGTTGTTCTGTTGCCCTGGTCGTTGGCAATGATTTCTACTTTTCCATGTTGGAAGACACCTACACAGGAGTATGTTGTGCCAAGGTCAATACCGACAGCTGGAGCGGTGGCCATGTTGAGTTCTACAAACGAAATTTTTAAACCTTTCAATATTAATATTATGGTAATTTTGAATGCTGACAGACGGAAAAGTTTCCGTATGGCGCCACCACTCTTTCATTCGATATGAAATAATATAGTATCTAATTTACCTCAATGAGATATCCCTTTTTGTAAAAATGAGTGAAAAGGTGGTGGCGCCATACGGAAAGTTATCCTGACAGACACTCCCAGTACCTCAACAATGAAGTGAATGTGATGAACATAATCAATCAGCAGATCAGTGACAAATGTTGTATGCAAATAACAAACTGTTTATCTTATCTGAAAAGTTTCAGTATGGCGCCACCACTTTTCATTTGATATGAAATAAAACAGTATCATTCTTAATCTAACCTACCTAAATAATGAGATATCCCTTTTTGTAAAAATGGGTGAAAAAAAGTGATGGTGGCGCCATATTAATAATATATACGGAAAGTTATCATTCTTATTGGAAAAGTTTCCGTATGGCGCCACCACTTTTTCATTCGACATGAAATAGTATAGTATCTAATTTACCTCAATGAGATATCCCTTTTTGTAAAAAATGTGTGAATAAGTGGTGGCGCCATACAGAAAGTTATCCTTCTTATTTATTATTAAATAAATATTTATAGTCCATGGTACTTAATTGCTCCATGATGATGTTGATATGCGCTCTGTTGATAAATAAGCATAAGGATAACTTTCCGTATGGCGCCACCACTTTTTCACTCATTTTTACAAAAAGGGATATATCAATCAGGTAAATTAGATACTATATTATTTTATTTCGAACGAAAAAGTGGTGGCGCCATACGGAAACTTTTCCAAGCTTAATTAGAAATAATATTAATTGAATACAATGACATTTAGAACTACTATCACCACCCCCCCCCCCCCCCCCCCCCGCCGGCTAGGCCCACTGCACTGTTTGACCAAAAAAGGACAAAACCCAAAGTCAAAGCCACGAGGCGAGAGTACTCGTGGTGGAGGACAAATGAAAAGGGCTATGAATATTATTAAACCACCTTTTTGGGCTAGCTCCATAGGTTGAAACACCAAAGAGAAAGGGCAGATATTTATTGCTCTATGTATGCTGTGAATACACACATCACATCATCCTTGATCACGCCTCACATGCATAAAGCGATAAGAGCAAGGAATGCGGCATGCCATTCGAATTCTCAATCTCTGATGACCGAGTTCGGAGACGAAACATGAGGCGAGGCATATAATTATGACCACGCAACACATGACCCGAGAAAGGGAAACTACACATCATAAGAAATAACATTTTTTAACAGCAGGCGTGCAGCATGCAGGACGGGGAACTAAAAACAAACTACAGGAAATATATTTCCCTAATTAATATCTTTAAACAAAGAATGAATTCCCATTTTTAATAAGAAACGTACCAATTTAGTCCAGGTTTCAAGAAAAATGAGGAGGAAGTCCCGGAGTATCGAGCCCGTAACGAGCGATGATGATGATGAACCCGTTTACATGCGTTTACTAACGTTAATTCCACATGCAAGGCATGCAGCAGCTAGCTACGCGTACGACACATCCCCATGCAGCCTAGACTTGTGGACAAGTCGTTAAATCGGCCCCACGTGCTGAGATAGTGCTCCCCCGACAACACTGCTCTCGCGCGAACTCACTGCTCTCGCGCGAACTGATGGCTCCCCGATTTTGACTCCTCAGGAGTCAAAATCGGGGAGCCATCAGTTCGCGCGAGAGCAGTGAGTTCGCGCGAGAGCAGTGTTGTCGGGGGAGCACTATCTCAGCACGTGGGGCCGATTTAACGACTTGTCCACAAGTCTACATGCAGCCTAGCATGGACGCATCCGCATCCCCAAACTCTACGCATGCCGCGCGCGAGTGTGAAGCCCACACCAATCTAATGACGTCATCATCGAGCAAAGGGACTTTGGTGTGCAAAAAAAGAGAGTTCTGGAACCCGTCGGTAAAAACCCACATGATGAAAGGCAACACGTGCTCTGCTACTACTCGGCCGTCCATCATGTGAACACCACAAACATTCATACAAGGTGTATTATGAATTTTGATGGGTTGTGCCCAATTGTATCCCAAGGTTTTCTTATCCCCACCCATGGTTTAATTTGCCCCCCCCCCCCCCCGGAAGAAAAGAAGAAAAAAAAGTCTTCGAAAAAAAGTACATCCCTCCTCGAGATCCTCTGATAAATATGAATAGGACTTTATGAAACACCAGTGGCATGAAATGATGATGTCATGAATTAGCCTAGTACTAGCTCAAGTGGTATTAAAGTGATTTTAGAAATATTTAGTGGGTTGCTTTTAGTGAACACCCGGCCCAAGAGAGCTAGTCGGCAATAAAATAAATAAATAAATCTGGACAAATATAAATGTGAGTTTACAGTGAATTGTGATTCTTGGGTTGGGTATGGAGCCTATGTGTAAAGGATGTGGATGGACAAATTTGCCTGGTGTCAGATGCAATTGTGTCCGCCATGCAATACTGTCCGCTCCGGACACTTTTGCATATGCAATCGTGTCCGGGGGCTATGCAAAAACGTCCGGCGGACATGTACATGACTGTACATTTACATGTGTGTGCGCGCGCGCGTAAGCGCGAGCGTGCATGTACTGAACCTACGTATATGCAGCATGAATATTCACATATAATTATTATTGCAGCGAATATCCATGTCATTCATACATGACATGCATTTAGCTTGTAAAAAAAATCGCGATCGTGTTCCGTTGACCCGGGGCGTTTAATTTACTGCAATGACGGTTTTGCACGGGGCGGACACAACTGCATATGCAAATGTGTCCGGGCGGACGCAATTGCATTATGCAGCAGCGTCCGGGCGGACACGATTGCATATGCAAAACTGTCCGGCGTACATTATTGCAATAATGTCCTCCGGAAAGTAATTGCATGCGAGACACCGGTCAGAACGACCCTTTATCAAAATTGACTAGAAAGGACGGGTATCTAGTTTAGGGTTTGTCAAATAAACCTTGTATTCAAAAGCACTAAATACGATCGACCCCGTGTTCGGCTATGTACACAAGTACTACAGCCGGGAACGTTCGATAGTAGGCTGTCTTTATGATATGAAACTTCGGGCACTACTGCTGCGGCTGTTCGTGCATGTCTTGCGTGTCTTATGTAAGGGTTTGTGGCTGCGTGTTTACTTGAAGTTTCTTCTTTCTTGAATGGTTTGAGAATATAGGAGATTCTTTTACAATGATTCGGTAAGTAAGTGAGACATAAGCTGTGACTTAGTCCCGTTCTATGGGCCTGTTAACTCTGCGGTGGTGGTGTACTAGTATGCAGGGCCAGTGCTGACTAAAATTATTGTTGTGTTGTTTGGTATACGTAAACTTTTTGTGTGCACGTTGAGATTGTGTGGTTACATCAATTTATTTTTAAGGCATATGTAGGTATTTAACTAAGTGCAAAAGGAAGATAAAATTACTAAATGATATATAATGCTGAATATATCGGTTTATGTATCAATCATGCCACTACTGTCTTTTCACTAATTTTAATCAAATATTTAAATAAATTAAAGGAATGTATATCTCATTTTAAATTTATAATATTATTATGTGTTTTTATGGATACATCTTTCTACTCCAGTTTAATTCTAGTTAAATAAGCCAAGGGGATAAGTTGGGAACAATTCAATGTAACAAAATAGTCAACCATTCCATGGGTCAACTTAGTTACTATTCTAGTTGCGATAACTAAACACTCCTCCCAATGCCAGCAGGAGGGTTACGTTATCGCAACTACATGTAGTACTAATACTATTCATCCTTTCTGACTTTGAGAGACAATTTCTTGTTTAATTTTATTTTCACTATCTATGCCAATCAATTGATAAAATTAATTGTTAGTTTAACATGATAAACCTGAGGCTTTATCATGTTTATGTGGCAGTCAGTCAATAATTTTTTGGGAAAGGTTTACATTTGTTTAGTTCAGAGTCATTTTTAATCTGCAATCATTTTAAATAAAAAAAAGGTTGCTCAGAAAACAACAATAAATTTTAAACAAATCTTCATTTCATGTTTTTTCTAGGTAGTCCTAAAAGTAAAGAAAACGACAGAATACAGCATGGCATCAGCTGCACTGAGCTACGCAATGGATGCCTGTATCCTCTTCAGGTGTCATTTACTTGAATTGTATCGACCTGTACATGTTGCAAGATGGCTCTCCACTCAGCGGAATCTCACGCCTTGTCACTCTTCAAACTTTAACCAAGTTATCAGAAGAAGACATACTTTAAGTGAGATAGGATTGGGCAACCAAAGAAGCACAACCAAGGAAAGGCCACTTCTTGCAAGTCACTACCAGCAGAGAACTTTAAATAGACTTTTGGGGATGCTGTCTGAAGATGCCATTCTTGACCAGATTTCATCCATGACAAATCCTACGGAGGTTCTTAATCTAACGAGTCGCCTCCGCTCTCGGCTGACACATGTTCACATTTACCACGCCTTCAATCATATCTGGCAACTTTCTAAAGCCTACAGTGGCCCCGAGCATCGAAGCTTCATCAAGGCTGTTAGGGGCCATCCTGAATTCAACGCACTCTGCGTTTTAGCAGAGAACAAAGTGAAAGAAGTTGAGAGTGGTCTTCTCGTGGATACATTCTACGCAGCTGTAAGACTCATGCCCGATATCTTTCATCCGTTTGTACAAGAGCTTCGTACTGAAATCTTCTATCGCCTAGATGAGCTTGGAACTGATGGCTTGTCGAAACTAGCTGTCGTACTTAACGATATCAGAGATAATCGGAGTCCAATGTTTGGGGAAGTCCTTCGACAGTTTCTTGCAAAACTACGTCAAGTGGACGACATCCGTGAGTTGTCTGCCTGGATGAAGGAGATGATTCACCTCATAGCCCCAGATGATAGGACGCTCATCTACAAGAAGGCCAGCCAGCTCTTGACCAAAGGGAACCCAAATGAAATCGGCGACAGCAGCCTCCGGAGAATCATTCAGAGTCTAGCAAAAGGAAGAGATGTGAATATGCCTCTCTTAAATCAATGTTCTCAACTCTTGTTACAAATGGTGGATGGCATCCACATTAAGGAGCTATGTATCATTCACAACGTGCTGGGGTTCCTGAACTATGAAAACCAGGAACTCAATAAAGCCATCAGGAAATCAATCTTCAAGAAACTCCCGGATTGTCAGGAACCAGCGGATCTTGCCTTCGCAATGGAACAGGTTGGAGGGTTTGCCTCGGCCAATGTTAAACTTCTCCTTACGGACAAAGCAGAGGAGGTTGTTTCAGAACTGAAACCTTTCGCCATCAGTAATATGTGCGCGGGCTTACGCATGATGGGTTACCGTGCCCAGAGCCCATTGGTGCCTAAACTGGTACAAAGAATCAGAGAAGAAGTCGACAACCTACAGGTTGAAAGCATCTCAAGCATCCTGGAGTTCTTAGTCCGAGTAGATGGTGTTGATCCAGAGGTCTTCATCGTTCTTCAAAAGCGACTGATGACTATTCTTCACTTTGCTTTTTCTCCCGGCAGAGTTTTGAATGTCATTTATTGTCTGTCTTTTCTGCCAGATGTGGACAATCTTGATCCTTCTGTCCTAAAACGCATACGAAGTAGTATGCCACAGCTACATATAGCAGGCATCAACCAGGTGCTGTTATCCACGAGCAAGATGGCTCGCAAGTTGGTCAAGACGGAGGGACTAAGTTCGGAGTTTAAGGAGATACGCCAAGAGCTGTTTGACAAAGCACAGGCCTCCATTCATGAGGTGAGGAATGCTGGCTGTTTTTTACTTCTCTAAATCCTCAAAAAGCGTCCTCTTAAGTTTTGCTTGAGTTTTATGGATTCAATGCATAGCCAGAGACTAACCATGCTTGGTTTGAGACCAGTGTCCAATTTCACAGAGCTGCTCAGGCAAACAAGGTTGCTTATCAATTTTCTGCTCAGCAGAAATGAGTAGCATACCAGTCACAAATTGTACATGTGGTATGGTACTAGCTTGGCTGGTAAGCTTATTCTGGTAAGCACAGTTATATTGTGCTTATTAGCTACTTTGTGTGCTTTCAGCAGCTCTTTGAGATTGGGGCCTGTGTACATTTCATAAAGCCTGCTAAGCACAACAAAATCTTGTTGAGGGAAACAGGTTACCAACCAAAGTACCAAACAGCTACTACAAATGGTAGGCCTACCTCAATTCTTGCTTAGCAAACAACTCTTTCTTAACACCTTTCTAACAAATCAAGCCCTAGGTTGCCAATATTTGCGAAGTCAATCAATTTGGGTTGAGCAATTAACATTTTGCATGTGTTAGATTTGTACAGTAATATACAGCGTCGATTGGACTATAGATCTATACTTTATGCTACAGAAATGCAAAATTACACAATCTAGTTGGATTTTGTTTTAATGTCCCAATTACTTGTTCCTTGAGTACAGATTACAAGTATCCACTTCCTCAACAACATTGTGGATATCATTCTACAAGAAGGTGGCCATGTTTTGGTCTTAGATGCCGCTATGAAGCAATTCAAGCATATCCTACATAGATTGACCCCTCAACTCTCTGTGGACTGCGCAAGGAATCTCTTCAAAGCAAGGTACTTCCAGAGAGAGTTACTGGACGCCATGGCTGAGGTAGCGACTGAGAAAATCCACAAGATAACCCCCATGCAGGTATGTTGGACGGATGGGACGTAAGGCCGTTGGTCCAATGTGTTGTGTAACGCTTTGCAGTAAAAGAACCCAGTGCAAATATAGTTCCAATGCTAAGGGTTGAATGTTCCTAATGGTCGTGGGTTAGAATCCCACCCGAGTGAATTGTCTGTGGATTTTTTTTTCACAGAACTCAAGAGATTACCGAGTATACAGTGCTTAATACACATCAGTGTAAAAAACAAAAATTATACTCTTTATCCCCGATGCAAAACTAACATCCATAAAATATGTTGAATTGTTATATTGAGATTCTGATCATGATTTATCCACAGATACTCTACATCTTAAGTCCGTACTGCACTCTGAACTACCTGCCGCCCAACGCCCAAGACTTCTTTGCTGCCTGTGTCTCTCGTTGTGAACCTTTCTTGGACAGCCTTCCAGCGGGGTATCTCGTGGACCTCACCCACATCCTGACCTTCCTTCAACAGTTCCCAGAAGTATTCATCCGGAGGATTTTCAGTCTTGACTTTCTGACGAAACTGGATGAAGAGTTAGAAAGTAAGCTCCTTTTTACTTTATTTCTCTTCTTTTTCACTTTTGTTTGGAGGTGGGGGTTACATTCTTAAAGGCACTGGGCACAAGGTTGTCAAAGACCAGTATTCACCATTGATGTATCCCAAAATGCATGAAATAACAAATCTGTGAATTTTTTTGCTCAATTGGTAATGAGAGTATAAAGAAAGACACAAACTTCTTGTTCAATGTTTTTTTCTTCATATTTAGGCGCTAACAGCCTTCGTGTATTCCACGGGAAGTCCAATAGGTAAATTTGGGTAAACAATGCCATTCTTAGAATAAGAGCAAAAACAGAAGAAGAGCCTTTTTTCTTAAATTCATGTTTTACTCAAATTTTTTATATATACATATATTTTGTTTTTTGCCCCCAGCAATCCCTGATCGTAGTTTGATGTACCGTCGTAAGCTGATGTATTTAAATCGGACAGTCGCCCTGGAGTGTCCAGAGTTACAAGTCCCCTGGTTTCACGAACAGTTCAACCAAGATCTACTCAAGAAACGTGAGTCAAAGATAAATCATTTTATGGAGAAGACACTTTTCAGTTAACCTTTATTTGGAAATGTTTAGTTCCCCGAACACAAGCTCTGGTGTTGTCAGCAGCAGAGTGTGGGGTTGATACCCCGTCGTGACACTTGTGCCCTTGAGTAAGGCACTTAACCGTAATTGCTTTGTAAAAAGTTTTGAAAGTAGTGCATTCTGTTCTACCAGCCAGGCTCCTAGTGGATGATACCCATGCCTACATCCTTAGGGACTGTGAAGGGGGGTAACTCGGTTCAGCCCCAGGAGTAGGTGGCTCCTAGTGGATGATACCCATGCCTACATCCTTAGGGACTGTGAAGGGGGGTAACTCAGTTCAGCCCCAGGAGTAGGTGGCTCCTAGTGGATGATACCCATGCCTACATCCTTAGGGACTGTGAAGGGGGGTAACTCGGTTCAGCCCCAGGAGTAGGTGGTATCATGGTTTAAAATCCGTACCCCTCACCTTAAAGTGGCAGAGGTGCAGAAAAATAAGAAGAAAAAAAATAAAAATAAAAAGATAAAATTGTTAACTTCATACTGGGTGTATGTGTTTTACATTTTCTAGGGTCACTGAGCTTTGACCCCTCGTTGAGGTCAGTACAGACGACCCTTGTTGAGGTTTTAGGAGGTGCACAGTACCTACGCTCCTTTGTTGTGTCACCCTACTACTATGACATATGTAAGTACATCTTGCCAAGCTCTAAACTAACCTGAAGGATTTCTGTTCAACATAAAATATTTCCCCCAAATTTTTATTTTGTTCGGTTAATAAGTTATTATATAAAAAGAATTTGGGATTGAACAAAGACAAATTGACTAGAGCAGGATTTGAACCTGCGACCTCCAGATTAACATGCCATTGTTCTATCTACATGTAGCCCAATGTTGGTGCTCTCCCTACTTTGTTTGCTAGTAGCAAATTTCTCCTGAAACCTGCCATAACATCAACATCGTATGGCGATAGATCATTCTCAGCTGCTGCTCCCAAACTCCATAACATTTGCTAAGTTGTTAGATGTTTTTAAAACTTTGCTAAAGACCATCTTTTTATCTGTAATTAAAACCTGTTTCCCTGACTGTGTATAGTTTCTGTGTAATTTTCTGCATTTACATGTAGGTATGTAATTTTAACTTTTTAGTGTAAAGAATAATTTTTCAGATCCTTTAGTTGTTTGTAGTATTTTTAATGGTTTCATTTAGTATACGTGCAGGTAACAGCTGGTCTGGCCTAATTTTATAATTATTTGTTTTGGGATTTAATTGGGGAATTTAGGCCTATAAGTTTTGTTTTCTTGTAATGCTTTTCATTTTGCTGTTAAGCGCTTTGAGGAATGCCAATTCATATTGCGCTATATAAATACTGTTTTATTATTATTTGTCAATATCCTGGTTCGGTTGCCAGTTAGAAGCCTCTTAATCGTAACTGCTGTGTAGCCAGGGATCACACCAAAATTTATGAAACAACCAGAATAAAAGAAAAACTCAAATTGTTTTTGGCGTACAGATGATAACCTTTATTTCCTTTCAAGTTAAGATCGTCTGTATTATGTGTTATTTCATTTTTCATATGGAAATTCAATGATATCCAAAACGTTAAATCAGTGGAAAGGTGAACAAAAATTCACTTATTATTAATAATGCCTGAAAAGTCTATTTGGTCCTACACCATAGGTACATGTAGGTCGACCTTGTAATCAATTAAAGTTGTCCTACTTTTTTCCCAAGGACCAAATATCATGACTGTTTATGGTACATTCGCATGTATTTGTATAAAATATATTTTGTTTGCTGAAAATACATGTACACATGTACTTTAAAAAAAATACTGTCCCAACAGTTTGATCTGATTTATTTTACCAAAACAAAGTTGTATTTTTTAAAATTTTCCCACAGCATTTGAATGTGTGTTAGACAGTGACGGTCACCCATTAGCCTGTGCTGACTACGGTAGCGTACTGAACCGCTCTGGGGAGAAGGTTGCCAATAGCATGCTAGCTGATCTAATGCAGTGGGGTACCCAGACTAAACAGCTTCCTCAGGGAGCTCAGAGGTAGGAGGCACCAGTCTATTTCCAGCATTGTGTATTAAACACTGCAGTGCTTTTTGGGGACCCCAACCAAAGCCCAATCGACTCAGCAAGTCAGTTACCGGTTGGTCTGAGAAGCATCGTCACTATGCTCAATCGAACACGTAGAAATGCTTAAACGATGACCAATGTTTCTGGTTTGGGTCGCCAAAACGCACTCGGTACTTTCCCAGTTCTGTGATACAAAAAACCGAGGCAAATCACTCTGGTGGGATTTGAGCCCGCGACCTTTGCATTGCTAGAGCAGATTTCTTACCACTAGACCACCTTGCTAGCCCAGTGGCTAGAGGCAGTTCCAATCCTATGTTTAAGCAGCAGGTACCGCGGGTTTGAGTCCCAACCAAGTGATTTTCCTGTTGGTTTTTTTTTCTTCATATAAAGCCCGGTTCATACTTCCTGTGTATGCGAATGCGAAGCGAATTTGACGTGAATGGGACGTCATGACCCTCCTTTCGCAGCGATATTCGCAAGTGAGTAGAGCGGAGTTCAACTGCTGCGAATTATTCGTTGCGAATCTGTGACGTCAACATTCGCTTCGCATTCGCATGAAGTATGAACCGGGCTTAACTTGGGGGAAAGTACTGAGTATGCAGTGAAACGATGTAAGGGTTAAGAACAATTTATATTTTTAATCACAGACACAAAAAAGTACATCTATTCAGATATAAGTTTGGGGAATTTGTGATATCTTAAGATTTTGTTTAAAAAACCTTGGATTTCAACTCAAAAAACCTGCCAACTATTTTCACATTGTAATATGATTTGTTAATATTTCAGGGTTGCCATTGACTTCCTGCCCAGTTCTTTATTCTGCCTCAACTCCAGACATAACCTTGGAATGGTCGTGATGAAACAACGTCATCTAGAACTCATGGGCTACAGATATGTCCAGGTAAAACAATCAGTGATTCATTTCAAGTTAAAAATTTCGGTGAAAATTTTGCTAATTATGTCTACTTCAGTAAGTTGCTTTGGCTAGATGACTGCATGAAAGGGAGTGAATGTCGATATTGCTGCATCAGCCAATAGCCACAGCCAAACCATAGTGTCCATGGCTTACCTGTGGAGTCAAACATTTGGTTCTACAAAATGGCGGACCGTGTTACTTCACAAAGTTAAGGCGAATGTATAAAGGATTTATGTGACTCCTGAAAGCATTGCTCTGTGATTTTCACATTTTTCTCTCAACAACATGACGATTAATGAGGCTGAAACTTCTACAGGTAAATTAATATATAACAAACATCTTCATTCACAGTGAGTAGTGATTCATGTATTAGCCAAAAACTTGATCTACAAAGGTATAGGTTTCGAAAAGGACCAATAGTTTAAGATTCTTTAAACAACTGTCATCCTTTATCCCAACAGATCCCCCACTTTGTTTGGAGTTCCCAAGCTCTGGCCGAACCAGTAGAGAAAGTAGAATACCTCCGTCAGCTGATCTTCTTCCCGGAAGCCGATAAAGAAGAAGACTTGATGGCAAGAGGAAGTAAGATCTTGACCGGACAAGTCAAGGCTAAACTACCGAGGAACTTTGGCATCAAAGAGGAAGGATTGCTTGAAGACGAGATGGTCCTTAAAGTGCTTCATACTCTGGACAGGTTCAGATGAGAGTCAATGGACTTTACTAAAAGAGTGGATTCAAAAAAAAAAAATTGAGAATTGCCCAACTCATAAGGCCAGCGGCCACTTCAAGGTGAAGGCTACACTTAACTGATTTGGGCACAAGGATGTAGGCATTGGCGTCATCCACTAAAAGCCTGGATGGTAGAGCAGAATGCATTACCTTCCCAACTTTTTACACTGCTAAAGGGTACAAGTTTCATGACTTGGAATCGAATCTGCGCTCTGCTGCTGAGTTTACCTCTGCTGGCACATTGTTCCCTACTCCTGGGGCCGAAACAAGGTTACCCCCTTCACAGTCTGTGAGGATACATGGATTGGTATTATCCACTATGAGCCTGGCTGGTAGAGCAGAATGCACTACCTTCCAATATTTACAAAGCAGTCATGTTTCAGTGCCTTCCTCAAGGGCACAAGTTTCATGACCGGGAATCGAACCCACACTCTACCGCTGAGTACACAGGGCCCAATTTCATAGAGCTGCTAAGCACAAAAACTTGCTTAGCATGAAATTTCACCCTTGATGAAAACAGGAATGCCAACCAAATTTCCATGTGATTTTGAGGACAAGCAAACAACAGCTGAATACCAGTAAGAAAGTAACATGCAACAAATGGAAATTCTTTTTTAATCAAGGAAGAAATTTCATGCTAAGCAAATTTGTGTGCTTAGCAGCTCTATGAAATTGGGCCCAGAGCTTGGGTCCGGTGAACTAGACTGCTTGTCCACGACAGGTCAGAGTCTGTTTGTGATACGATGCTTCAAATTGCCCAAGAAGATCAGGACATCTTTGACAAAGTCTAGTGAGACATGAACTTTTGAGAGACTGGAGAGTAGAGTTGAAATAGACTTTGGTTCTGTTTGTGACAATTGTAATCATAATTTTGATACAAACCATTTTCATCTTTACTTGCAGCTGAGAAGCTTAATTGCAAAGATACCATTCTCTGACTGAGAAATACTAACTGCGTGATTTCTCAAAATTCAAATCTAAAGGCTTAAAAACTCCACTCCCTACAAAAAGCTTCCGATAGCGAAATGAAAGCTGCAGTTTACACAAAATGTATTTTATAGAATGTTTTTTCCATGCCAAATGTGAACAAAATAATAAATTATATAGCGATGTTCACAAATTGCATTTACAGTCTTCTTTCCGTTTGTATGCTGTTGTTGGTGTAGGTCTCCGTTCATAATTAACTAAGTAGAACGCATCAGATTTTATGAACAGGAATAATCAAGATTTGATAACGGCAAAATATATCTAACGTCCTTCCTACTTGACTTGGAAACACTCAAACTTTTGTGGAGGCTCAGAACCATAAACAATGAATACACATCAAGAAAAAGTCAAACAACTCGCAAGATATCTTTCTGTCCACCCGTATATTACTGGCGCTTTTTTATTTTAAGTGTAAGACAATATTATATATAGAAACACCTGTATAAGCATGTGGTTAAAACTCTGGTCTCTCTGGACAAATTTTCCCCATTTTTTATTATTATTTTTTTTTCTCAATGTACAAAATTTACTGTAATGCTGAATGCAAATAAACTAGCTGAACCAAATGAGGTCATATATTTTATTAAGAAGGCAGTGTATACATAAAACAACCACATCTTGGTTGCTAATACACAACCTGGCAATCTTACAAGAGGTTGGGGTTTTATTATTTAAGACAAAGCTATGGTGTGGAACTCTGAAAGGCAAAATCAAACTTCACAAATAAATTTCCTCTGATATTGTTTTATAAATAGCGCCCTTAATTATTTGATTTTTCCCTTTCAGCGTGAACACCAAAGCATCTTAACAAACGGTGTTAATATATCCCCAAACAAGCTTGGGACATTTGACAATTTTATATATTGTATTATAGAGGTCTTGATTACTTCAGCTAAAAGCATACGCCTCAGAGATACCTTTTCGTTGTCAGTTGGAAATATTGAAACTGCCCGCCTTAATCACATTGAGGCTGCTCTGAATCGAGTCTGGTGCCTTTGTGCATTAGTGCTGCACTCACCTGGCTACAGGGTACCAGACACAGATAGACATAATGTGATTTAGCGGCTAGAGCTACAGCTGGATAAGTGCTAAAGTCCGAGCAGACAATCTCTTCATGCAATCCCAAGAACATTATTATACCCATTTGCCAGTTGAATTATCGTTAAACTCGTTTCAATAAGCTGTACAAATGGCACCACAGTCTACAGGAAACAACAGCTGCCTCTTACAAAAAATCTCAGCCAAAGATCTCCTTCTTTGTGATACTTAATTCATCCTTAATCGATCAAACATGATTAAATATATCAATACACAAAAGAGACATATTATATTCCCCAAAACTTAGAATAAATTGAAAGGATGAGTCAATAAAATAAAAGGGAAAATAATTTTGTAAGAACTTTGGGGGGAAGCATGCGACGGACTTAAAAAAGGTAGAGGGAAATAGTAATATGTTTTTTTTTTTTTAAGGTAATGCCAGAGAATGGATGGTGTGAGAACTCAGGATTAGATTCAACTCCGAGGGTTGTGAGGTTTAACCCCTCTACAACTGACCTTTAACCTTTGACCTTGCAACCCCCTTCCCCACACCAATCCATACTCGGTTAAAGTACACGCATAACAGTACCAACAAGAAAGATTACAGTGTATTAGGGAATTAACAAATCAAATTAAGTCCGATAAGCAAAGGAGCTGCATTTTTAAATATATTTTTCTTACTATTTGGTTTTTTGTTGTTAAAAATAACAATTTAATTTTTTAAATAACCATCCAGCTGCATTTTAAAAACCTTTAATAATTGACGAAAAACATGATAAATGGGAGGCATAAAACCGGAAAATTCACCGGATTTTAAAAATTAAATTTCTTTAAAGAAAGTTCACCAAGTGTACAAATGTTTCTTAAGAAGATTGATTTACGATGAGGTTTTGTAAGGATTAAAAAACAAAAATACATTTTCAGTTGCAGGACTCAATAAGGGTAAAATATTAAAAACTAACCTTATTTAGGGTGAGTTACTTAAGCGAATAGATAATAACTGACTTTACACAACATGTAAAATACAAACACACCTAAAAACCTGTTATTTTCACCAGAGTGAAGTGAGCTTTAAAAGGAATTCTTTAGTTTCAGAGTTAATTTCTTCTCTTCATCTAAAGTTATTATGATGGTTTGTGAGCGAGTTGAAAGCGTTGTCTAAGATAGTGTAAAGGCGTAGCAAAGTTATGTAACGACATCTTACAGATGCAAACCTCATCTTAAATTGATAATTGATTTCTTTAACATCAACCAATCAAAACAGGGCGCGCCACTGGGTAGTCAAGATAAACAACATATTCTGAGCATGCTCATTAAACTGAAGTAATCAATACAGTAGTTAGCGTCGATGAACATCACATCACATCAACTTTACAACAAGAGGGGAGTCATTTCGTTCCACATTAACAACGTGACCTCCCTCTTCATGTTGCTACTGGTTGGTGAACCTACACAATCGCCCGTGTTTACATACCCGTAATGATTTCAGAACCCTGGTCGTAATAACCATCACCAGGGACTCTTTTTTTAAAAAACAAAAACCGGGCCATTAGTGCAGTCACCAACCGAGAAGTAACACAACTAGCTGAGCAGAGGTTTTCTACTTATTTACAAAACATTTTGGGGGTTGAACAAAGAATTGACTAGAGGAGGATTCGCACCAACGACCTCCGGATTAACGTGCCGGCGCTCTACCAACTGAGCTATCTAGCCCTATACTGGCGGTGTCCCTATTTTGTCAATATCTTTGTTCGGGGGTGCCAGTCAGAAGCCATTCAACCGTTAACTGCCGTGTAGCCAGGGATCACACCCAAACTACGATACAACCTGGGAAGCGGCAGCCAGGGGATCACCTTAAGGGGATGCGACTTTTTGTTTGATATTTACAAAACAATAAGAATACGAAATTAAAAATACCTGCGTTGGACAAACAAACCACAAAAATGTTATGGAAGATATGTTTTGAAAGTAAATTAACTACAATAACTTACATACTTTTACAACCTATTAAAAATAAAATACTTTGAAATCTGAAAAAAAAAGAGAATAGTTTTTCTTGTTTGGCCAACAATGTAACCGTAGGATCTCTGATGTAAGAAATGGGGAGAGGGAGTGAAAAGGGAATCAAAACCATTCTGTTTAATGCTGCCAAGAAAGAGAAAGAGTGTCAGCAATTCTTTTGTTTTTTGATTCAAATGTGTTTGTTGGTTAAATTGGGGTTTTTTTCTTCTTCAGAATTCACTTGACGTCTCCCACCTAGGTAAATCTTGAAGAGCCTACTTTGAGCACTCAGTGCTTCAATTGAGTGTACATTAAATGGACTGGTAAGAGGTGGTCATACTATAAAATAGACTCCCTAATGGCAGATCAACAGTGATAAGTAACATGTAGCATCAATGGCCACGCAAGTCTTTTACTGTGTCATATCTGAAAATGACAAAACAAGCTTTTGTGGCTTTGTCAAACAAATCGTAAACCTGAATAATATTACAAACAAATCTAACCAATCCGAAGATGACTTTCTCATCAAAAATATCTTCATGATGATGCCCTGGTGGGAAAGTAAAGGGGTGTAATAGGAGTACAGTTCGTTCTGGAGAAAAGGCAGGATATAGCGTAGTTACGCCATAACTTCATTACCAGTTATATAATATCACATAAGGCCTGTTCAAATTAATGCTTTGATCATTTCGTGAAATCAGGGCATAAACTCTGGTAACAGTTACCATTTATGAATTCCATTAAATATTCTGATTTCAATTATTACATCGAGGTATGGTATAAATACTTATTGTTTAACCCTCCTACTATTGGTACCATTAAACACTGACGTGACCAATCAGTTGAAACCTTTCAACTGCATGTGTCATGTAGGGTGGCACAATTGTGCAAAGAACCATGTACACATGTACTAATTAACATACCTTAGCTATCATTCAAAACCACAGTGGATGGTATTAAATGGTCATACAGTAGGAGGGTTAAAAAACTTAGGGCTGTGATTATAATAATACTTATATTATTAAAACTAAGGGTAGGCATTCATACTCTCTTAATTACGAGGTAGGGATATGTATCACAATATTTGCATTGATCAAAAATTTGAAAACATATTACTTTTGAGCAGAATGCTGCTGTTCACGTCGGTAGAAAAAACCTTTGCCTGATCAGATTAAACGCAGTAAGCATACAATAATTGCTAAGCACATTGTACATGTTATCGCACTATGACATAAGCCATTTTCAGCTTCCTGAGTCTAAATATGGTAAGCCAAACTGTCTCACATTTGTACCAAATGAAACAAATCTGTAGAGATTTCAACAACAAAACACTTTTTTTTCTAGAAGCTTTGACAGATTGCTCTCATAACATTTGTTAGTTGCCCCCAAATTTGTGAATTCATTCGAGACATACATGGTCAACTACCAAATTTGGGAGGAAAATTCTGCAAAATAATGGATCTTTTTCTAAAGAGAGACGCCCCAAGAGTGGTGCACGTCTGAGAATGTTGAGAACAATTTATGATATTGGATTTTTGGCTTATAGATAGTCCCCACTTGATGTATAACAGTATAAAATTGATCCTCGTCACAGACGGATACATGTATATCATTTTTGGATGCACAACTTTATAAAATATTGTAAAATGGTTAATCGATGTACCACAAGAAATTTTAACTTGACGCAGATCAAACCAAGAACCCAAGTTTTCTGCTTAGTTGGGAACTATCTATAGAAAAATAACCCAGAGAAATCTCTCTTTAGTTTTCAAACTTAACAATTGAGCTGTTTTCCTTCTTCGTTTCACTTTCTTGGCAATCTCTTCAGAAATGTCCACTTGGCACAGAATGAGGTTGTGCAACAGTCGGCTAAATATAGCAATTCTCACTTTGCATGATTTAACAGTAAACTAAACAGATTAGAACCGGACAAAATACATTCTGTAAATTGGAATTACAATCTAGGTTTGACAAGTTGTTTACAAACACATAGCATTAATAATACAAGCAGACTCTGGCACACATTAATCAAAAACAAACAAACAAACCAACAAACCAATTCACATCATGAATACATCTTTTGTCGCAAAATTACAAACACATGATCCAATGCAACCAAAACAAAAATACACAAGAAACATGACGCATGCACTAAGAATTCAGAACAAGACACCTTCCTCCCCCACCAACCCAATACTTATTTCTCAAAACGTTCCACTATCTTGAATAAACTATGTTATAATAATTTATAAAAGAGTCATGATTTTGTTTTTATCGGCACAGTTATCAAAGGAAGAAACTATAAATAAATAGTGAACTTGCGGGTACAACCATGTGTAAATCTCTTTTGTGTGAGTGTTGGCTCTGAAAAAAAACGGTTTGGTCTCAACGTTTCGAACAGTGTACTCTGCTCGTCTTCAGGACAGTATAGTCTGCTCCTTTTTCGCCTGTCTTCTCCTGAAGACGAGCAGAGTATACTGTTCGAAACGACGAGACCAAACTGGAAGAGCCAACACTCACCCCAAGAGATTTACACATGGTTGTACCCGCAAGTTTACTACTTATTTTTCTTCCTACTACTCCACACCATACAAAGCTTCAAACAATACTTTGCACAGTTCTCGTTGCACGTACAGCTAGTAAACGAAGTCACTCAGTGAGTAACACGCAGTCACTGACAGTTCTCGTTGCACGTATAGCGAGTAAACGAAGTCACTCAGTGAGTAACACGCAGTCACTGACCGAGTCTTTGAAATGCTTTTTGGCACCCGATCTACAAGTAATTATCCAACATTAACAGAACATGCACAAGAACGTTGGGTATGACATCGTAGGGCTACTGCAATTCATTGTAACTTCTGCAACCAAAGTATTATATTTATGGCAATTTTTGAGTGCCTTATTTTACTGGAGGGGAAGGGGTGTCCTTTCCAATGTGTGCTGCACTATTTTAAATTTTACACTTAAATGCTATATTACGTGTGCACCTGAATAACCAGTTATATCATTATTGGAAAAAAAGTTTACTTTCTTCTTCCATTTAAAATCCCCCCCACAGTAGTGTGGGTAGGGTCTACGAACGAATACTTACCTGTAGAGCAAATTACTACAATTGCATATTCCCTATGCCGCTCACAGGTCCCGACCTTTTTGCGGGCCAGTTCCAAGAATCCATGGAAGCTGAGGCCAAGCGCATCAAGGCGGCAGATAAGATTAATTTGAAGAAACCGGCTGCGCCCAAGGCCAAGGCGAAGAAGCAAGCCTCCTATACCATCCCACGGCGTCAACCTCAGCGGCCCGCCCGTGGTGGGTTTCGCGGCAGGGCCGACACTCAATCTAGTGTCCGAGCCGCGCCGACCCAGATGGGACACCAGCGCCCTCAATCGGGGCGGGGTTTCACGCACCAAACCCCCGATTCCCGGGGGCATGGCGCAAGTGACTCGCTTGCCTCAAGGCGGCCTCCCACCGACCAATCCGTGGGGGGCCGCCTTCAGAAATTTCTGGGGTCCTGGGGACAGGTTGTCTCCGACCGGTGGAGACTCTTTCCGAGAAAGAGGGCGATTGCGCATGGCGTTCGCGCCGGTGTGCACTGGGCGATGGAGGGCGCTGTTGCACTTGTTGTAAAAAAGTCTTAGTGTTACCTAGCGGCGCATAGGGAATATGCAATTGTAGTAATTTGCTCTACAGGTAAGTAGAGTGACGTAGACACACATGACATTGAATACATTTAAACATTCTGTACATGTCTTCTTCTTTTCTTTTTTTTGTCTTTTTTTTTCTTATAAATTGTATTATGTATTATACACGTTTTCCCTGAGACATAATTTTTAACACTTTATTTCTGAGGTAGTTTGCACTTCTTCAACAAATGAAAACCGTGCGGGAGAAAAAAGCAACACAAAATACAGGAAAAAACAAAGTGTATAAAATGCCTATGATGTATATTAGGTCAAACCTGTGCCCACAAAAACTGGTTTGTTGTTAAAGAATTTATCTTATTAATACAATAATTGTTGATGTATTTATTTAATTTTATATACATAACAGTATGGAAGTTGTTGAAGAGTGCCCTCAACGAGTGCAACGAGCAGAGTGCAGAGACACAAAATGCTACAATACCAAACATGGCGCTTTGACCCCAAATTTTAGATGATCGTCCCGTCCCATTTGAAACTGAATGCTATCAGTTAGAAGCACAGAGTGTTTTAATCTCTTTTCATTTCCACAATAAAATGCTCCATAAAAATAGACAAAAAATTGATTTTCATGATCACAGGACCGTGTGTGTACCTTTAAGTTCACCATCAAACCCAGGAGTCTTCTGTCAATAATTAAAACTAAAATGAAGAGTATTTACTACATAACTGTACAGTTTGTTTGAGGTGTACTTGGAATTCATCACCCTACATTAATGTCTCAAGACCTCAGAGTGGGCAAAACAAATTATGCGTCATTTCATAAAATTACTTTCTCATGGTGTTGCACTGTTGTTTTGATCTCCACTCAAATGTATGCAACCCAGACCGAGGTTGACAGGCAAAAGTAGTATGGTGCCTTGCCTTGTCTAGGAGAATCCTAGCATACAATTGTTATTCAGAGAGAGATACCAGACAACATGTCCACTGCAAGATCAAAGTCTACTGGGTTTATATCTTCACAATGATTAAATCTTTTCAAAGAATGGTTGGAAAAAAGCATCATCAGAATTCTCAATAAAATATTGTACTTTGGATCCCTGAATAGTGTGCAGAATTCCCACAAAGCAATTACCAATAGTGTCCACTGTCTTGAAACTACACATACCCGGCCGCTAACAATTATCCCACATTCAGACAGTTCTTCTGAACAATGTTACCATTTCTCTGTCACAAATGATCCCAAATTAACCTTCCCGAGGAGCAAACTATACCGTAGCATACCATGGCTGCAATATCTCAGAGCGCTTATCTAGCAGTTAATACTTCTGACTGTCATGATTACCATTAAATGTACATGGTAACAGCCTTTAAAAAAAACACCAGCCGAATTACACCATTTTGTGACAAGGTTGGGTAGCCTTTCCAATCGGCGGAGAAAATAATAAATAAAAAAATAATTTAAAAAAAAATTATATTTTTTGATTTTAACCTAATTCTTCTAATTCTTCAGACACAACTGAATTCAAAAGGGAATCAACACAAAGAAGAAACAATAAAAAAAAGCACTTAAAAAAATTATCTTCATAAAATTATAAACATTAATGTTGTATAATTCTTTGTTGAATACCATTATGGTGTCAAAGTTTATACCTGATCTTTTTCTTGAGTGAATTTGAAAACAAAACACTTCCCCCATCGTGGCGATCAAAGTGACAACCATCCAACTGCCACAAGCTGGCTAAATAAATACCAAAAGATACAATTCAAACCAGGTTTCTTGACCATTTCTTCTGAATTTTGTCTAGCGTCAGGTTTTGTTCTGGTATTTTTTTCACAGTCTCATAAAAATAATATTGTGCATCGAGTGTTCAATAAATATAATCCAAATATTAATTAACCTGATTCAGTCTCAATATCCACCGATCTGGATTTTTCTTTTTTTTAAACTGTTCTCTCTTTCTGAGAAAATGGTTGGTTTTGACGATGGGCTGTGCCTAATTAAAGCACTTTGGCTTTGGCTTTGGTTGCTACAGCAAGAGCCCTTACAATCCATATGTAGTCACAGCCAAAGTGATCAATCCAAACACTGTCTATCAACAATGTCACAAAATGTTGCCCGACACAGAACACTTTGTATTCTATGGGACCATTAACAACTACTTGAAAACAACTTTTTCGAGGAAAAAGTCAATGATCCCAAGAAAAAGATACATTTTCTTTCCAATGTATTTTTTTTCCACTTTTGTTTTAACATTAAATATAAATATTTTAATTGAGGTATAGATTGAAATCCCTGGGTTAAAATAAGAAAACCTGATTCTCTTGACGATTTTGTATCAATCTAAAAAAAAAAAAATTAACATTCTATAATGACACATTTTGATCAAATAGTTTTTTTTTCAACATTTTACTTGATTCCCAATAGTATTCTGGATTGATTAGTATCGATGTAACAACTAACGCTAAGACAAATAGCAATAGTAGTTCTTTGCTAAGGTCTTCACTGGATGGTCCATTTTTTGTAAGTATTTTTGCATCCATTTTTCTATCAGTGCTTTTTTTTGTTTTTTTTACTTTTGGATGTAATTTTTTTTAAATATACATGTATAATTAGTGTTGGTGTTTTTTTAAAAACTAAGTATTGATCTTGTATGCAATTTAAAGATTCTCCATTTTTTCGCACACTGCGAGACAAACAATTTCATGTTGTTTTATATTAATGTGACCCAAAAAATTATTATTGAATGAATGCAATGACTTTGCTTTTAAAACCACTCAGCAAGCTTCAATTAAAATTTGTCACATTGCAAATAACCTAGAAGTGGTCGACTTTAAACTTGAACCATGGTTTCACAAAACCACAAAATTTCCTCTTTATTTTTTACAAATGAAATATTAATTCCTCCTCTTTCCAGTCAATTGTTGTCTTGAACCTAATTTGTCACTTGATCCTTTTCCGATGCAGCATATCCCATGAGATGTGGTAAAGAATTTCAGTAAACTTTTTGCGTTTTTTTTTTTAAATTTTAAAAAATTTTTCTCTCTCCAAAAACAGGTCAAAGTAATGCAAGCATTCAACAATTTTTTTCTTTTTCTTTTTTAACTCCTATAGTTATCTGGTAATCAAAATTGTTCTGTCACCTACGTCTTCTAAGGCTAGCTTAGGGTAAACCAATCTTATATCCCAAAACCCTATCCAAGACTTTGTTCGACTTTGTATAATATGGCCCAGATAAACTTGCTTATTTGGATCTGGCTTACTACGCCGAGTCCAGATATTTTTAGTATATGAGGGAGTCTCATCACCAAAGAAGGGGGGGGGGGGTGAACTTAACATCCTCCTGCTTTTATTGACTTTATCTTCTTAAGATTTGTTAATGGAGCTAAATGAAGTGAATTGATTTGAATGATTCCTAATCAACCCAGAATCCCATCCAGAGAATCCAACCTGACCTTTCCGCCACGGATGCCTCTCACATCCACAAGAGGGCGCCCCCTCTCTCACAAGTGTCCGCCACACATCATAAATTGCATCACATATTTTAACTTAATAAAGCGTAATAAATACAACCGAATGCTCTATACAAATACATATACACTAAAAAGCAAAAATTAATAAATGAAAAAAAAAAGCATATAATCAAATTTCAGTATGGTGATACATGCTAACATCTACACATGTAACAATTTAGCAGCTATGTCAAACTCACTACTGAGTACCCGTAGTGATAATTAAAATATACCGGCCGGTGATTCTTATGGTCCTCATGAAGAGACGCTTCTCTCATCACAATCCACCCAACGCATTAGGAGTTATACGACTGTTTTACATTATCAATGCTTTCATGATATATACTCTCTTAGCTGTACGTAAACGTTCAATATCGTTGTCTTGAAGGGGTGTGGTCGGACGACGCCCAACCAACTCGTCGACCACCTCTTGCGATCTTCATAAACACCCGTCATGCACTGGTCCTGAGCACTATGCATTGTTTATGCTATCCATCCAACCAAGCACGACTTCGTTTTCATTTTTTGTTTATATATATATTTATATAATCAGGTAGAATGGTTGTACACATTGTTTTTAAACCTTGGTTTATGGTTAGTTAACCAGGTTTAGACGGTCGTTGACCCCGATCCAGAGCTGAACTCATCCAAGACACGGTTGAGGAAATCGGGACTGGTGTCTTCTCCTTGTTCCCAAGGCTCTGGTATGGCGTGGTCGCTCTCCCTACCAACCAACAAGGTGGATGTAACATTCTCCGCGGAAGGACTCCCATCGGAACTAGGCGTCTGTCTCTCCCACACCAATCCTCCCTCCTCACAGCTTCCTTCTGAGAAACCCTCATGTTTCATTCCAGGTGGGCGTCCACCACCCCGCCGCCCAGTATGTCTCGGCCATGTGAGTTCATTTCTAGCCGGCGGTGACTCCGTTGTTTTACCCGCCTCTGAATATTGTCCGCTAGTGCGACCTCTATTACTGCAATTAATAATATCACCCGTATTTGCAGTAAAGTGACCCTGAGATTGTGCTTGTGGCGAGGGGGTGGTGGAAGTTGACCTGTCACCCCTTGTGTCACCCCTTGTGTCACTGTATGACCCCGTTGACGAGTCAGTAAGCTGTTGGAGACTGGACCCGAGGCAGCAGGTCGCGCAGTGAGGTAATGCGGTTCTTGGCGTGCAGCACTGGAGCACGGTGGCGGCTACGCGGTGGCTAGGATCCTGAGTGAAGGGTGAGAAACCACCAGAACTACTGCTGGCTTCTGATTTGCCCTGGAAATAACGACATTAAAAAGTTTGAAGCTTTGCATGTGTGAAGGATAAGAATACACTATAAATAACAGTAAACTTGTGGTTTTTTTCTCCTGAAGACGAGCAGAGTATACTGTTTGAAACGTCAAGACCAAACTGTCTCTTTTCCAAGCCAACACTCTCCCAAACAAGACCCGCAAGTTTACCTTTGATTACAGTTTGTTCTTATACAAAAGCGTAGAATTGTCTGTCAATGTTCACTTCTGACTGGCTATGGAGAAGAGTGGATGAACAGAGAGGAGGAAAACAGGTTTGTGTTGGAGCAACTTTTCTCTTAAAATTTCACTCTTGAAGGAGAACAGCAATTTTCCTCTGGTAAGGGGCACTTTGTTTTGTAACTTCGCAAAGGGCACCCCAGCAAAAGCACAGGACACAATGGATTTTAATGGAATGAAGAGAAGCATTATTAGTAAAGCATCTTGCTCAAGGACACAAGTGCCATGACCTGGACCCGAACCCACACTCCTTTGACTCAACCACCAGAACATGAATTCGATGCTCTTAACCACTCGGCCACGACACCCTACTCTCTGTCTTATCAGGGAAGACGGACTACAGGTAGAGAAGATGAGGAAAATAAACAAACCTGAGAATTCTCCTCCCCAAGATCAGAGTTGGTAACACTCTCGCTGCCTGGGAGGAGTGCCACACTAGAGGCATCAGGGTCAGCGCTGCAGGGTCCCGAGGTTCTCGGGAACCGGGAGGGTATGCCATTTGAATAATGGTGGTGGTGATGATGGTGATGGTGACCTCTGACCGGACCATCACCGTTTATTATCAAAGGCGGCCCACCCTGGGGGAAAACAAATCAGATTCCGTTAGACATTTCTCTTTTGAGATTCTGTAGAAAACATTTTTTTATTATTGTATAACAAAATCAAATTTGCTGTTGCAAACTGCTTACCAACCAAAATGACCTATGGTATAAATACAAACAAAAGTTAATCGCAGAGTCGTCTTGAAGGCTTAGCTTTCACTTAGCCTTCCAGAAAGACTCTGCTAGGGTCGAAACATCAGGCCATTAAGTATTTTTTTGCATTTATACCATAGGTCCTTTTTGTTGCCAAGCTGTTTGCAACAGCTAACTCTATTTTCTCAAAAAAGGAAAAATACTCAAACAGGCAACAATTTTTTAGGAAATTGTGGCCGTACCTTAGTGTCAAGGTTTGGCGGTTGAGGTAGAACGGACATCATCGGAGAAAAGCCATTTTGTTGCTTTGCCTCCTCTGGCCCCATCACGTAGACCCGGTCCCCTGGGGTGCCATTAGCTGCAAAGCGTGTACACACTGCGGTACCGTTCATATGGGAGTGATTGGACGTACTTGAATGGGTTCTTCGAAGCATACCCCTGGGAGACAAGCAAAAGAACAAAATAAATATTTCTCAAAATCCAAATTAAGGTCATTTTCATTTAAATTTGAGATTAAGTAAGCTAACAGCACCATAAATAACCCATCTGACTCCATTAAGTCCTCAGAGGGTAATCAGATTGTACCAAAATGTCCGTAACGGCCGCAAATGGCCGCAATATCTGACCTACTTCTACTCAACCAAAACAGCCAGAACCTGACTAACAATTCTTAATGTTTCATCTACATTTCAAAAACCAAAATCCTATCCCAAAATATCCTTCGAAGCCAACAGTAAAAACAAACTCGTTGAAATGTTAGCCCCAGGTAAAATGATTGACATTCATTTTGTTAGTTACAATATGTTCAATTTTACCCCTAAAATTTGTAACACATTTTTTTTTCAACACCCTAAAACTTGTGCTACACTATTTTTTAGTCCCCTACAATTTGCAATACATTATTTATTTGTTTATTTATCTATAAAATTATTTAAATAATTAATTATTCATAAATTAATTGGTTAATTTATTCAGACAAAACTTCCACAATAGAATAGGATAAACGAAAGGGTACAAGCAATAGACCTAAACAAGCAAATTACAAATCACTATAACTCCAGCACGCAGGAACGGTCGCAGAGCCTTTAAAAAAGAATAATAAAGATTGTAAAAACGACCAGAGCAGCAAGCCAAGAGTGTCCAGATCATCACATTTGGGAAATTGGTTACGAAACAAACTTTTAGGACACTATTAAAAATACCACGGTTGACGAAGTCTACATTCTTAAAGGTTAAGATGAATTTTCAATTAAAGAAGAGCGCTGGCACAAACAATGATGGGTACCCTGCACCATGGTTCTGATTGGCAGTGTGGATTTGAATCGGTAGAAATGGTTTAACAAAAGCCAGAAATTCTGTTTAACTGCTTAGAAAAGTAATTGGAGATACACAAACCTAAATATGGGGGAGAAAATGTTGTCAAAAGATCATCGATAAATTTAAGTATTGGTGTGATGAATGGTCTCTGAAGGAAAACATGACAGGCAACATGTAGCTGAAACAAACACAATTAGTAGGCAAATACAAAAATTGTTGTTCATTAAATAATATGTTTGGACCATGGTTGATTCTTTTCAGGAAAAACAGTTTGTGATTAAGCGATGGTTTCCGGCTCCTTGCTTCAGCTTCAGTGACGAAAGAACCATCGTTATCTAGCCATAACGATAGCCACAGCCACTGTTTAAACGCTATATTGGGTTACACTACCTGGACACCATATTGGCTTTACACAACCATACAATGAATGGCCTCATCTTGTTAGGAATCATAATGGCTTACCGTCTCTTGCAGATAATGAAGATTGCTAGACTGATGATTAAGACGAAGGCAAGACAAACTCCTACGAGCATTCCCTCTTGCCACTGCCTCCCATCAATACCTAGTCAAAAACAACAAGAAGAGGAACATTCATTGCATGACAAAAAAAAACACGAACATCCACAGATTTCGTTTAACTTACACGGTGTAAAGATACCGATGGTAGAAAGCTTCCCTTAAAATAACTTGCTGAGGTGCTGTAGCATGTTCGAAATTAGTAAAACAATTTCACAACAAAAATTTTCGACACGAGAAGATTGCTGCCTGTACGAAACTCGTTAAGGTATGCACCTGTTCATAAATAGTGTAATAACAACCATTACAACTTCAATTTATTTATTTGTGTACAATTTCTGAAAAATTTGTAAACATTATTTTCATTGAAGATGAACAGTTTTCATTTTTCCTCAGTCTACCTTTCTCCATATCTATTGAGGGTTTCAGTGTAGAGAAAAAAAAAACCACTCATAATAAAAGTTGTCAAAATCAAAACATTTTGAGCACACACAAGTACCTCCTTTTCCCTTAGGGAGAGACGTAAGTGTCTGGGCGGCTACTGCGTTGGTCGGTGGCCCCTCGCCAACTTGCGTCCCAGCCTTCACCTTGAAGTAGTATGTTGTATCACTCGCTAAACCATCAACAAGGGAGTGGTGGGCTGTGCCTGAGAGTAAAAAGAACAAACAAATTAAAGTTGTTTTTTGAGGCCTTGCATGGTGAGGTATCAATACATATTCGGTTTGCGGTAGCACCATGTGTGTATCTACTTTGTTCTGGAAGATATGTTTGTTTGAGAACTTGTCTTGCTATTTATTCTACTGCTTTAAAAAAAATTCAGAATTCAGGAGACTTCTCTACTGTCGCGAAGTAGATTTATCGGATGTTCGGGAGACTTCTCAGTTTTGAAAAGAACTGCCCTGCATATTAACTACCTGAGCAAGGGTAGAAAATTGATTAGGACTTCTAGTTTAGCTTAGCTGATCGAGGGGACTTCTTGTTATTAACTACACTGCTGTGGAGTGAATTCTTTGTTGGTCTTAAACGTTATGACATCGTCAGGAGTCTGAAGCGTGTAAGACATATTGGAGCAAGACAAGTTCTCAAAAGAAAATAATCTTAAGAACAAATTAAACATACACATAGTGTTACCGAAAATTAAGTACACATACAATTTGATTCATAACATTGCTAAGGGGAAAATTGAGTAATGCGTGGTTAACAAAAAAATGCTAACAACCAACTCAAACAGAATATTACAAAAGTATTTCATCAGTGAAACATGTTTAAGTGAATTTAATCTATTTATTGTGATTGTATTTTCGTTGATAATGCCTTCAACAAATTAAATCAAATATTCACGATCCAAATGAAGTGAAATTAAATTACCATTCCTCGCCTGCTGATGCCATTTCTCCTCCGGTTTACTGACGTCTTCATCATAGAAGATGACATAATGTGTGATGATACCATTGGGTACCATCGGTGGCTGCCATTGAAGCTCTACGGCATGAGGGTCTAAGGGTTTAGCCAAGATGTCTTCTGGGGGAGTAGACGGCCCTGAGGATGATGAAGGAATAAAAATATCGTTAGTAACATTCTGAAGATGATATAAACCAAAACAAACTTAAAGGCAGTGGACACTATTGGTAATTACTCAAAATAGTTGTTGGCAAAAATTTAAAATTTCTTGGTAACAAGAAATGGAGAGCTAAGTACTGATGGTATAAAACATTGTGAGACGCAGCTCCCTCTCAAGTAACACAGTTTTTGAGAAAGAGGTAATTTCTCACTCAAATATTATAATTCTTATAAGCCATCTGAAAACACACAAATTTGTGCAACTTTGATGACCAATTGGTCCCAAATTTTCACAGATGTGTTATTTTATGCATATTTTGTAATACACCAAGTAAAAATACTGGTCTCTGACAATTACCAAAGGTGTCCAGTGCCTTTAAGATGAAATAAGCCGAAACCAAACTTAACCATGATGGAGAACTTCCCCCTCAATTTCTCGTCCCTAAAACCTTCAACTTACGGTCTTCGAGTGTCCGAGCAGCTCTAGCATCACAGTAAGGACCAACAGAATCAGATGTGAAGGAACACATATCAAACTCATACATCGTAAACGGGTCCAGTCCGCTGATCACAATCTCATTCTGCGTCTTATTCTTCCTGTTTAACAAAAACAACAACATAACAAACAATAATAATATCTAGTCTCATATAGCATAGGTTTTTACTAGGACTGGGTGTCTAGTGAAATTTACTACCCGTCTAGTCAGGCGTCAAATGGTCATTTCAATACTCGAGCCACATCTTAAAGTCAAATATTGAAGGTGCTTCAACAAACAAAAACATTTTAAAAGACAGGTGTTTTTTTAATTTTATGAACTTTGTGAAGCATCTTATAAGGGTTGACACGGTGCTGCAATTACCAATAGCTTAAATGGCAGAATATGAATGTCTATAACTTTTCTTTTTTTTTTTCTTCTTTTTTTTTACAAAAATGTACCATAAAAAGCTTTTGACATTCAATGTATTTCAAATAGAAACACCCTACAAGCATGGAGGTAGTATAAGGAAATCTTTGTGATGTCTTATCCTAGGAGCGGAATACTTACAGCCGATCTGAGGAGATTGTCAGAGAGCTCTGAGAAAGATTGCCACGAGGCCAGAAGCGGACTTTGTAACCAGCAATCAACTGGCTGGTAACAGGTGCATGCCAGGTCACCCTGACGGCGCGGGAGTTGATTGTTACAATCTCAAGATTGGTTGGGGCTTCCACAAACTGAGCTCCTATAAGATAAAAACAGATAAGCTTAACTTCAAACAACTTGTTGATTTCTAGGAAACTCATATTAAATTGTTAAGCAATATTACTAAGCACAGACAAATCTTGCTTAGCAAACACAGCTTACCAGCCCCAAAGTTATGTAATGTACATTGCTCTGAATTTCGATGTAGGTTGCTACAATGTGTTTGAGCTCATGCATGCTTGTGGCTTTGAAGAGAACTAACGCACAACACTACTCACATACGACCAAAGAATCTCAAATCAAGCGAGGGCCACAGTGATGAGAGGTTAACGCTTTACGCACTAGCCACCCATGACTTATCTCAACTGTTTCCCTGTTGATTTATACTTAGTAAACACATTTGTTTATAATATTTGCAAATAACTACACTGTGTAAAACAAGATGGAATAGATTTGTGTTGCTACCTGGATTATAAGAAGCTGTAGTAATGTCTTGAATCATCTCGTGTCCATCTCCATACACTGTGTAAGTCTGCAGTCTAATGATGTACACTGTGTCAGCATCTGTAATCAAAAACAACAAATAACACAAAAACGTTACATCATTTCGTCTCTCAAACTCTGTTTTGGGCCAATCCTATCTTCACATGAAGAACACATTTATTACCTCTGTCTCAAAAAGAACCAGTGCTTGTAGTTGCAGGAACATTGTCTGTGTGTACTCATGTGTTTTCAAGAAACATTGATGCATGAAAACCTAAAACTATCCCCAATCGATAAAGTCCAACAGATTGTGTTTTGAGTTACTGATTGGTGTTGGTCGGGGGACTGCACAAGTTAACTATGCTATACATGGGATCAGGCCAACCACCATGGTAAGAGTACAGCAATTTGGGTGTTGAACTACCTTTTGTGCTATATTTTGTTTGTAGAGCCAGGAAGGAGACTGGGGAAATTATCAATTATTTCATTTATACCACAAGTCATGTTGGTTTGCTACAGCTAATTCCCTTTCTTCATTTGAATTTAAACATTTTCTAGTTCTGGTATTTAGCAAAGAGATCACCCAACCCAAGCTGTGACTTGTAGTATGTTTTATTTACTTTTTAAATTTTTTATTTTATTTATTTATTTATCGATTGAGAATAATAGTGTGCCCCTCCCCCGTCCTCTGCTTTAACCAGTTGTGAATTAGCAGTGATGTCTCACTGGGTTTTACAAACTGAAAACTTTAAGGAAATCCTTCTGTTTCCGTCACTAAACTATCCCCTATCCCCTGCAGCCCCCTAGCTATTATCAAGACCTTACCCAGTCCAACCCAGCATCGACACTTAAAGAGCCAATCAGCACCAAGATAGTGAGCATGAATGACAGAACATTGGTGCTGTGCCAACTGCCATTACACATCTGGTCATAATTCAGTTGGAATGGCTTCATTTTTGCTCGGCAATGATAACCATGGAAACAAGTCTCTTGAGTAATTCCTACCAGTCATTCAGACAAATTGGCTGGAGTCTGTTCCCACCAGTTTCATATTCTAGTTACTATTTGCTAAATCTTTTTTGTTATAGTTGTGTCTAAAACCGAATCATTTCAACATCTGAACTGAGCTTAACAAAAAAAATTACACTAAACTGCCACACTAGACTCTTCCGCAGACTTAAAGATTTTCCAATGAAAGTGCTTGCCCTCTCGAAGACAAAATTTGAGGTCTGAAATATGGAGCTTTGAAACTTTTTTTTTTTTAATACTCAATTTGTTTATATCTATTTATTTGTGTATTTACTATTTTGTTTTGTTTATTACTAAATAATGTAATGACTTTAGGTTTTCTTGAATTTGCCAAAGCCAATAAAAAGGTTGACCCTATGTATTAGAGTGACATGCATTCTGAGATTACAATAACTTATCGCCAATAACCATTTAACAAAAATCTAGTATCTCACTACACATTAAATCCAAGGTCACTCCAAAAGGGCATTATAATAAATTAAGTTTAAAGCCATTTCCTTCCTTAATTGCCATTGTCACACCAGAAAAACAGTTTTAAAAAGAACTTGATCCATTATGCAGCGGAGAGTGCTCCAGGTGCATGCCTAATGAATCCATTACTTTCGATTGAGTAACAACAAAGCCCTGGTCGATTATAAAACAAGTGAAAACAATAACATGTTGTAAACACAACATCAACAAAAACACATAACACAGCAACAAAAAAGATAATTTCTTTAAGAAACGTTACAGAAACGGTAAGAAACAAAATCAAGAAGATCACAGATTTACGTCAAACTTACACGGTCTAATGATGATGATAGTAGAAAACATCCCTTGAAATATTTATGACTGAAACATCATATTTGGTGAGAAATAAATAATCTAATTTCTTGTTGGGAATTAATCGCTCAGTGAGCGTTTTATTCCTCTTTCTTTTTCATCGATGTCATGAAAAATGTGTAACCAGTTTTTCACTATTTTCTCGTGACCCAGATGGCCGACCGATCTCAAACTTCTACAGGTTTGACAGTTTACGTATATGGTGGATTACATAGAGTGCTTACACAGCCAGCAACTGTTTTGTTAGCAAAACCAATTCTGTAATGTTCCTTTGAGGAAGGGTTTCATCATACATGAAAAAAAAAAAACATAACTGTTGTATAAGGAGACATAAAAACATAGGAATTCAGATAAAAGACCATAATGTCACATACTCTGTTTTCACCTTAATTTCTCAAAAAAAAATAAAACACTTGATTCTTTCTACATCCATACATTTCAAGAACTCTTCCAACAATTCCACATTAAACTAGGTCAGCAGAGGGCGCTTTACTTAACGCCTGTTCCCATCCTCCGAGGTCGACTACCAACCACTCCCATTGCAATCCTTCTCCATTTCTCATAGCCTATATTTTAAATCCCTAGCTTTATTCACAACTGATATTGATGACCTTGTATGCAACTACTGAACTCTTTAT
The DNA here is from genome assembly GCF_902459465.1 of Asterias rubens. Lineage (NCBI taxonomy): Eukaryota > Metazoa > Echinodermata > Asteroidea > Forcipulatida > Asteriidae > Asterias > Asterias rubens. The sequence continues at coordinate 21,340,243 of NC_047064.1, read as the reverse complement.
CAAGAACTTGTCCTCCGTTGACCTCAACATTCAGCCCAAACCACAGTTCAAGGATTTTTGAAGCAAACGCTTAAAACCAAAAGTCAGCATGTTGGGCTAACACACAAAAGAAACCAGTGAAAACCATGGATCCCTGCCCCCCACCAACCACAACCTGTAAACAACAAAAGGTAAAAGAGACAGGAAAACCATATTTTATCCATGCCTTTTGGAACCAACAAAAAAGCGGGGAAGCAACAAAACCAAGGTGAGGCACTCTTGCACAACCAACAAAGAATAGAAGACACAAAAGAGATCCTGTAACCCTAGATTTAAACAGAATTTTATCCATGCCTTTTGGAACCAACAAAAAAGCGGGGAAGCAACAAAACCAAGGTGAGGCACTCTTGCACAACCAACAAAGAATAGAAGACACAAAAGAGATCCTGTAACCCTAGATTTAAACAGAATTAATCCAATTTAATCTTGTCGTTCTTGTGTAAAGTTCCCAGACAGTTTTTATGGATTTTTATTTCAACAACTCAGTGGAAAGAAAAATAGTTAATTCAACCAAATTTTGACCTCATGCCCGGTTAAGAAAGTGGTGACAGAAATTTGTACTTCAATTACACTGTATTGAACAAATGTTTACCTAAACTTGGGTCATCTCACTCCAAAATTCAACTAAAACACCCACTTACTATTTCAGTGTTGTTTTGGTTTTTTTTTTTTTTTTTTTTCCAATTTCAGATAAACCCCTAATCAATTTCCCAAGCTTTGGGAATTTTCTTTGGTTTCTTTTGAAGTTCTTGCATTTTCCTTCTGATAATTAATAACTGTTTTGTTGTATTAATATTAGGAAACCATTGAATTTACTTAACATAGGCCTTCATTGTCTTCTTTCAATGGGGGTTCTTGGCTTCCACGGTGATTAAGTTTGCTTACATCTGAGAATCTTTTACGTCAAAACCAGGATTAATTAAATAAATGATAAGGGTAGAGACAAATGAAATCTAAACTGTATTAGATTTCCATTTTAGAGACAATGGATTTTTGTTTTTGTTTTGTTTTTTAAGAGAGAGAAAAAACAGTTAAACTTGAAATAAATAAAAGCCACAATACTAAAATGAATTTCTTAGGTCCCAAATTGAAAATTAAAGTCATTAAAATTTTCAAAAAGAAAATACACTTCCTTAACAGCTTCAAACACAACATAAAACACTCCTCCCGAAAAATATCTGGATAAATGAGATAAATTTCTATTGAGGCCTATTCAAATGCATTCAGCTAAAGTAAACACAATCTAATTATTCACAGGCCAGATTGAATTCTGTTTGTATTCATCACCTTAGTAATATAATCCCCACTGAGGGGCCCCCAGTAGTTCTTGACCTTTGTAAGGACAAAAACCCCACCTTGCTAGAGGCCCCTGCTGGCTTGACCACATGTAAGCCTGCCTCGCTTGTAAGCCTGCCTTGGCCAGGGCCCCATATGGTCAATAGTCCATTAGGGTTGATGGGGGCCACTTTGGTCAAACACTCAAGTTACTACAAAGGCTCTATCTACCCTGATACATATCTGACTCTACTAATGGCCGCAAAACACACACGAACTCAGCTTACTGTTCCTTGTGATCCACATAATCATTCATTATTCAAACTACAAGACAAGATCCTTGTTATCGAGGACAACTCAAGAGCAGATGTTTTATAATTTCACAATTCCTCCTCCACACCAAAACAAACGAACATAATCAACAATGTTGTTGACAGCAAATTACATACAAGATAATCGCCCAATCAATTTCCTGAGCTGTGGAGATTTTTTTTTATGGTATCCTTGCTACTTTCTTCAGATGATTAATTTACTGTTTATTGGTTGTCCTAATTGTTGGGAAACTGTTATTAAATTTACTAAACATAGGCCTTCTTTGTCTTCTCTCCATTGGGTTTCTTGGCTATGGTGATAAAGTTCACTTGTTTGAGAATCCTTTTACATAACCTCCGGAATTAATAAATGAAATAAAAAAATTTAAAAATGATGCACTGTAACTGACTTGCGTGTATAAAACAGTGTCGTTAATAATGCCTTCAGGAATTACTAGTGGTACATTTCTGCAACAATATTTTAATCATAGATTTCTGCGCGGGGAAAAAAAAAAGTTGACTCAAAATTTGAAAAGGGAAATTTCCAAAATTCCATGGAAACTGAGTTTGATAAAAGCAGAAAGTTCAATTTTGGAGTGCTACACAATGTAAGTGTGATAAGATTACAATCCAAATTGGTTTTAAAACAAAGATGAGTGACATACTTCGTAACAACAAGGAGTGTTTGAAGAACTGCTTATCTACACCACCCTAAGATTGAGTCACTTCAGTAACATGAGGGAGTAAGTATGCTAACAGCACTCAGCACTCATCTTACGCTACCTTGATCATGTTACCATAGTAACGACCTACTTCAGGGGGGGTCAGTTAGTACAATAAGAACACTCATTGCTTGAACTTGGTCACCGAGATGACATCATTGTACAATTATTACACAAAAGAGAAGAGAAAATTACAATCATCCACTTCAGTCTTGATTGAAAAAAAGCGATTCTCGTAAGGACAACTCAAGGAACGTGTCATCGTTATCCTTTTATCATCATACAAAAGGGGCACCTGGTCACTTTGATCATAAAATCATAACCTCTAACCCTAAAATTTATATTATAAGTAACTGTCCCCTCCTCTTTTGGCACCATGCCAGAATGCCCCCTTTGTTGGTTCCGTGGGCGGCAAGTTGTGCAATCTAGAAGATGGAGTCGGCGCCAACGGTCAAAGATGATGACCTAATCAATCAAGTTGGATCATGCAAGCTTGATTGCTTAGCGTGACCAGCTAACTGAGCCAAGGTGGGCAAGGCATACATGCAATTGTAAAGTCTACCTTACATCTCCATCTGAAACAAAAAGGGTTCTGCTACTTGGACGAGTGTCAAAACTAATGTTTGCCAAAATCTCAACCGGAGTTCCCAGAAACATACTGACAGAGAGTTTGTACTGAAACTGATGTAATATGAAACACCTTTTGCGAACAAACAGGTCCATAAAACGAGCCTACTGATCGAAACTACCCTGTTCTTTTCAGAACCAACTCTAAATCAGTAAGAGATATTCACAATGGTGTTACCGCAAATCTCTCTTGGTTCATACAAATTGTAAGAACTCTGGAGTGCTTGAAACTCTCTGGATCTGTGAATTTATGCAGGTCGAAAAATCATTGATTGCTAAATTTTCAAATTACTTAGAAAGCAGACAGCTGGAAAAAGGTTTTAAACTCAAATATAAAAAATTAAAAAAAATACAGCACCTCAGCAAATAATTTTTCCGTAGGAGCTTTCTGCCATCATGATTGTTTAAAAAGTGCGAGTTTAAATAGAATCTGTGGAGGTTTTTGTTTTGTATCAAACAAAAAAGTACCCAAACCCTTTAAGAAATTTAAACTGCAAGCCAATTTCACCCTTAAAGATACCAACACTAACCAAAGTAAACTCTCAATCTGGGAATACATTTCTCTAGTTCCAATCCAACCCCGTGAACCTTGAATGGCTCATCAAGAGTACCCATTATTGAAAGTGGCAGAGTACACTTGGAACCAGCTGGGCCTAGTACCAGCTACTTGGGCGCCGCAGGCACACAAATCCCTACGTCGACCCACACACCTAAAAACAGAAACCCACCCCCAGTTGAAACCTATGTACATTTTGCATTCAATTTGTTCAATCGGCAGGGGACCAGGCATCGCCTTTGGTTCTCTGGTTACCGGCCAAGCCCTGTACAGCCAAGGGACATCCCACTGCTATGTGGGTTACTGGTTCACTGATGAATGCAGTGGTGACCTCATTGCGGGGTTTCACTATGTACACTGGGAGGGCACCGCTTTATAGCACCCAACTCTATAAAAGCAAAAGGCAATTGGAGTAAAACAACAACATCGCACAATAGAAACCGGCCAATGGTTGCGTGTTTGCGCGTTGATACAAATCAACTCTGGCACGGCTGGATTGCAATCAGGTAGTGAAGTTATCATCGATATGCAATTAACACAACAGTATACATCACAAGCCTTCAAATCATCAACCCCTCAGTATTAGTTCTTCTTTGAACCTGCGATGTAAATTCACCAGAATCAGTTTTGGTACTTCTTTATGTACGTCACAAAACACAAACACCAACATATTTTGTTAAACTTGAGGATAATGATGGTAGAAAGCTTCCCTTAAAATATTACTTGCTGAAGTGCTGTAGTCAACAACAAAAACGTAAAACAATTTCACAAAAATAATTGTTGTCTCACCAGGCAAAAACAATTTGTTTAAGATATAGAAGAGTTTGCGGTAAACACCATGTAATGATCTCTAAATGAGTTGAGGTGGTTCTGAAAAGTACCGTTGGTTTAACTCGACAATTCGATCAGTATGCTCTGCTGATCGTCTTCTGGAGAATGCTGTACAGCATTCTACAGCATTCTCCAGAAGACGATCAGAGCATACTGATCGAAACGTCGAGTTAAAGCATCGGTTCTTTTCAGAACCACCTCAACTCATTTAGAGATCATTACATGGTGTTACCGCAAACTCTTCTATATCTCATCTCCACCATGCAAAGTTTCAAATCCTACTTAATTTGTTTAAGCATGTACGTATTACGCCGCTCTCATGAAAACATTGCTCTGTGATTTTCTTTTTGTTTTCTCAAAAAGAATTTGACGACTAATGAAGCTGAAACTTTAACAGATTACTTACATCATTGCCAAAAACATGATCTACCAAAGGGTATCAAAACCCTTTAACCAAATAAGGTCTGACAGACTTCAAGAATGACATCTTCGGTGTAGTGGGTAGGACTTCCTACCCGCAAGCCATGCATTACTGAGAGTCATACCTCATACCTCCCTGGGTTAGAAACTCTATGGTTAAAATAATCCGATAAAGAAAACCAACTGAAAAAACCTCACTGCATTGTTGCATGTTGACCTACAAAGTAAGACCTGGGGCCAATTTCATAGAGCTGCTTAAGCAAAAAATTTGCTTAAGCACGAAAAAAGCTTGCTTATTTTACACATGTTACTGGCCAAAATTTCATGCCATGTACATTGCTTATGACTAGTTTTTAGCTGTAGTTTACTTAGCACAACAATTGAGTGGAGTCTTGGCCGGTAATCTGATTTTACTAAGCAATGAATTTTTTGCTTAAGCAAAACTTTGTGCTTTGGGCCTTGGTCATCCATGGAACGCTGTTCATTCTTTGCATCTAGTCGCAGCTTCCCTTTACGAGGCAAGAATTCTCAGCTAGAATTGTTGTAAACAGCGGAGCATGTGTGTTATCTACGTTTGGATACAAGTGCCTCTGTGTTCATGTCCAGCATATTTTAATTTGGTGAATCACATATAAGAAAACGGTCTTGTTTATAAGGACTTGAAGCAATGTACTGTTTATTTACAAGATGTTCTGTTTGCCTCAGCAACAAATATTCCAAGAAAAATATAAATTCAAATTCTTTGGGGGAAAATATTTTAAGTTCTATCCTGTATCCAGAATGATCAAATCATAGTTGGAGATTTTGTCTTCAAATGTTTTATTTTTATATTTTATATATTGCAGCTGCCAACATTTGCATCTTGCAATCAGGTAGATTGTTTACGACAAACATAGAGATATTTAGAAATTACATTCAACATATTATAGGGACAAAGTGAGACTTAGATGTAATTGTTTTTGGTTCATCAGAACGTGGAAAGATTGGTTATTTCAGGGGAATTTCTGCAGAAATTGGCAGCTCTTGACTATCCAACGAAACTTCTAAGATTTAGTTAAAGACACTGGACATTATTGGTAATTGTCAAAGACCAGTCTTCTCACTTGGTGTACCTCAACATATGCATAAAATAGCACACCTGTGAAAATTTGAGCTCGATTGGTCGTTGGAGATGCCAGATAACTGTGAAAGAAAAAATCACCTTGTCATACGAAGCTGTGTGCCTTCAGATGCTTGATTTCGAGAAATCAAATTTGTGGAAAACTACTACTTTCTCGATAACTACATCACTTCAAAGTGAGCCATTTCTAACATTGATTTATACTATCAACCTCTCCCCATTACTCGTTACCAAGTGAGGTTTTATGCTGATAACTATTTGGAGTAATTACCAAAAGTGCCCACTGCCTTTAAAGGCAAAGAGTACATGCTGCTGTAGGCTTCTAACCAATAGTTTGTGTTGTCATTATTTTTAAGGATGAACCAAACGTAAACCAAAAATACAAAACCATTTTAATTGTAAAAAAGATTAAAACTACATTCAAAGAGTCATCAATTTATTGTCTTAACTTCATTGTATGTTTTTTCATAAACTTGCTACTTGGAGAGGGAAAACGCTATTTATTTGAATCTCTAAACCAAACAAAAAAAGCCAGCGGTCACTGTGCCTCGCAGGTCGTGATTCACCGCAACTCCAGGGAATTTAAATTGCCCAAAGTCATCATCACTTCCTATAAATCGCATCCAGTAAATTGCGTTTTTCTGAATTGCAAAAATATGTCACGGTTGCCAAGTATCTAATATCAACTTTAGTCATCAATAGCTTCGGACATCCTGTGAAATGCACCGTTGATGGCCTACGCTCATCAGTGGCCAACTCAGAAATCCAACCCCCCGCCCGCCCCCACACACCCTCGGCTTTACACGTCAATAAGGATACACAAATCTACATACGTGTCACTTTCAATCAACTCTTTGAACTTGATTAATTTTTTTTAATGCATATAAATATGATTCTCAGAGAAATTGATGAATATCTTCCGTTGGCATGATGGAATGTCCAGAAGAACTGCTTTTTCTCTTTTCTTAATCATCCAAGTCTCCCTTGGGTTTAAGCCTAAATACCTTCAGCTAAAAATGTACTTTAGAGAACCCAACGAAAAAAATCACCAAATAATCTACTTCTACTCCCCATTACTCGTTACCAATTAAGGTTTCATGCTCATAATTATATTGAGTAATTACCAATAGTGGCCACTGCCGTTAATGAGGTCAAATAATCTTTATATATTCATTAATTTTTTACCGGCATTTTTTTTGAATTCCCTCATTCAGGCCTGCTAACAGTTAATCTAAATAAATATAGTAGCTGTATTGCATTTCAACACTTTTTTTATATTGGTATATTGGTATATTTTATTCACATTATCACATTGTGACCCGAAGGCCAAATTGCATGATAATTTACAATATAAAAACAACACAAATCATTGAAAAAAGGAACAAATTAAAAAGCTGCTCACAAGGAATATAAAGGCCCTATTTAGATAACTGGTAAAAAGTAAGCACGGACAGTTTTATTAATAATCAAAAAGCGAGTAATAATCTAGCACAGATTAGAGGTGGTGGCACTAATTAAAAAAAAAAAAAAAAAAAAAAAAAAAAAAAGTAATTAAAAGCTGTTCACAGAGCAAAATATTCTACTTGTTCAGCAAGCTGATGAAATAGGGTATTGGGCTGTTTTTGAATCGTGATGTCCTGGTGCGTAAGTGTGAATAATGATGTGCATTACGCAGGTTGCGGGCGTGAGACTCCCGTCTGGTAGGAGGGAGAAGATCATATGTACGTTCTGACTTGGCAAGTCCTTCGGCCAAGCTGAGACAATGTTTCACCCTCCTATCAGCAAGAGACTCAAGCCCGCAAAGCTGCATAGCATCCGCATACGAAGTATAGCGCTGTGCCAAAATTGTTCTGCATGCACGTTTTTGCAGGTGCTCCAGAGTCTTCTCCTGGGCAGCAGTAATTGAGGAAGACCAAGTAACATCCGCATATTCAACAGCAGGCCTCACATAACTTTTATAAATTGTTATGAGTTCAACATCATTAAATCCAAACCTCTTAAGCAGTCGGAGCATATACAGTTTTTGATTGGCTTTCTTAGAAATTTCATTGATATTTTTATCCTTAGAGTGAAGCTTTTGTCCGGCCAACCTACATGGTCCTACACCTGCTTCTATTGATGATATGGGTCACCTATATGAATAGCAGACACAATCTGAGAGGTCACCTCAGTGTTTGTCAAACACTCAATAACACACAGGGAAAACAGACATAAATCAAGCCATACTGACCGCCATAACCTGCTCAGAAAAAGAGAGAAAATAAGAGACCAAACTCACAACCATTTCCTCCCTCCACCCACCCACAGGCGTCTGATAAACTGTTAAAATATAAAAAATAGTCAACATCCTTAGGCACCGTCCAAACAGGCCCTTGTTTTTTTATCCATCGCCAAATTACCATGACAGGGCGGGCGATCTATTCACTATAACGGCGGCGCAGGAAAATAAACAAACATGACAGGTCATCATGAGAAGAAAGTTTGACTTTGTGTGATAGGTTAGAGGGTTATTGACCTAAACCTTGTCCAAGCCCCGCCCCCTGCCCCCCCCCCATATCAAACCATCTTCTCGGCCAATCAATACAGTAGCGTCCCTTTGATGATTGATGTGGTCATCTCTATTCTGACCTTCTTTCCTGACCACAACCCCACCCCTCCTCTCCCTTTGGCTAAGAGCAGCCACATATCCTAAAGCCAACCGCACATCCCAAAGCCAAAGGGGGGGTTCTTAGAAAAGACAGGAAAATCAACTAAAAATACCTTCTGTTGGTAACACTTGATCCATTCAGGTTTCTTCATACAATCACAACAAATAGAAAACACTCCCCATTCTATTTAAAACCATACGGGGAGGCCAACATTTGCATCTTTCAATCAGGGAGACTTTGTACTACTATCACAGAGATATTATGTTCAATGCAAGATATTATGTTCAACGGAACAGGGACAAAGTTTCCATAATCAGGAAGTATTGTGAGACATTCAGTGAGAAATTAAAATTATTTTCAATATAAAGGGGACAGGGAAGATGCCATTATCAGGGAGATTTTCAAATTTGTTCACCAGAACATGGACAGATTTACTTGAACGTTTTTCAGTAGACAAAATTTGCTAATCACCATTTTCAGTCTGTAGCTTAACAAACTTCGCAAGGGGTAAATTTCAAAAAGGCCTCTAAGCCTAAGAACATGCTTACCAGAAACAGGTTACCAGTCAACAAACCATCAAATCTTCACTGTTGACCCAATAATTTGTTGCTTACCAAAGAGATTTGCTACACAGTATTTGCTGCTAAACAGCTTTATGGAGTCAGGCACATCTATGTTACTACTGATGAAGACATGAGAAACCAACTCACCTAATCCTGTGACGATGTACACGGTGGTGTTAAGAGGTAGTAAGACAGGCTCCGTATTCTCCACTCCTTGCTCCTTGGAGATGAAGAATTTGTACCCGATGAGGTTTACATCTTCAGGTTGGGCCAGCATTGGATGGATGCTGATAGCGCTGTAGTTTAGTCTCTTTATCTCAGCATGGGGTGCTTTAGGCACTGTAAGGTCAAGAAAAACCATAATTATTATCAAATAATGTTCTTGTATCGTACACTTGTATAATCAAATGAGAAAGAAGCTGGGTTTGGATCTTTCCTGCTTTCTACCAGGGCCCAATTTCATAGTGCTGCTCGAGCACCAAAAAAACCCAAAGCACAACAACAAAATATGCTTACCAGAATAAGGTTACCAGGCAAAACAACATGTCACATGAGCAATAAACACTGAGAAAATAAATATATGGACATATTCATTATTAAAGGCAGTCCACCCTTGTTATAAAAAACATGTTACAATTAGGATTTGAAAATTTGCATGGTGGAAATATGCTTTTTCTCCAGAAGATGATCAGAGCATACTGATCGAACTGCGAGTTGAAACCAATGTTTTTTTTTCAGATCCACCCCAACTCATTAGAGATAGTCATTACATGGTGTTACCGCAAACCTTTCCATATGTTACAATGAGACTCAAGTTCGGAACCTCACAGAGCACTGTTTTTAGGAGAGTCGTGTACATCCGTTGTACATTCTAGAATTATTTTCATCTCACTGAGATGAAAATTATCTTTGTGAAATTGTTTTACTCATTTCTCAAAAAACTACAGCACCTCAGGAATTATATATTTTACGGGAAGATTTCTACTATCATTATCTTTAAACCATGTCATTTGAATGTAAATCTGTGGACGTTTGTGTTTTGTGTCATACAAAAAGGTTTTAACACAAGGTTTTACAATTGTGTTGTTTAGTTCTAGTTTCCTTTTGAGAAAACAAAAACACAATTACATTACATCGACCACTACACAAGGCCACACTTGCAATTATTGTTCTAGATTTATTGACGATTTCTCAGTTAGATTTGCCACTGAAAACAATCCTTGACAATCACATACGAAAATTGCATTCAGTATGGTGACAAGATTTCCTATTATTGTATCATTTACAACTGTGATATTGGTCCTTCATCCAGTTAGCCAACAAACCATACTTAAGGTTAAAGGGTATGGTTTTTTTTGGTACGACACAACCGTCCAGACATTTACATTAAACTTATAAGTTTAAAGATAACTAGACATGATTGCATTTGTACACAAATGCACAGCTGTTTTGTTAATCATATTTTCAAGTTAATCAACTGAATTAAAAACAAAAAACCAGATGACATATCCCGTCTATTAAAAAAACAAACAGATTATACCATGTTCAGTTAGCAATTAATGACTTAATGTAGCTTTCCTAAAAACATTACTCTGTGATTATCACCTTTTTTTTCTCAAAAAACCTCACGACAAATGAAACTTCTACAGGTAAATTATACTACAAAAATCTTTATCATGGTCAGAAATGTGATCTACAAAAAGGTATCAAAACCCTTTTAAAGCAATGTGCTACTTGTTATGAAGAAACAGCAATAAAAGGCCTATAATTTATTCTGACCTTCAGTGACCCAGTTACAAAGCACAGAGCTTCCTGGAATTTTCACCCATTAAATGTTAATTGCAAAGCTTGCTGCAATGCCAGGGATGGACTCAGCGATCCCTGTATATCACCACGGGCAGGGCATACAACGCAAGCATGGAGTAAACATGGCATTAGTGCAAGCAGCTTAGCCACTCAGTAAGGGACAAAAATGGTATAAATTTAAGGATAATTTGTGGAAACGTGAACTGGATTTCAACCTTGAGGTGGATTACTGGTCAGATTATATTCTTGGTTTGTATGGGTGTTTTTGTTTTTTTATTTATTTTTATTTTTTTTCGGGGGGGGGGGGGGTACTTTAGGACAGAAATAAATAAAGTGCAAATAAACGCGATCATGTCACGCTTCCTTTTCTGCGTTTACATCTAGCAATCTCAAACATATCACAAACATAACTTGACAAAAAATATTATGCTCCATTAACTTTAACCGTTTTGAGCTGTTCGATTTCCTTTTCAAAGAAACTAAAACTGGACCACAGTCCCAAGGCCAGTGTTTTTAGCATTGGACCAGTAAAATCACTGGGTTTTCCCGTTATTTTCTCCCGACTCCGATGACCGATTGAGCGATTCACAGGTTTGTTGTTTTATATAAGTTGTGACACACGAAGTGTGGGCCTTGGTTAATACTGTTTACCGAAAGTGTCCAATGGCTTTAAAGAACTACTTTTTGTGGAGTATTTTGGTGAAAAAATTTACAATGAATCTTTCGACTCTGGTGAGTATTGAAGTAGCGTGGCAAATGAAATGGATGTGCTCTTAACGGTACTGGGATTGGTTTTCACAAAAAGGCTAGTCTTATCTTGAGTTTCATGTAGGCCGAAGTACGCGACCTAACTTTGAACTTTTCTTAACTCCAAGGAGTAGTCCCTAAGTTAGGACTACCTTCGTGAAATCGACCCCATGTCTTGTAAAATAAATTGTGGTCCAGTAAAAATGTTGAGCTACAAACCCTGCAGTCTTGTTGATTTTCCAACCAACTTCGAGGCCTTTCCACCCTGGAGTAAGGTGAAAACAGGGGGGCACACCCACAGGATGTTTAAAAACAACCAAGAACCTTCAACAATAAGAGAGCCACATAAATGGGCGAGGTTTCTGGGGCAGTTCCTTTGGGAGATTCCCAAATGTCAGCTGCTCTATGACCGTTCAGTACAGGGTTTTCTTGAAGGATATAAACTGCCAACGACTTCCGAGGTACGCCCTTGTTCTTTTCACCTCTTATTTTTTTTAAGATCGTTGGTTGTATTTGGGATATTTATCAATGTGAACTTTAACATGTTGTCACGTCGGCACAACAATCGTCTAAGACAGAGGTTTTTTTTTTTTTTTTCAGTAAAACAAAATTTAAGAATACTTAAGGGTCATTTGGATCTTGCTTTGAAAAAAAAATAAAGCTATGACTGTCTCTCCTACAACTTTCACTTGGAGTTTGAAGACTGATGATGTCAAATTTCATTAATCGCGATTATATAGAATATCGCGATATATTGTCGGCGATATATCATGAATAAAATAAATTGATATCGCCCAAGCTTAGTCGTGCTTTCTTGTTTTGATTCGGGCCTTGTACAAAAGTTTCTAGTCCAGTTAACATTATTGGTTACAAGCCCTGGTCTAGCCCTGATATTTTAAACCGGATGAACATTTTAATTGCCATTATTTGCCCTGCGCAAATGTAAATGTGATGTAAATGTTCTTGTAATCTATACAAATCCCCTCAAGCTTGACTGTATACAAACAACCACTTAAGTTGCGCCTTGGAAATGTACACAGTTTAAGATATGCAATGAAAATGTTTGCATCTTTCCGCCTAATGACTTAAAATGTTTGCTTAGTACCTTGTTACTCAAACCCAAATTTATGTCAGTGTTACGTAACAGGTTGGATTTATGGGGGTGCATGCATAAGTGATTGTCACAAATATGCATCATAAAGTTTAACAATAAATACAAATATTGAATTTATAGCAAGTTTTTTTATTCTACATTTTTTTCCCTTGTTATTTTTACCCCTATTTTTTATTATTTTATTTTTTATTTTTTTCTTCACCAACTAGTAGTGTTTTAAGACATCAAATTGTTTTGCATAGGCCTCAAACCTTGTTACTCAAATCCCAATTTATGTCAGTGTAACATAACAGGTTGGATTTATGGGGGTGCATGCATAAAAGATTGTCACAAATATGTTTCATCAAGTTAAACAATAAACACAAATATTTAATTATTAGCAATTTTTTTTATTTTTTTTTTATTTATCAATTAGAAGTGTTTTAAGGCGTCAATCACATTGCTCCTAAGAGTGATTTCATATTACCTTATAAATGGAGAATGACAGCAAAACAGTAAAAAGAATGCAGCAGGTCTCCTTAGTGGGAACTCTAAAGACTGGGGTGGGTGCTCCACAAGGAATTTTGTCTCCTTAGTGGGAACTCTAAAGACTGGGGTGGGTGCTCCACAAGGAATTTTGTCTCCTTAGTGGGAACTCTAAAGACTGGGGTGGTTGCTCCACAAGGAATTTTGTCTCCTTAGGGGGAACTCTAAAGACTGGGGTGGGTGCTCCACAAGGAATTTTGTGTACAAGGTTTATGGGAAGATCTTTACTACAGGGACAAAGGAAAGAACAAAAGATGGCTCCACAGTGCAATGTTTGGTCACTAATTGTTAACATTTAACTGGCGTTTTTATGGAGAACTTTCAAAATTTATTATCTCCAGCAATTACTTCGTAAAAAAACTACAGAGTTCTCTTAGACCCACAGGGGTCATAACGAAACTCATTTTCCTACCATCTTTTGTGAGAAAGGCCTTTTGACCCAATTTACCCAACATCATCATCCGGCTAGTCAGAATAATCTTGAATGCGTCATTTGGTGGGCAATGTCACTGTGCATTATTCAATGAAATGTGCATTTTAGGCGTTCACACGTAAACCTATTGCCCGCCAACATGGTGAGCATGGCACAGTTTCACGCGTGTGACGTGCGTGCAAGGGGTCAATAAGTGAAAAAGTTGTTATAAACTTACATGAGTCGACCACAACGCGAGTTTGCACAGTAACCCATGAGGAATAGGTGCTGTAGCCTTTATCGGTAGACGCTGCCATTCGCACTTGATAGATCCTACCGGCCATAAGATTCTCCAGTGTGTACTCCGTCAACGAAGCATCAACATCCTCGTCGATGGCCTCTTCACCGGTTTCCCGTACCGTGATGCGATAACCGGTGATGATTCCGTATCTTAGCTCCCGTGGGATGGGTTGCCAGTCAATGGTAATGGTGGTAGGTGTGTTGCTTGCTACTCTGAATTCCGGCGCTGATGCTGGGGCTATGAGCAAAAACATCAAGTTGCAATATAAGTCACTTCATTCTCTCAGGCCTGAAATTACATGGAGGCCAAAGAGACTATGGCCTCTGTCGCCCTTTGTCTTGGGCTTTGTGCCCCTTGTCTTGGGCTCTGTGCCCCTTCAAAAGTTTCCCATAGACTTTAAGATTTACCAATGAAAAATAAAAATGGCCTTGCTTTCTCAAAGATGAAATTCAATTCAATTCAGTTCAATTTATATTGGTCCTATCATGGAGGAAATTCATTTTGAAAACATGCAATACAGACAAAATTAATATAGCACAATCATAAATAAACTACTGGAAATACATCATATTAATTAATCAGAAAACTACATAATAAACCACAATGGAATCATTGTCGGACAGTAGGATAGTTATTAAAAGAGAAAATTCCAGGCCTGTTCTCTTTTAATAACTATCCTACTGTCCGACTTTTTTGTTGATAGACCCCATGCATTGGACATTATTCGCTCAAAAATCCCCCTCACTGGGGTCAAAAGGGGCAAATCATTGGATGATAGCTGTTCTTTGTGCGTAAACCGTGCGCATGACATCAGTTTCCCTGTTGCATTTCTGGATGAGCAAGAGGTCGTCTGTTGAACCCTACTTAATGCAGCACAGTATATGTGATTTTAGTTGACTGCTAAATTCAACAAACTACAACAACCGTTACCACTTGGAGCGTTTTTAATGTATTTAACAGGTAGGGATAAGGTTAAAGTCTAAGTGATGAATCTACTTACTGGATTGATCCGTGGTGATGTAGTAATGGTCAGACTCGTCGCTGGGACCATTCGTTGACCAGGCTTTCAAGAAGAAGGAGTAGTTGGTATGGGGGTTCAGATCATTAATAATCCCTGTAAATTTCTGTTCAACGAACGTCGACTGATGCTCAAATCCATCTATAACACCAAAACAAATACATTACATTTTATCACAGGTTTTCAAATTGTATTATTGCTGATGCATTTTTGCCAAAATGACATTACCAAAATTTAGAAAATTTTCAGGAATACAATTTTCCATGGCGGGAATAGATAGAAACTTATGTAAACTTGCGGGAAAAAAGCAAGTGAAGATCTCTTTCGAGTAGTGGTGGCATGTTGGCGGTCTACCTATAAAGTCAATATCTTTGCTCGGGTGTGAGTCCGAAGGCATGCAACACGGAACTGCCATGGAGCCAGGGATTACACCCAAGTGTGGTTCAATTCTTTGCTCTGGTCAATTTCTTTGTTCAACCCCAAATCACTAAAAAAATCAAATGAACCCATCAGTTTTCCTGGTGGTTTGTTATTTGGTACTAAGATTTAAAGAAAACGATGGATAGAGATATCTGTGCTGCAAAAAAATGTCATTAAACCTCTGAATCAAAATGGGAAATAAACATGGTGAACCTGTACGAAGAGAGGTTTGCGGTAACACCATGTGAATATTTCCTTTTGAGTTGTGTTAGTTTTGAAAAGAACCGCTGGTTAACGACTCAACATTTCGATAAGTATGTTCTGATCATCAAAAAAGGTGAACCTTACCAATGACAGGCCGATGGTGCACTGTGTAGGCGATGATCCCACTCCCTGGGTCCTCGGGTGGGCCCCAAATAACCATGACTGAACGAGCGCTGATCGGTACAAGACGAATATTCACAGGTGGAGTTGGTAATCCAGCTACGGCAAAAACAAAAAGGGATCTACATTTTAAAATCTTGTCTTTTTAAAAAAAAACAGTAGCATTCAAATCAAAGGCCAATTACAGAGAGCTGCTTATTGCAGACATGTTTGCTCACAATTTTGCTTGCCGATTACAAGTCAGAAATAGTGAATTCGAAACTGTATTTTGACTGGTATCCTGTGGCGAGGATCACTTTGTTGTGCTTAGCTACTTTTTATGGCTAAACATTTCTATGAATATTGGCCCAGTTCACTAAGGAGGACACAATACCATGGAAACTTCTGACACAACATACATAAGCTAGAGGCTCGTAAACTGGCATTCAAATTTCTGTATTTGTTGCCGCTGTTTTTGTCAGCAGGCCCAGTGTTGCATGTTTGGTTTGCGGTAAGTGATGGCCAAGTGTTGTGAGACACTGTAGCAGACTGCTCATTTACAGGCAACTGTTTAACTGACCCTGCTGAAGATTTTGTGTTTTCTTCCGTTGACTGTGTACAAATTGTGCCTGCAGAAAGTCCATGCTCTGTGGCTCTTTTGTGAACACATGAGGTGCGTTTTCACGGTCGTAACCAATAACTGTTCAGGTTCAATTTGCCATTTGTTAAAGACCGAAACAGTAGGTTACGACTGCGAAAACGCACCAATGGTCACATGGTCTATACCTAGGCACTCTAAAAAAGTTTTGAATGAAAAACTTACGTCCAACTCTGACCCGTGCATGGGCGCTCCACTGTATACTCCCGGCTTCATTCTCAGCGATGCACTGCACCAAGCCTCTCTCATCTCGCTTGATACCAATGATGACAAAGTCATCAGACTGATCGGAATGCTGCTGCACAAGACGCTCGTCATGTTCAACAGGGTATCCACCTAGAAGCCATCGGATGTGAGGCTCGGGGCTACCTGTTGCTTTACAGGAGAAGCGGACTGTGCTTCCTATCGGCCCAAAGAAGTTTTCCGGCTTGACCCTGAATGATGGGGGCACTGAGGTGGGAAGGGAATGAATCATTACAGTTATATTACTTCAGGTGGACATTAACAGTTAGTCTCACTACATGTCTGAGACTCAACGGATTTCAAAAGTGTTTGTGGTAGAGCTATATGCCAGCAGCTGATTTCACAAAACGATAAGCTCAATCTTAGCTCGAGTTTGGATGAGTAACTCGTCCTAACTTAGGATGGGTTCAATGCATCCTAACGTCTATGATTACGGAGTTTAACTCGTCCTCAGTCCTAAGATTAATCCCAAGTTAGGAAGAGTATGGTGAAATTGTCGGCTAGAGTTTTAACTTGAAGAGAGCCAATTTTTGCTTTGCAAAGGGTATTGGAAAATGTTATTGTCTATTTGAACTGTTGTTAGTTAGTTTATTTTCAAGTTGTGCAAATGGAAATAAAATCAAACAAATAAACAAACTTACCAATGACAGTCAGCCTCGCCTTAGCAGTCACAATCACACCAGTATTGGTATTCTCTGCTGTGCAAACATACACCCCATCATCTAAGAAGGAGACCTGAAGGAGTTGAAGATTACTTCTACCGAGGTAGATAACATCCTGAGTTCTGATTGCTTCTCCATCTGTATGAGAATAAACGACAAAAAATACTGTTTTCTAAAAATCTGTTACACGTGACTACTCTTTCAGGAGTTTGTTTTTATTGTACAGGGGCGAAATTCATAGACACAAGAACTTAACACTAGAACTTGCTCAGCACAACAACAAATGCTTAGCAGAAACAGGTTACCAGCTATCATTTCATAAAGCTAACATTGTTGCGACTGGTGCCCTGCTCGGTTTTTTTCCAAAGAAATTTACTAAGCAGTTTTTCTTCGTCTGCTAAACAGCTTTAAGAAATTTGGCGCAGGACTCAAAATAATCACTGGATTGCTGACCGGAGGCCGGGTTTTTAATAATGGGCCAGAAATTCTAAACTAAATAAACTAAATGCAGTGGAGTGTTTTTCATATACAAACTTTTCTAGACTCTTCTACTAATCTTATCGATGTTGATTACGCTCTTCAACTTTTATCCTCCTTTAATGAAATTGTTGATAAAATTGTGTTAGGTCGACAGGCTTGTCAATGGTAGATTGGGAAAAACAATATATAAATATGAACATATTTGTTGTATGATACATTTTTGTGAGGTCAGCAGTTTGTTAATGGTACATGTAGGTCGGGTTACAGGTTGGTAGCAATCCAACAAATTATTAAATAAATAAAATTATTGATAAATTTCGTAAGGTTGGCAGGCAACTCAATGGTAGATTGGAAACAAATATTTTTGTCTTCCTACATTGTGCAGGAAAAAGTTGGTAAAAATAATTGAAAAATTGATTTGTGATACATTTTTGTGAGGTCGGCAGTTTCTTTCAATAGTAGGCCTACATCATGAAGGTCGGTGACTGGTTGGTAGCAATCCAATTTAAAAAAAATTAATATAAATATTGATACAATTTGTGAGGTCGGCAGTTTGTTAATGGTAGATCCAGTTATAGGAAACAAGCAACAAATTTTGCTTGGCCTTAGGGATTTTCCCAACGCAGAAATCATTGAAGGATAACAATAACATATTACAGACAACTTTTCATCGCTTTAAAGCGTATCAACAAAGCGGGGTGGGGGGGGGACCACACATATATTGCAATGAATCGCAACCAAATATTCAGTGAAGCTGATCGGATGATCTTATTTCACAATGTGGAACTATACACCATTCAAAAGGTTCAAAAGTTGTTCAAAAGATCATTAGAATTTAGGAATCGGAAAAAGTTGCGCATTATAAATGACTACATCCATGTCCAAGCCACTGGGGTGCCATTCAAAAACAAATGTCACGCACTACGGTTACAATAATCTTTTCCAACAAACCGAATCAGAAATAAACAAATATAAGGATTGACAAAATGCTGTTGAGTGGAAAGGTATGATGTGGCAAAACAGATCTCTTCTTCATATGACGTGGCAAAATAGATCCCTACTTCATACAATATTAATAATAAAAACAAATTCTAATGCGCATACAGTACATGTAGCTGTAGCTGAAGCCACAGCTGAAGCTGAAGAAGCCAAAGCTGTAGCCGTCGCTGCCATTTAGAGAAGGCCAGAAGAAATTAGGAGGCTGCTCTCCGGGGCATCATTAAGAAACATACAAACAGCTAGCCAAGGTCTATCGTTTAGTTTCTCATAAAAAAAAATCACTAAATAAATAAATAAATAAAAAATCCTTTTCAAACCAAACAAAGGATATTTCCCCTTTAATGGGGAAATTAACTGAATATCCTAGCTAGGCCTTGTGAGTATAAGTAAAAATAAATGTGTTTAGGATTCATTAGTCGTACAATATATGGCTCTGCAAGCTATGTAAACATGTTAATTGAGAAAAAAAGGTTACAATAGAGAGTTAGGGGGGGGGGGACAACACAAGATTGAGGGTATGGTAAAAATTGTCATAAATGGACGAGACAATTACTACATCTGAGCTGGAAGGTTCCTAATTTCCTGTTTCTTTAATGGGCAATAATGAGAGATAAATCTACTTAATTAGCAGGTACAGGAACAACCTGCAAGCCAAACACTACATGACAGTACTCTCATTCATGGTCATTTGTATCTTCCTAAATTGCTCATAAGTAATGACCCTGACATCGTCAATGTCGATGTCCTCTAGCTGTATGGTACAAGAGTGTTCATTCTTGTTCCACAGTCAGCATATTTTTCAGAGGCGCCATGGTGTCAGTCAGATGAGCATATTATGGCAGCCTGTTCTGCATTTGGACACATTAGTCCTCAATATATTTGCGGTTTAAGCCGCGTCTAATTCAACAGCTTGATGGGCCATGTAAACAAGTGTTGCAGCATAGGCTGCCCAGTGCCCATAGTAACTGCCTTAGTAACAGCTAAAGCCACTAAATCTTGTAAAATGACACAATGTTTTATAATCACTCTGCTTTAAAGTTCAATCTAGATGATCTGGGCCCAGTTTCATGAATCTGCTTACCGCCGAATTCTGCGCTTACGAACACGATTCCCTGCTTACGTGCAAGCGCCGAATTTCTGCGCTTTGAATGCCTAGTAACGTGGAGTACGCACGTGTAGAAGCAAAAATTCGCCGCTAACCCGTGAAATACGCTTGCCGTAAGCACAGAATTTCCTGCTTCCGTAAGCGCCGATTCTGTGCTTACGGTAAGCAGAGCCATGAAATTGGGCCCAGTTGGCTCGTTTCCCAGATCCTGCCTTAATACTGAGCTCAATCACCCCCCCCCCCCCCAACAGAAAATCACCTCCCTGCAAGAACAAATTTCTACTTGAGATAACTTATTGGCATGATTTACTTGATGGATATGTGTCATCTCTTGAGGTGACCTTTATCTATTGGATTACATAGCAAAGTGGGCAAGAGGTCAATTTATTTCTAAGTTGTCAACTTTTTATGAAAATGACCATGATAACTGATTACCAATATAAATAATGAAGAACAAATATCAGTAGACATTGTTTCAGAAAAAGTAATTAAAAAAACTGACATCTTATTTTTTTCTTGACACTGATGCCATGTCATTTAAGCTTCAACTGCAGATTTAAGTCTTGTTTGAAAGTAGCCGAGGGGAATGATCGTCATCCTTGCCCTTGTAAGTCTTGAAAGATAAAGAAAAACGACAAGCACTTTAAACACCCCAGGAGAAAATCTGACAGTAGAGGCACAACTGACAAATCTCCAGGAAAAAACTTTATCCCAACACAAAAGGTGGAACAAATTAACCATCAATATTTAAACACTTCACATGGAAGAAAAAATCATTACTATTAATAAGGATGCCCTTTTCTACATTTGCTTCACTCATCATTTTGAATTGAAGTCAGACATAAAGTAAGTTGCTGCTGCTACTGCAGAAAACCCAATGACAGATTCATACTGAAGAAACACAGCAACTGACTCCTTGCACGCGCATCACACGCGGCGACTGATGCCACGCTCACCAGGTTTACGTGTAAACGCTGTGTCGCCTAAAATGCGCACTTCACTGAATTACACACATAGACATTGAACACCAAAATGGCGCATCCAAGATTATTCTGATGATGACGACAGGGGAATTGGGTCAATAGTTTCAAGTTGGGAGTACCAACCAACCCAATCCAAACTACTCAAAGAAAAATATCATGATTTTTAACAACCCAGCACATATTTCAAGCAATTGCCTCTCATACAACTTTGTTCCTTTTTAAAAATCAATAGTCTTATCAGAATTATTCTCAGTACTTATGAAGGCTGATAATATCAGTATACTCCCCCCCCCCTTCCCAAACCCCCAAAAGCTACTATAGAACCCCCGATTAAACTTAATAACACAAGTAAATTGAACTTCGTCCTTATTTTAATTTCATAATATTCCCTGAGTAAATATTACTTCTACAGAAATGGCAAAATAATTTGTCAATTTTTTAAGAGGAAACTATGTAAAAGCTGTCAATAAACCTATTAACAAAACCTAGGCATTTTATTTTGAAAATGCACAAAAATAAAGGTTCACTGAAAGAGTTAAGTTCAAGATGAAACTATCATTGTATTGTTGACACACACGCAGATAACATGGTACCTTTCCTATTCCTTTTTTATTTATTTATTTATACATCTGTACTCTTAAAAATCAATAGAAATCAATGTTTCATTTACTAATTATGAACCGACAGGTGGACCAGTGGAAACACCACCACGCTCACAACTTCCTCTTAGTAAACACCCCCCCCCCCCCCATCAGATCTTGTCATAGTGAATAAACGGATGTTCTACTGACAACTAATCACTTGATGGGGGGCAAGGGAGGAGAAAGGTAGGGGGATGGGAGTTGTAGCATGAAGACTTAAAAGGCACTGTACACATTTGGTCATCGCCCATCATAAGCATAAAATAATAAGCCTATGAAGATTTGGGCTTAATTGGTCATCAAAGTTGCGAGAAAATGCTGAAAGAAAAAACACCATTGTTGGACGAATTTGTGTGCTTTCAGATAGAAATAAAAGACTTCTAGCTAGAAGTATTTTATTATTTTAGTGAGAAATTACCTCTTTCTCAAAAACTGCGTTACTTCAGAGGGAGTCGTTTCCCACAATGTTTAATACTATCAACAGCTCTCCAATGCTTGTTACCAAGTCAGTTTTTAAGTTAATATTTGTTTTGAGTAATTACCAAACGTGTACCTTCCATTTAAAGGAGATGTCAATATATTAAAAACTCATTAAACATGCATAGATCCATGTCTGGAAATAAAAAAAACTCACTTTGGAGCCCACAAATAACCAGGGTTCTCCCCATGCACAAGCTAGATACCGGGCCGTTACATGAGAATTGCGTGCTTTTACACACACAATTTGAGCGAATCTGATTTTGAATCTGACTGGCACCCCTGAACAAAGGTATTGACAAAGTAGGGACACCGCCAATATAGGGCTCAGTTGTAGGACTAGGCGAATTATTTGAATATCCGATTAATGGCCAATAGGTTTTCCTATCCGTAACCGCGAATGCCTTTTTTTTCTTAACCGGATATCCGCAATACCTATTTATAAACCGGATAGTTCTGTAATTACAACCAAGTAACCGGATATTCTTTAATATCCGAATATCCGCGGACGTCGGGCGACAACTGATATGAATGTTTTGTCTGAATCCTTATGAAACTTTTATAAAGACAGCATAACACAGCATAAATTAAGTATTTAACTATGCTCACCTCCGTGAAGAGTTAAAACAATGACATTTCTGACGTAATTTGTTCAAAGATTACAAAAGTTTTCCTTCACGTAGAGTCAATCACGATCAAAAGAAAAAGCAAATCGCCATCTTTAAATTAGATCCGATCATTTTTTTATTTTTTTTTTTTTTTTAATAGCGCCCTCTAGCGGCAAAAAAACTATTTGAATATCCGGTTAATTTCGGATAGTTGGCCAGCGGTATCCGAATAACAAAATTTCACTATTCGCCTAGCACTACTCAGTTGGTAGAGCGCCAGCACGTTAATCCGGCGGTCGTAGGTCCAATCCCACTCCAGTCAATTATTTGTTCAACCCCAAAAATCACAATTTGAGCGATACGCAAACAAACAAAAAGTTATCATGATAAAACCATTTATATTGGTCCAGAATGCACATTAGGGCAAAACCAAGATTAACACCGCGTAGAAAACATTCCAAACACCTTGTTTCATTTCTATAAAAAAAGTCAGTTTCGCATCAACAAATACACTCTTACCCTCACGGCTCCACGTTGTCATCAGTGCATCCCCATCTGAGAGACACTCAAACAAAGCCGTCTGCCCCACCCGTACTCTCTGCGCTTTGGGTCCAGCGACGATCACAGGATCCCGGCTCCCTGGATCTACAGTAACAGAGGGTTCTAGCACAGTAACACTGAAAACAGGGCTGCGTCGTTTGTCTGCGATGTTTTGAGTTAAGCACCTGTAGTTTCCAGCACCACTAGAGTCAACTCCGGTGACCTGGAGTACTCCGTTGGGTAATACGGTTGTCCTTTAGGAGAGGGAAAAGACAAAACAATGGTTGGTTTGATCATTTTAGCTCCATGGTTTTATGGGTATCTTACATGTAAATCCACCACTTAGTGTCACAAACTCAGCAGAAGTGTTAAGCCCGATTCATACTTCCTCCGAATGCGAAATTAATTTTGACGTCACATGGCTGATTTTGCAGCAAATGTTTCGCAGGAGTTGACACAGTTCAACTGTTGCAATTATTATTCATTGTGAATACGTGACGTCAACATTCGTATTCCATTCGCAGGAAGTATGAGCCAAGCTTTAGTGTTATTGCTTTGTGACAGGTGAGCGTAAAGGTTTATCGTAATATCACAAAACTGCTGTTCCCTTGTAGCTATCGGGGCTGATGTCATTCGCTTACAGAGCGAGTGCCAAATTTCTGGTACAGCTGTGTACAAGATAAGTGCTTTGAAAGGTGGACTACAAACACTCACTTGTAAGCAGAAATTCTCTTGACGTAAGCGCAGAGACATACCTGCTTCCGTAAGCGCCAATTCTTTGCTTATGGTAAGCAGAGCCATGAAATTGGGCCCAGAGCCCCACATTTGTTATTGCCCCAAATAAATGTCACAAAATTTAAAAAAGCTTTGCCAGCCTGATGAAGTTAATTTTCAATGAATGCATGAACATGAAAACATGCACCCTTTTTTTAGGCTCATGCTTGAACTCCATTTTAATAATGACACTTTGGAACATAGCCAAAGGCGCAAGTTGTGGTTTCAAATGGCCTACTACATTGACATTACGATCTCACCTGTCATCTTCTGTGACAATGTTTTTGCCCAACCGCCACATCACATCTGGAACGGGAACAGCATCTTGTGAGGCTAAGCATTCTAATCTTAGAACTCCTCCCCTCTGTACTGGATCTGGTGACTGGTGAACATCATATCTTGGTAAATCTGGAACAAAGACGCAATAACAGAAACTAAGACATCTTGTTTGCAGTTGTAAAAATAAATAAACCAATCATCTTTAACAGGCAACATCAAATCCTTCAGCATACAGGCCAGAAAGGACAACAAGGGCGATTGTCTTGATCACTGCCTTGATGCCCTTGAAGTGATTGTGCCCTTAACCAAGGAGAAAATGCGCTGGTGCGTTTGCCCTTTCAAAACCAAAGCATACATGCTTGTGTAACACTCCATGCTAGCCAAATAAAAATACAATCATTTAAAGGCAGTGGACAATATTGGTAATTACTCAAAATAATTTGTAGCATAAAACCTTTCTTGGTGAAGAGTAATGGGGAGAGGTTGATGGTATAAAACATTGTGAGAAACGGCTCCCTCGGAAGTGCCATAGTTTCCGATAAAAAGTTATTTTTCACGAATTTGATTACGAGACCTCAGGTTTAGAACTTGATGTCTCAAAACGCACACAACTTCGTGAGACAAGGGTGTTTTTTTCCTTTATTATTATCTCGTAAGTTCGATGACCGATTGAGCTCAAAATTTAACAGGTTTGTTATTTTATGTATATGTTGAGATACTTCAACTGTGAAGGCTAGTCTTTGACAATTACCAATAGTGTCCACTGCCTTTAAAGCTTGTTAACTTTACTTTTTAAGTCTTACATAATAATAATATTAATAATAACTGGGTTTTTTATTCAGGCTTTATCTACAAACCTCTCACAGTGCTTATTATCATTTATTTCCGGAAAGGTTTTCTAAAGTTTTGAATTATGAGACCCATGCAACACCTTTTAAGGGTTTACAAAGGTGATTATGACACACTCAGCAGCCAAACACAACAACATAAACAACAACAACAACAACTCAAAACTTGACCTGTGTAGAAACAGAAACCAAAGTTTTGAGGCACAGAAAAAGGTTAATTCCCTATCAAACTCCGACAATAAATGACATTTATTCAAACCACACAACCAATCTCTTAGTTACAGACAGTGGACACTATTGGTAATTGTCAAAAACCAGTCTTCTCACTTGGTGCATCTCAACATATACATAAAATAACCAACCTTTAAAAATTTGAGCTCAATCGGTTATCGAAGTTGAAAGATAATAATGAAGGAAAAAACACCCTTGTTACACGAAGTTGTGTGCATTTAGATGGTTGATTTCAAGACCTCAAATTCTAAATCTGAGGTCTCAAAATCAAATTCGTGGAAAATTACTTCTTTCTCAAAAACTACGTCACCTTACAATGTTTTAAACCATCAATCCCTCCCCATTACTTGTTACCAAGTAAGGTTTTATGCTAATAATTATTTTGAGTAATTACCAATAGTGTCCACTGCCGTTAAGTAATAACAGTTTTGGTGGGTGGTGGGTGTAACCTTGTAAGGCTTCAAAGTTCAAAGTAGAATTTGCTGATTGTTAAAACATGGAAAGCCTTTACATCAAATGAGAAAGGTCAAAGCACATCCTTATTTTATATTTTAAGTTATTGCTAATTCATGTATAAGCCTAAATAACAAATATCTGGACCTTGGACTTACCAATCATTATAAATGTAGGTCATGCTAGTAAGAAATTATTATCTCTCAAATTCTAATTGTCAAAAATTGTTCTTGATAATGCTCCACTAACCTTGTCACAAATTACACACTTCATAAATACACTTATCGGAATATCACTATGCTGATGGCATTTTTTTTCAAAAGATAAAAATATTCAGTATTTTTTTTCAAAACAATAGAGAGTGGCTACAAAATCAATCACCATATTGTGCAGATAAGTTTGCAATGTGTTGGATTAACCTATTTAACGTGTTGATTATGTCAGCAATAAATACAATGGGACATTTTAATTATATGATTAAGGAGTGAGGTCATCATTGAGGTCATGAATATGCATGAAACCACAACCACATATTTTGAGCAGCTTGTGTGAAACACCATTATTAAAAAGAGATTTACAGATGTTGTTGCTATGACAAACCTCACCGATTGTACTTCCACCATGCAAAGATTCAGAATGCATTTTGTTGCAGAAACCATAGTAACCAATCAACCAGCCTTTTGAAATTTTCCAAAGCATATTTTGTGAAAATTTTAACAAATGTTAAATTTGACGTGGAGCACCAGAAACAACCCACTATCAACAATTCTGACACCTGTTACAGTCTTGTTGACTTTTTCTATTTCTTCAGGTTTACAAGAGACTCCTTTGATATCAA
The DNA here is from genome assembly GCF_902459465.1 of Asterias rubens. Lineage (NCBI taxonomy): Eukaryota > Metazoa > Echinodermata > Asteroidea > Forcipulatida > Asteriidae > Asterias > Asterias rubens. The sequence goes on along the minus strand of NC_047064.1, from coordinate 21,313,606 downwards.
TCAAAGATGACAAACCAATGCCCCATTTCCTTAGGGAAGACATCAATAACGCAATGATTCAGATGTTCATACGGCTCACTAGTGGACTAATTAGCAAGCTTCATTAATTAATAATACTCTGAGTCTGCATACTAATCACTATGACACAGAACGAGTGGGTCGTCTATGCATACTGATCTCCCATTACTATACAATGCATGTTTGATTAACACTTTAGACACACTCTTAATAATTACCCTGATTAGCTTTTAGGGGGCAATTAAATGTTGCTCATGGTGTTTCGTGTTCCACTTTTTTGGTCTCTCGCTACGTTGATCAAATTTTCAATTAAAAACAATAAAACTGAATCGATGCCTTGGTGTGCACTCTAATGCCATCCGTTTTGGCCTTCAATGCAGAGCTGTCCACGTTTGCCTCTTACAATCAGGGAGATTTTGTACACAAAAAAGGGAGCTGTACATATGTATTTTACACTACACATAATAGGGAAGCACCCATAATCAAGGAGATTTTGAAATTTGTTCATCAGAATGTTCACAGGCAGGTTTATTATAACAAGGAAATTTCTGCAGAATCAGAGAGAGTTTGCTAATCTGTGTGACCACTTACAAAACTATAAAAAATAAATATTTTATTTTACGGAAACCTCCTCAATATTTTAAATTATAATTTTAACTTCAAGAAGATTTGTAACCAACCGTTGCATCCTCAATTTCTCTGTCAAACATAATTTTCTAAAAGATTTCCTTTTTATTTATCTGAAGCCCTCATGGTTCCTAATCCTGACCCCAATTTCATCATTACAATTAAACTATCACAGCTCTTTCTTCCTTAAAACTTTTACCACTAAACCTCAAACCGAAAAAGAAAAAAGAAAATTCGGGAAATTGAACAGTGTGAGAAACAAACTACAGAACTAAGATTCACACTGATGATGAGTATTGGCAAATTGCCATTATCGCTCCACAGAGATTACAAGTTGATAAATAATTTGATGATTTTCTATATTGGAACTGACAGAATTGGCATGTGTACATGTGTACATACACACATAAGATTCACAACTCGTGTTTTGCCATAAATTATTAATCAGCCTTAATACACTTTTTTTTTTCTTTTTCTTTTTTAAGTTTACCTGCGCTTACTGTACAAGACAAATCTCTTGACCGACTGCCAAATGACAATGATGCATTATGGGTACATAGTAAATAGTAAAGCAAAACTGATCTACCTGGAACACTTCCAAAGTGATTCTTGACTTTAAAGACACTGGACACTATCTACAGTAATTGTCAAAGATCGGTCTTCTCACTCGGTGTATCTCAACAAATACATAAAATAACAAACCTGTGAAAATTTGAGCTCAATTGGTCACCGAAGTTGCGAGATCATAATGAAAGAGAAAAAAATTCCTTCTTTCTCGAAAACTATGTCCATTCAGAGGGAGCTGTTTCTCAAAATGTTTTATACTATCAACAGCTCTCCATATACTTGTTACAAAGTAAGGTTTTATGGTAAAAGATATTTTGAGTACTAACCAATAGTGTCCACTGACTTTAAATAAACATTTAGGATTCATCTATAAACAAGTTGCTTGTACATATTTTGTGGGTGTGTACTCCGACGACCAATTGAGCTCAAATTTTCACAGGTTTGTTATTTTATGTATTTGTTGAGATACACCAAATCTTTAATAAACATTTAGGATTCATCTATAAACAAGTTGCTTAAAGGGATTTATTTGTTACCATAGAGAGCTGCATTTTCTCAACATTTTAGCAAGTAGAATCATCAGGTAAGGTATGCGATAACAGAAAGTGTAAATCTCTATTGACAAGTGCTGCAGAACCATAAACTAGAGTCCACACTGGCCTATACGTGACCCGGCATGCACGCAGGCGGCCATTTTCTAAGTTGAACAAACAGGCATTGCTTAGCGTGTGTTTGTGCGGCCATTTTGTGTGTTTCATATTCAACGCGCGTGCTGAATGGCGCGCTGTCTCCTTATGGTGGTCCCATTGCGTTTGTTCAAGAAGCATTACCAGTGCGCCCTCTATAGTTCGTATTTGTATAACTCTATAGATGTGCAGAACCTAAAGTAATCAAAAGAGATGTATGGTGCTACCCCAACCTTCACTGATTTTACTCACACCAAGCTGATTCAAATCCTACAAATAGAATCAAACACAAGAATAGAGCTTCAACTTTGATTAGTTTGTGAGGTTTTTTCTTCTTTAATTTTCTTTATTTGAATAATGTTTTTGAATGCAGGTCTGATATTTAGTCCTTTGAAACAAAGTATGTTTTTTTTGTACATGCACGGTGAAGGCTTTATTACACCTTTTTTTTAAATGAAAGTTTTCAGATATTTCCTAGAACAAAACAGCTGGAAACCAAATTAAAGTAGGAAGATTATTACGCCTGTTAATGGTTGGTCCATAGTCAATTGTACCTCAGATTACTTCTAAAAACAAAATTTTAAATAAAAACCTGCAATTTGTATCTCCTTGTTTGATACAAACAGCGTAGGGAGTTTGAAAACAAGCAGCATCGCAAAACAAAATACCCGTTTCCCACTATTGTAGGCATCGATCGTCCGCCCTATTTATAGACACTGTACCAGTTCAATTGAAAAGAACTAGACCAACCAATGTCAAGAGTTCAGTCCCACATCATGTAAATAAATGAACTCATGCTGATTCAAATTAAAGGGTGGTATAACATTGGTCACAAATCCACTCCTATTTATCTCAAGGGTGAAGTTTGCTAAGTTGACTTACTTTTACTCAATGTCTGAAACTGTTCAAATTACCATTCGAATCTTAGAAAGGTTTCAGGCATGAAGCCATTTTTTCTTTAAAAGCCTTAACAATTTTTTAAATACTTCAGGCCAAAAGCCTTTCCCAGCCTGCATCTGAAAACACACAATTTTATGCAACAAGGGAGTTTTTTAAATTCATTATTTTTTGGCAACTTCCATGACCAATTGAGCTCCCAATGCTTCAGAGGTTTGTTTTTCTATGCATGTTGGAATACACCAAGGGTCAGAGGATTATGGTCTTTGACAATTACCAAAAAGTACATCCCGCTTGTATTATACTATAAGGATTTATAACAGTTCAACAACTTCTAAGGATGAGTTTGCTTGTGAAGACATAAACATCAAAGCCTTTTTTTGTTTTAAAAGCTAGCACAGATATTTTATGCTAGCCCTAAAAGGGGAGAATGGTTATCACAAGTCAAAAATTCTGCAAGAAACTGGGCCTAGATCTTCCTCATAATAATAAATTTGATGCAAATGGATGACTCTTCAAGATACCAAAATTCATTTTTAGAAAAGAACAAAAAAATAGAATGAAAATAAATCTAGACTCCATTTATTCATTACGATTACTATGAATGATTGTCCCAATTTCCTGTTTGAATAAAAAATAAGTGAATATATTTGCGCTCTCCACTCAAACATTATGCAACAGTGCAACATCAGAATTTAGTGATTTCAAGACACTCCAAGGAGGTGAAGTCCTCTTGATATCTTTTCAACATCTCCCAAAATTATTCCAGCTCAATCTTCAGACGGTATTTGCAGCATAAAAACCTGCAATTATCCCTCAATCAACCTTTTTTCAACCTACTCAGAATCTTGATTGACAAAGAAAATTTGTAAACACATCCTTTCTCCCTCCCCTCCTTTAATGATAAAACAGTCTCTTATCATAGATTCTCAAATCCCCCATTCTTATCAAACTGCTGTGTTGTGGTTCCTCCTAACCTCTTGCTAAGGAATGTATCTTTCCCATTTTAACAAGTCCTCTAACACAAACAAACAATACCTCCCTGCCCCCTCCATGCCAACTGATCCAGAATAACACAGGCCACAAGCATGAGGTCATCCTTCTCAGCCGGAACTACTTTCTTCTTCTGACCATATCATCAGATTCATGGTCAGATAGGAGGGGAATTTTATTTGTGTATGGGGCAAGGGTCATACACAGTCAATATGTGTGTCAAGTACACTGTAGTATACGAAGGTTGTAAACCCTTGATCTTATGCAGAGGTCAAGGGTCATTCAGGATACAAAGTGTACAGGAATACATAAATCTCCACACTGTACGGAGCCAACCTAAATACAAGCTTTCCAGGGTATTATTTCCAATCATGGACTTTCAGCCTAACTGAGATGTGCACACACAATAACCTGCCTTGTTGTTGCTGTTTGCGCCTGGCTACCTCGGCCTTGTGTACAACCTAGATTCAGAAGGCTGTGGGGGGAGTGAGTCCGGTACAAGGAATGGCCAAATGGTGGCCATTGCCATAATGTCCTCAATGCAATGCATTAGCATGTTTAGGGGCCTTTCAAAGGGGATAGTGGCGATGGTGGACTTATGCATGCCGTGTAGCCACACTGGGTAGCCACACTGGGCTATGATAATATAGGCATGTGTGGACACACTGCAGTACAGGGTAATAATGCATACAGTGTAACATGTATAGCGTGTGGATGACATTATATTAACCAAAATGTGTCATTCAGTTACTTTGCGTTTCACAAAAGCTGTGGAAATCGGCAAATAGACGGGTTCAGAGGGCATCTGGGATGAAAAGATCATCGCCATTCTTTTTGACAATAGGTTTCTACTTACTCTTTCTTCAATTGATAACAATTAGGATTTAAACTGAATACCAACCAACAAGCCAAAACTGTAAACCTCACAATTTTATCATGGACTGTTGATTCTTCGCAAAAATTCTCTCTCCAACTTGATATTTTTGTTGACAACCCAAAAACTGCACAGCTAATGGGCCTAAATTTCTCAACAGGATTATAGTTCAACAAAATTGTTGAAAAATCACAAAGAAAAAAACCTAAAAGATTCAAGGAACTGAGGGAAAAGTTATTGGTCCCATCTTGCTCTATGGTCCCATCTTGGCAAAATCTTCCCAATCATCAAATAAGTCTCTCTAACCCCCCCCCCCCCCCCCCCCCCGCCGCCGAAAAAAAGAGGAGAAAAAGGAGAAGAGAGTAGGGTCTATACACAAAGAAAAATAGCATTAAAAGAAAATACGTTAAGATACGTTGAGTATACAGCACTGAAGGAAGTTGCAACTACCAAGTAATGTTTACTAAAAAAAGTAAACATTTAGAGAAATTGCAATCATCATAAATAATTCAAGTATGCCACCGTGCCGAATTTATGCAACATATTGGTGTACAAGTACTTGCCCTAAAATAAAAAATAAGAACTCCAAAGGAAAAAAATCCAGCTGCAATAGAAGACTTCGCTAATTACATCCTGGATTAATATACTAATTGGATTAACTCCGTAAATTACACCGTATTATTATCTCTTTCCCGGGTTACAACAAGTTACATGTTGATCATCCCATCATTGAAACCATCATAATGAGAAACCAGCTGATCACTGGCATACAACCATTTGTTCTGATTACATGTTATGAAGACATGTCAATGACATTGCAATAGCTGCATAAACAGAGTCAGGTCAGTCCTGGTTGTCAGTAGCCTGACGTCATTTAAGAGCATCATTAAAGAGATGTTGGAAAACCTGCCATATCTTGTTGTTTTTGTATTTCTTTATGGGTTTTTTTTAATGGCCCCACTCAAGTCCTTGTTTCACAAAGGGCCAAGATCACACCGAGTTCGTGATTACACTGCACTTTAGATACGGCAATCTCCGAATCAGAATCTAATGGCTCTGAGCCAACATAAAATCTTCTCTGGTGAAGAGTAAGGGCTGATAAAATTTGCCTCAAAGCCATTTTTTCCATCTATTTTCTTTAGTTTTGTATTTTATATTTTAAGATGTCTTTTATTTTGGGCCCTGAACATCCCGAGGCCACTTAATGCATGTGAATAGTTAATATTTATCTTTTGAAATTGAATGCGGGAAAAAAAGACACACTTCAATAGCGTGGTACAAGCGACTAGCGTGTGTTTTGTTGTTGAATTGCATGTAGCAAAGTCCTGTTGTGCCAAGCACCTGTAGCTCCAATGTAAAATTATTAAAAGTAATATTATCTAAGAGCAAACAAATAATGGCATAAACAATTTTGTTTTGAATCTTAATCTAATCAGATTAATTTTTCAGGCATGATATTTGATTAATGGAAAAAAGTAGGAACATTATATCAAAGCAGTGGACACTATGAGGTAATGGGGAACTGTTGATTGTATAAAACATTGTGGGAAACGGCTCCCTCTGAAGTGACGTAGTTTTCGAGGAAGTAGTAATTTTCCACGAATTTGATTTTGAGACCTCAAGTTTAGAATTTGAGGTGTCAAAATCAAGCATCTGAAAGCGCACAACTTCGTGTGACAAGGGTGTTTTTTCTTTCATAGTTATCTCGCAACTTCGACCACCAATTGAGCTCAAATTTTCACAGGTTTGTTATTTTATGCATATGTTGAGATACACCAAGTGAGAAGACTGGTCTTTGACAATTACCAATAGTGTCCAGTGTCTTTAAGTAGACTTACATGTAAAGGGTTAGGCCTTACCATGTACAAATAGTGTAGGCGCTAATACACTTTTCAGGCTATATATTTCAACACAATTTTTCTAATTTTTCCAAAGGGCAAAAATCAAAAATCAGACTTAAGTAGGAAATTATCCTGCCTGATATTTCCTGGACAGATCATAGAGTCATTATATTTTCAAAACTTATCGATCTCAATTCTCAAAAACCTTGTAAAAATGTACAAAATATTTGGGCCTCAATTCTACCCATCAAACCTCAGGCAAAAAACACAAACTTGCTCAGTTTTGGCTTAAAATATAAACCAGTCCCTAAATTGTTTTGGACGCATACTGTAGCTACTAGCTAGCAACAACCTTGAAAGAAAATAGCAGCTATGTGTTCTTTGTGATAAAATTTCTTCAATGTCAATAATGCATTCCAGTAATCTATTTTCAGAACAACTAAAATCTTTTTTCAGTAAATATTAACTACTATCGATTCACCGATTTTAAATTTACTCAATTTAACACAACACTCAATATTCCTGGCATGTCATTTCTCAAATACCCCTAAATATTTTAACATCTAACAATTGGCAATTTCCTGAGGTCTTAGCATTGGTGTTTTAAAAGAAAATCTCTGTGACCTTTCCATTTTCCGATAAGAACATCCTCTTCAAGAAATACTACATCTATTTTACAAAGAACCCTGCGCACCTGTTATTGCATCAATTAATTATCACCCCCTTCACATGTCTCTTTCCTAAATGCAGTTTCAAACCACTACATGGAACAGAACCCAACATCAAAATATGACAAATTTAAGGGAAAAAATTATACACTATGCACAGGGAATAGCTGTTGATGATTCTATCGGATGGTTAATCATAGCATTACAGTAGCTTCTAGCGCTACTAGTAGATATACATACGTACATGTACATAGTAAAGGTGCCCGAACCTACTGCATTATGCTATTCATTGCTTTATTAAGATATTGGCTTTGTTCCAAGTGTGATTCAATGCCAGGGCCCCTACAGAAAAATAATTGTTTCTCCGAAAAGGATGGGTAAATATTCTTCAAAATTCCGGGGGATCTGTCCTGAACACTGAACTTGATTCAATCTCTTTTCTTTTTATTGAGTACAGTGCATTACTCAGGGTAGTTATAATAATGGAGAGATATTTTATCAAATAAATTATAAAAATAAAAATTGTTTGACTGATGTTGTTTTGCAGTGAAATGCTCTGTGTGAAAGCCATTATACACTTTTGGAACAGAAAAACGAAGTTCACAGATTTACAAATAACTTACAGGGTTTACAGAAGGTACTGGTGAAAGACTTCTCTTGAAACATTATTCCATGAAATGCTTTACTTTTTGAGAAAACATTAAAACAATTATCAATTCTCGATATCGAGAATTACCGATTTATTTTAAACACATGCCATGACACGGCGAAACGTGCGGAAACAAGGGTGGGTTTTCCCGATATTTTCTCCCGACTCCGATGACCGATTGAGCCTAAATTTTTACAGGTTTGTTGTTTTATATAAATTGTGATACACAAAGTGTGGGCCATTGGACAATACTGTTTACCGAAAGTGTCCAATAGATTTAAAGGTGTGGTGTTTTGGTTGCTTTTTCCCCCTGGACCACATTTGTTTTTAGTATTGTGGGTTTTTTTTTATGGTTCAAGATTACTCCACCATTGAGAAAAATGTTCATGTTGCCTGGCAATGTCACTGTTTGTTAAAGTTTTATATATATATTTTTTTGTTTAAGGAAATGTAATCAATTCTCTGAACCAGTGTCGGAAGGGCCTTGCTATAAAGTCAAGAATTGCTAGTGGTTACCAAATAAAAGAATTCCTGATTGTACCCTTTTTAACTTATCACAAGCATAAACCACCATGGAGCAAGGGTACCATGCTTGAAGCAATTTAAGAGATTCACTGGCGGTCCGGTAGAGTCAATAGCAAATTATACCCAGTACTGGGGTTTTCCAGGAAATCTCTTTAATTAGCATAAACACATAAAATGGTTATGAATATGCATGTATAGCCAGATCTTTGTTAAAGCTTACTTTGTAATGCAGTTCTGCTGGGGTGTACAAAGCAAGTCACAACTTGTGACAAAATCTTTACTTTCTGGTGGGATTGTGAGATTACACTCTCTTTGAAGTTAGATAAGCGGAACAAGATGCTAAAATTCCACGATGACAAAATTGTCCCTAAACTTTACGATTTTCCAATGGAAGTGCCCTAGGCAAAAAAGGAGGTAGCCTTGCCCTCTCAAAGATGATATTCCAAAACCTGCATTTTCCAAAGGTCAATTTTAAAACCTTTAATTTTTAAAATGGGCATCAAGGCCAGCCAAGACCAGGGCCTTACTGCAATACCAGCCCGGGGCAATGTGTTGTCAGTTTGACCATGGTTTGACTATATGACAATACGCTTTGTATTAAAGAAATTCATCCGAACAATGGTCATAACATATATTTGAGCAACTCAATAATGATGAGAAATGTTAATTGTCATCAAACCATTGAGCACGAGGGTAGGCTGAAAGTTCATGCAGGAGAATGGAACTAAAAACCATTCAGAACAGTAAAATCAATTTCAAAAAAATGAAATAAAAATACGAAATGGCTTCATAATTATCTATAAAGAGTTGAACTGAAAACCTGTGATATTTGAGATCAAAGGTCTTCAACATCAATAGTTTTTTATGGCTTTTCCTGCCTGGCTTAAACAAACATTTACTTTGTAGTTTAAAATCGACGATCACGGCCAGCTAGGTTCATTGACTCCCTTTTGTTATTTTTTATAAGAACTGAATTTTGATTTTTCAGTTTTTCTTTTGACCAACCCAAAATTTCTGATTATTTTTCTTTTAACCTTGACTATTCTGAGTTGCCCCTCAGTTTTGTTTTCACACCACACTAATTGCAATCCTACATTAGCAAACACTTTCAATCCAATCCCAATTAAACAATCCAAACATATGGCGAAAATATACATAATAAGGATCTCCCATAAGATAAACAGTACACACTAAGTGTTATGCCAGATGTATTCTCTGCACTTTTCTTCTTTTTTTTTACATCCGAGAAGTTGATGTGGAGTTCAAAGAAAAGTTCAGCCAGAGTCCAGCACATTACAAAACTAGGGCATAATGTGAACGCAAAACCTCAAAAGGAACCGACTAGCATTCTTTATGGCCTAGATGTAGAAAGATGTTTTTGTTGGCAAACGACCAGGGTGTAAAAGGTGCAGTACAAAGAATAAACCAAAGCGCTACACCTCCTATCAGGACTGTCACTGTCATTCTAAGAAATCAGCCCTTGAAATAACCCACATCAATGGTTGTGGTGCCCTGTGCTTTTGCTGTGATGCCAATTGCAACGTTCCAATACAAATCAAAATTTTCCTCATAGATGCCCCTTTACCAGAGGAAAATTGATGTGCCCCAAGAATTGAAAGTTTGATAAAAAAGAATACCCAGTGAAATTTGATTGATTTCTATAAAAAATAAAAATGACTCAGAGATGATTTAGGGGCAGGTGTCACTCACTGAGTCACAACTTTACCCCGTACAAGATTACACAGAGGCCATGGCCTCTGTTGCCCTGGTCTTGGCCTTTATGCCCTCTCTAACAATTTCCTGTAGCATTTAAGATCTTTTAATTGAAGTGCCCATTCATTGCCAAATGTTTATTTGAAAATTTAAAAACTTTCTCTTTAAGTCGGTACTTCTATTTCCTCATTGTAAAAGTTCTCTCAGCACTGTAACCCATGCATGCTCAATCAGTTTCAACTCTCCTTTCTAAAAAGGCATTTGCATATTACCCAACAAAGTGCCCACTGAGAAACTTCTGACCTTGATCTTGCAAACAGCAAGACTCTTTGTTGGGAGGTCAAACAAACACCCCATCCCTTTTAAAATATTTCTCCCCCAGTGATTTATTGTGAAAAATGGCCGCTCTGTGCCAATCTTAGGGGCTGGTTCGTAGCCTGCCAAAATTGGACAGGTCCAGGCAGTTATTAACAGAGCGCGAAAAGGGAAGTTTAAGGAAAGGTAGTCGTTAGGTTATCACTCCTAAAATTAATGGAAATCTTACTTGATTAGAAGTAATGTACAGCAGCTTTCGATAGTATAAAGCATTTTGAGAAATATTTCACTTCCAAGGACTGTGGTTATGGACAAAGATAACAGTTTTTATTCCCAAAAAATTTGAGTTTGAGAAACATTGAGAAGAAAGTTACTTAAGTCAGATGGGTTTCACAGATTGTGTTTTTCAAATCCGAAAATGTATTCTGCCTGAGAACTAAACCATTTCAGATTTTCAGCGCAATATCAAAAACGCTACCACCTTTTGAAATGAAACTTTTACAGGTTAGTTTTATTGTGGTACATTTTCTTATAGCTGATGAAATAATTAACGATTCCAAGAACTAAAAGGTATTATATGTTCACCTTACCAATCCGCGCACACTGATAGCTTTGTAAAATACTCTCAAACACATCTCAATTGCTTTCTGAAGAAAAGCAAGCTTTTTCAATTTTCTTCACATGTTGAATTAAGTTAGAAACTCTGGGTTCCAACAATCAAAAACTGTTCAAATACATTTACAAAGACCACATGTAGTAGCACCGTCGCTTGCCTACAGGTGGAAAACAGCCAAGCAAATTTACAGAGGAAGGGTATTATTTTAAGAATACTTGCAGGTACACACTTGAAGTACAATGCCAGCAACTCAAGAAGTTTTAGTACCCAGCATTGACAACTCAAAATGTTCAAGTACAAGAAATACAGGCTACCAGTACATTGTTTGTCATAAAGAACAAGTCAATTGCAAGACCAACTACATGTAACGTACATTATGACCAGAACATTTGACACTGTATGACCCCTGGGAATGGTTAGTCAATGTTCAGTATGTCAATCATCTTTCAGTATATGTTGACGCTCGTTGAAGAACAAAATTGACCCAGCATCACTACACATTTGACGCACTTCCAACTTGTATCTTAAAAACGATTTTAAAAAAAAGACACACATTGCTGCACTTCTGATCAGTAGGCCTACACAACCTTGAAAAAAGGGGTAATGATACCTTGTAGAGAGCAAGGCATGATGGAAAAACTAGTACGAATTGCATGAAATATAATTAAAATGGGGGTTTGAGATACTTGTCTATCACACGTCATCCAAATGGAAATGGGAGTTGTCTGTTTCCCTACTCGCTAACATATTGCTGTATGGAATATGGAGGAGAGAGTAAGACTTGATACCCTTTCCAAAACCACTGCTTTCTGAAACCGGCTCCTTGTTTGTTTTTAAGATTGCTGATCATAATTTTCTTTTTTATAGTTTAGAGATCTAGATTCCTCAATTAACCTTCCTCCTCCATAGACTGAAAATGACCCGTCTCTGGTCCACCGGGTCAAACAACCTGAACTCAACACAAAGGGCATCTAAGACATTCACGCACATGATAAGCCCAGAACAAATGCAAGTACTCGCCATGCCCATGACCAACACAGGAAACCAAATCCAGTTCAAAAATTAGGTTATAATTATCTTTGGAACCCCAGTATAAGTACGTTGCACTACACCTGCCTCAAACCATATCAGTTCTCATTACCAACGAGGGTCATCTTAAGTGCAAGGAATTGCAAGCAAATATAAAAGATATAAGTATTTTTTTCTCGCTGGGTTACTGGGTCAAAGATAACATACCAGTTAAAAGAGAAGTAGATTTTCATTTTATAGGTGTGGACAGAGATGATTGACAGTCCCAAAACTTTAAACCAGATTTCTAACCTTGTTAACTTGTAGTAAGTTAAATAGAAACACCCACCCAGGGCTGATCCCCAACTTTGTTTCTGGTGATCTTGTTTCTGTTTTTTGAACTATTTCAACATGTCCGACATGATTCGAGACTCAAGTGTCTGGTTGAGTGTCAAAGATTCATTGCACGGTTTTCAATTTCTACTCCATCTTTAATAATGACTACTTCATTTACACAAAGTAATTGATTGAGATTTATTTTCCAAACCCTTAAGGTTTAAAACAGGAAAATCATCAAACACTTTATACAAAACAGTGGTTACCTCAAACTACTATTCATCAACTAGAAACACTGGCGATTCACAAGGTTTGCCAAGAAATTTTTGAGTAACTTGCCAGCAGGACCAGTTAGCTTGTCATTTCACTAATTCGTAAGCCTTTTCACATAATTGAATAGGGATGCTTTTCAATACTAAAATGGCCTCCAGTACATGACCACGTTGAGTGAATTTTGACTGGTCGTCGGGTGTTTTAAAGTGGCATTTGCCCAGCAAACCACTGTTCAAAAGGGAGAACACTGACTAAGATTTTAAAATTGGTCAATTTATAATGCTTTTCCTGGAAACTTTCTAAAGAAACCTTGCTAAGAATGTCCAGACAATTTATGTAATTGAGACCCTGAGTTGAAATACTCTGCAGGCAGAATACCTTAGATACACAGAATTATCATCCAGCTATATATCCCAACTGTCCTGACACGGGGCTTTAACTGTCGTCAAAAGCCGGAAGTCACTACCTCTGACATCTACTGCCTTGGTCTTGTCAAATATAGTTTCCAAACACGTTAAAGATTTCCTTATTATATAAATGAAAATGGCCGTACACAATCAAAGATAAAATTCCAGGGCTGGATTTTACAAAGTACTCAACATAGCCAGGCAAAAATAGTGACATCGCAATTACAAATCACTATGGCAACAGTGACAACAAATCACCAAGATGTTATTGCAAAGTTGTTGTTTCAGTTTAGCGTTTAGTTTTCTTTTCTCCATCAAGTCCCTTTCATCTAAACAAGCTTCCCATATTGAATGAATTTTTAATTTTAAGCAATGTTTTTAAGAAATAGTGATCATTGATTTTTATAACAGGGACAACAAAACACCTACTTCCTGTGCTGAAGCAAAGAGAAAGCACCATGTGGTCCTTTCTCTATGGCTGAAGTAACTTGTGTATTTGTCTTTGTTTATTTTGCCTGAGCCCCTCTCCAGAGTCTTAATTTGCATGCTCGACTGCTCTTTCTATACAGTAAGATCCCTGGCCTAGCCAAGATGTTTGCTAAAGGTGATAATGAAATGTAAAGTAGGACAGTTATATCAGCCACATGGTCCACCTTATAAAAGGTCCACAGCCAGCTAATTAGGGACCTTCTTTAATGATAATTTACAGTTATGTAAGGTTGAGGTACATGTAGGTGGGTGCAGCTATAATACTGAATGTACTGAATGTATAGATGCTGTTATATAATATCAAGCGGGCATTGTAGGTGTGCATTGTGTGCCTCTTTGTCCACCACAGGGGTGTTGGCCTCTGCAAGGTTTTATCCTTTCATACGAATTGTTTTCATTTAACTTATCAATCAAAAAAAATAATACATGAGAGGGACACATGCCGAACCTTCCTTGTCCTAGCATCCCAAACCCAGTTAAACCGGTTCCATGGTTAAACCCTCCTTTGCTCCCATTGCTAGTTTAGCAAGTGGGCGGAACAAGCAACCATTAGTACACTCACAAAGAAAGTCACTAAGTATTTACAATGATCCTTTCAGAGAATTCTGTTCTAACATTCAAATGAACCCCAAAGTCTTCCGCCTTTTGATCTTAACCCTTTCATTCAATACCACTCGTTGTTCCCAATATCCTTCATTGAAACATTGAAGTGGGTCATCGACGATGGAATACCGATTTTAATATTGGCCCCCCCCACCCCCCCCCCCCCCCCGGATCTCGCGCATACATAACAATCTCAATCAATAGGACTAGCTAACTCTTTACCCCTCAGAAAGATCAGGGTCTTTCCTTTGTGTTTCCCTTTATTTTTATCTGCCCACAGGATTACCACATGATCTACATGTGTGGGGAGTAAACCCAATAATGGAAAAGCTACTCGCTGGTCCATGACCAGTTAAATCTATTGACATAAACAGGATGGCATGGTAGCCTTCGACACCAGTAACCCCTGGCTAGCACCCATCGACCCCATGCATAGATGCATTTCTCAGGCTAACTGCACCAATTCAAGAACTGTGGAAGTAGGTTCGGAGATCTTTGGCATTCTTTCCCCTCTGTCTTCTTGTTTATCGTTTTAAGTACTATTGTTAATTACGTAACACTTTCGCATCATCTCAAAGAACGTCTTTACATTCTTAACTTCTAACACCAGAAGAGCATTTCTTACTCAGAAGAGGCCGACGAAAAGTTAAGAAGGGAAAATGATGGCTGAGAATTTGGGCGTTAGTGAAAAGAGCATCACAGCTCACTGGCTTTGCAACAGCAACGCATATGTTTAGTGTACCTCTCCCACCCACTTCCTAATCAACTCCTCTAATAAATATATGTGTACACTATAACATATCTATTTTATTTAGGAGGGCACAATAAATTTTAGTTACACCGAACTCCCACCACGTTTTATTCTGAAGAATAAGCCACAAGAATCTTAACATTAAAGTATGCAATCATTTACACTTTGATAAGATTTGTCGGACTGTACAAACTTCTTGTGGTTTACATGTGCAGGCCGATTTTTAGGGCAAGGCCACTTTGGCCTTGAATTTGTCAAATTTTGAAAGGGCACCAAGGCCATGGGGTAGGGCACCAAGGCCAACTTAAAATTTCAAAAAGGGCATCAAGGCCATAAAAAATAAAGATCATGAAACAATTTCTGTTCAGGTCCATGAAGGCTATTTTAATGAACCATTTCATTACTTTTGCTTTCCTTTAACAAAAAAACATCAAGTATTTTTAAATGTATTTAATTTTATTGATTAATGGGAAGTAAAAGTATGCATCCATTTTTTGTTGCGATGGCCAGACGTAAACAATGAACTGTCACTTAACTGTGTGCAGCGGAGATTTTGTTGCGATGGCCGGACGTAAACAATGAGCTGTCACTTGACTGTGTGCAGAGCGGAGATTTATTCAACGGACATACATGTACATGTACCATACATGTACATGTACCTTTCATGTACATGTACATGATGCGTGATTTACGTAACATGGCCCACGTGCACAAACATGTACGAGTACCAGTGAACAAGCACAATACCAGTGGAATAGGCGGACGCCCAACCTCGAATGAAACCGAAATTGTGATTAGCTGGTACCCATCATGGACAACCTTGCGTGGGTACGCGTGTTGCAAGATGAGTACCAGTGCGATTGTTCTCAAATGGTCGTTGCAAGTACATCCGGCCCGTGTATAAACTTCGAGTACACAATGTCTATGGATGCACGTCTGTCGTTCGTTCTGCATCGTGCACACACACATGCACTGCATGGATATGCTGCCGTCCGTTTAAATTCCGTGTGATGAGCATTCAACCGACCGCGCTCTGTGTGCGTGTATTAATATAGAATGTACATGTAAGTGTTTGATTTTATGTGCACACAGACGGATGGTGGTGTATCAAAACATAATTAATTTTAATCTCAAAAAGGGCACGGCGGCCATCGGAGAAAAAGGGCACGGCCTTTTTGGCCGCGAAAATGTCCGATTTTCTCGGGGCACCACGGCCAGTAAGCAGGGCACCGGCGGCCATGGCCGTCGTGGCCGCCGGGAAATTTGAGGCCTGCATGTGCCCTGCCATACTTTGACAACAGAGAAATTCTGTCTCAGTTTTCTTTTTCGAAGGCGTTCATTTTAAACTCAAGAATCCTTCCTTCCATGATCCTTTACAGCAGAACATCAAGTGAAAGATTCCTTACAATTTTATGCTCAATGTTTTTGAAAATTTTACAAACAAAAATAGCAACCAGTGTGTCCTTTTTCAGTCAGGTGCCAGTTTCTTCAAAGTCTTCATTGACTTCATTAAATGGAACAGTTTTCCTGAGAGCAATACCAAGACATTTGTACCACATGGTCGAAATGTGTACTAGAATATTCTTAAGCACCTAACAATAAAGCCAATTGACCAAAGTAACAGTGACCAGAAGGCCATGGTCTTAGTATATTTTTCAAGGCCAGCCGTAAAAAACAAAAATATTTATTATAAATTCAAAAAAATTCCAAGGCTGATTCCTGTGCCCTTGAAATGCTCCAGCTCCAATAGAAATTTACAATTTACAATTTCCTCATAGCGTGCACTTTACAGAGGAGAAAATGTCTTGGTGCCCTTGCCCTTTCAAAAAGGAAAAACACAGGCTTGAGGCGTGCTAGCTGGGTAGAGAATAAATCAGATCCTAGTGCTAGTTGAAATGATCTAAGACTTCGTAGGGGTGGGGGGAGGGGCGTAAGGAGATTGAACCAGGCCTTTGACTCAACCCTCTCACTCATCCAGCGATGTAGAACTAGAACAATCTTAAATCACTTGATTCCTTCCTTCACAAGATTCTGACTTGCCTCCTTGATGTTGACACCCAAAGGTCAATATTTATATGACGATGTTTATAATCGACAGTCAATCCTTTTTGCAGGAAACAGAAGCCGGGGTCTGCAGTTAACACCTTATGGGACTTGGGCGAGCCTACTACTTGCCCCAATGTCAGTGTTCCCAAATATACAAAATAAACTAGACAACTAGTGTGGGTCACACTGGAGGCATTGTAAAGGCAGTAATAAAGAAGGGGCGGTGTCAGTAGACCTAAGCTCTTCTCATAAAAACAACCCAAGAAAACTTAACAGCATAGTGCCTACTTATAGCGGCTTTTCTACCAAAGCCACTGGGATATATTGATATTGAGTACATCTTCTTTAAAATGGAAATTGCTAGTGGCAATGAACTTCAAGAAAGTACTAGAGGAGGCACTTATCGTACTCTTGACCATTTGAACCCATAAGTTACCTTTAGTTGAAGTACATGTAGTGTCTTTCTTAAAGGTACTACCCCTTAGCCCTACTCTTGACCTTTGAACCCATAAGTTACCTTTCCTTGAAGTAGTGCCCTTCTTAAGGTACTACCCCTTAGCCCTACTTTTGACCTTTGAACCCGTAAGTTACCTTTACTTGAAGTAGTGCCTCTCCTAAAGGTACTACCCCTCGCCTCCGTATAAAAGGAAAAAACTCATTGTCCTTTCAAGCCAAATATTTAAGTTCAAGGTCCAGCTCTGGCTCCATGTGTATTCATTGAGCTTACAGGTCTCTAGCGACCGAGAAGGTATCGCGCAAACCATAGAGCTATTCAAGAACAAGTCACAGATTGTGAATCACCCTATCCAGAAAGTGAACTGACTGCAGAAGCGTGGCATGTCCCCCCTAGATGCATTTGTCGTTATCAGTATGTCATGACTCATCAGTAATAATTGAAAATATCAAACCTGTTGCAAAATGAATATGACCTTGTCCTCTCACAGATGAAATTCAAGGCCTGTAACATGCTTGAACTATCATTTAAAGGCAGTTGACACTTTTGGTAATTACTCAAAATAGTTATTATCATAAAACCTTTCTTGATTACGAGTAATGGGGAGAGGTTGATAGTATAAAACATTGTGAGAAACGGCTCCCTCTGAAGTAATGTAGTTTTCGAGAACGAAGTAATTTTCCATGAATTTGATTTTGAGACCTCAGATTTAGAATTTGAGGTCTCAAAATCAAGCATCTGAAAGCACACATCTGCGTGTGACAAGGGTGTTTTTTCTTTCATTATTATTTCGCAACTCCGACAACCGATTGAGCTCAAACTTTCACAGGTTTGTTATTTTATGCATATATTGAGATACACCAAGTGAGAAGACTGATCATTGACAATTACCAATAGTGTCCACTGTCTTTAAATAAATTTTAAAAATGGGAAACTTCAAATCCCTAAAAATAAAAAACCTTCAAATCGCTATTTAAGCCTTGTCACACTTAAGGAATAGTGAGTTACAGCTAGTACTAGAAGAATGTCACTCGTGCTGCTGGAGTGTCCCTTTTGCATACAGTGCAAGTGGTTGTCTGCAAGTTGCCTGAACAAATGTTACCCTGTGTGACAAGGCTGGCTTAAAAGCCCCTTGAAATAATCTCTACAGTTTTCCTGGAAATCAGTATGACGTCTTTCCTGACTTTTAACTGTCAGAAGACCTTCTCTACTTTCTTCTTATATTTCTTCTTTCATCTACTTCTTCTGTTTCTTTATTCCTGTGTCCATGGTTCTACACGTTATATGGGTTCAAAGTGGATGCTAAGTTTGTAAACGAAGCACAGTTTCTTGCCATTTCTAGCAGTTGTGACCACACACAAAGCAAAAACCATTATTGCTTCATCTATTGGATGGGACCTGAAGCCATTGGTCCTGTGTGTTGTGCAATGCATAAAAGAACCCAGGTCAGTTGACAATAAGAGAAGGGGTTTGCTCCGGTGTTTCTGGAAATGGCTGCTGAATGCACCACAGCACCTTTATAAGTTGTTACATAATGGGTCAAAAAATTTGAAAAAACTTCAAAAAAAATCTGTCTTCAAAAATCTGTCTTCAAAACTAATTGTTACCCGTATTTATCATTATTACAAGGTAACAGTTTATTAAATGTGAATCTTGTCATACTTCTCCCTCTGTGTCATTCGCCTTCTACCTCCCTCCCCAGCCATCCCCACCCCCTTCTCAATAAATAAAAAACTTACTTGCGATAGCGACGGACACCGGACAGCTGCATATCCTTCCGACTTCATTGGACACACAGCACTGATATTCTCCACTATCTCGTTTGGGAAGCACACTTTTAAACGACAACGAGCCGTTGTTTACAACCTGACGGTCCTCATTAGGACTAATAGCCTGTCCATTGAGCACCCACTGAACGGTGAGTGGCGGCTGGCCGGTCACACCGCAGCCCAGCAGCAGTGGCCGGTTGCGGACGGCAACCCTATCCCTAGGCTCCTCGGTAAATTCTAAATTCTCAACAGCAAAAATTCCTGATGAAGAAAAAGAAAATTAAACAGAATGGTTTTTAGTTTTCCAATAAACAAAACTGAAATAATTTATTTTTTATATTTTAACTACTGATGTGCTTATCTACGAAAATAAGAAATCGCGATAAGCAAATGCTTTCCTAGAAAATTTCAGTTACTAATTTCATTTACTCTTTTCATTTCTTACTCCGATCTGGTATTTTGTTTCAATCAATGATGCAGATAGAAATAATCAGGCCATGACAAAATGTTCATGCCACCAAGCGGGATAGATTTCCACGAACTGAAAGACTTTGCTTAGCAGTAAAAAAAAATAATAATAATAAGCTGTATATTGTTTCTGGTTGGCTCCCCACTAAATTGCTAAGCGTATCGATCCATCATTTCCGCTCTGCGGAACTAGGATGTATCATTCAATCTTTTTGCAGAGTCAAATTTCTATCATTTCTTCCAAGTCTTAATAATTAATCCACCAATGGGCGAAGAAAAAACTGTTACAAAACCAGCCATCTATTGAACATTTGTATGCATAATTAATTATGATTTAGCCGTTTCTGAGCATGATCTCTGAAACATTTGAGCTTTTCGTTATTTATGGAGGAACAACCTAATCATCTATTTGAGACTCGACGACGCTTAACTTCCCCGAATAAGGAAAAATTCTTCAGGAAAAAAACAATCTTCTTAATAGCGCATTTTACAATAACCGTAATAATGCCCTAGTCATTGGTCCAGTAACATTTTTTAAATCATTCCACGGCTCCTTGAGAGTACAAAGTCTGAGCTGCCTTGGCGCTAAGGCTTTTTCAAACACAACCTCGAGGTACCCATTTATACCCATGGGTGGAGAGAAGCAAATTAAAGGACCACCGAGGTAGAGATTGAGCAAACTAGGTTAACGAGACCATTACAACTCTGAGATTTACATATTTAAAAAAATATGTTAATATACACATACTCTAACGAAATTTGAATACAGTTTGCTGTTTCATGACATCTCTAGGAACTGTAATCAGGGTCCAATGATGTAATTGATGATTTTATTGCACAATGAGACCAACATGTATTGCATCATTCAAGGGGATAAACGCACAATGCCTAAGTATCTTGCAAAAGGACCGAAAACTTTCCCTGACAAGTACACATTTTAAGAAAACTGTCTTGCTAAATATTCTACTACCGTGAAAAAGGTTTTTCTCTGGTTTTTTTTTTCCGGGAAATTTCTCAGTTTTCAGTTCTGGAAAGAGTTTTAACTTATTTATGTAAAGGTCATACCAATTCCAATCCTCCAGAGAAATATTGCAGTCTGATATACAATCAAAACAAGGCGATACAAGGTACATGTACCATGTAACTCCAAAGACCTCACAATTCATCAGTCACACAAATCATCAGCTTTTATTTATCACAATGTCATAAATGTCATGAAAGCTTGGTTTGGGTGAAAGCATTTATATACCAAGAATATGGCGCACGTGTGCATGTGCACAACATTTCTGGGTAAACAAAATTACCACTAAAAGAGTATTCACTCAAGTGTGACTAACAAAGTGGATGAAATATTTTGTTTTGATGGTTTGTTTATTCGTAGAGAAAGTAAATTTACTGTTTCAGAGAAAAGATACATTTCCCTTTATGTTTGATGGTTCAAGTCCCCAGATAATGAATTAATTAGGCCCCACCTGCTATTAAGATCCATTGCAGGACTGTAGCCTTGACTCAAGTCACAATCCAGTGCAAGGCCCTTCCTTTCCTCATTGTCAGAAACTATTATTTTGCGCTCTGCATTCTCCATTCTGTTCCACGCAATAGCTACATTTTGTCGGTGAGGGCGCACTGGTATCATGTGGCTGGTTGCTAGTGAGGGAGCAACCCTAGTATACTGTGGCTTCATGCAGGCGCGTTACAGTTAGGGACCACGCAAGAGAAAGGGACTTGAATCAAGTCTAGGGGGACAGTGATAAATATAAAATCCAATCCAAATGATTCTAATTAGCAGAGCTAACTCTGTTGATGAGTGCGAAAAGATTTACGTCTGTTGATTTGATAAGGGAAGGGAACAAAACAATTCCAGATAACCAGGAAGGAAATAGCAGGAAACACCTGAAGAATGGTTACAAAATCTATCTTTACCTTTGTAGTAAAGGAGGAAGATTTGGTTGGGGATCATCTCAAAAGGTTGCACATGCAGTCTACTTTTGTCCCAATAGCTAGTCTTCACTACGCCTTACACTAGGTTCAACTAACATGTCCCCTAAACTGTTACACTTGTAAGATCGTTTGCAATTGGTTTCCTTAGGGAGTCAAGTGATGTAATAGTTAAGTAATAGATTTTTTTTTTTTAACTGCTCGTTAAAATTTGTCTTGAAGGATGTCAAAAGGTTCATGGATTGGAATTGAGAGAAAAGTGCAATAATAAGTGGTTAAAACCATTGGACACTTTCGGTAAACAGTATTGTCCAAGGCCCACACTTCGTGTATCACAACTTATATAAAATAACAACCCTGTTAAAATTTAGGCTCAATTGGTCATCCGAGTCGGGAGAAATTATCGGGAAAACCAACCCTTGTTTCCGCACGTTTTGCCAAGTCATGACCAGTGTTTAAAATAAATCCGTAATTCTCGCAGTCGAGAATTGATATTGTTTGTAATGTTTTCTCAAAAAGTATAGCATTTCATGTAATAATATTTAAAGAGCAGTCTTTCACCATTACCTTCTGTAATCCCTCTAAGTTATTTGTAAATCTGTCAACTTTTAGGTTTTTTTCTGTTCCGTAAGTGTCTAATGGCTTTAAAATACAATTGGTTTTACCAGCTTGGTGTCAGCCGCACAAATAAATAAGTTTTAACTGAAATCTTGTCTTGTGGTGAGGTCACTGGCCCGATGCAAAAATAATTGGCCTTGGGTCTAATTTTTACGAAAACTTAATATCCTATTTGAGACAATAAGGCACTAATTTATTTTATAATGAATATAAAATAAAAGTGGTGGCAGATTACAGAAACTTGTTCAAATACAGTAAGACTATTAGAGGATGTTATTATAATCTAACCACTGTGAGACTATTTAATTTGCCTTTTTTAGCGTATGTGCCAATCATTCCAACTACGCATCATTACCGAGTTCCACAGTATTTTTTTAACTTTCATTCATTTTTTTGTTTAGGCCTAATTTTAATTTCAAGTAAAAAAAAACGTGGCTTTACTTCACTAGTGCAAAATAATTAAAAATTCAGTTGTTTAATTTTGTTTTTCAAAAGAGCATGGGAAGATTTATTTACAACTAATAATGTACTCAAGGACAGAGGCCTAGTTAAAACAGTTGCATGTTAAGCGTAAATGATGCCATGACATGTATCAATTAATTATAATGAGGCAAAAAATTAGGCAATACCACAAGTATAAAACCTGCATCAAACAATTGCTAAGACCATGTGACCGGTGACATAACATTTTGTTTAGAAAAGAGACACAAAGCCTAGCTAGACTTCCCGCTGGCAAAGTTTGTACGCAGTCCAATGGTGCAAAACATAAAATCTTATGTTTTATGGAGAACGCACTTGTCTGATTTATTAATAACTTTTGATATGAAGAAAGGGGCATATCTCATCATCATAAAAAATGAATGTATGACTGAGGAAATTATGTAATCTTTCCCATAAAATTACCAATGCATTTTGAATTTTGCCTTTTTCATTTGTAAACAAAGCTGTTTACATTTTTTGAAATATATTTAACATTGAACAAAAATATGTCCCTGAAAATAACTCCACTAGTGATCGAGGCATAAACATGATAACATTAATAAATGCCCGTCCTTAAATTTAAATTCAAATTGTCAATTAATTTCGGTTAAAAATCAACAGTTAGTAGATTGTAGATTGGTAGTAAAATCAACGGATAACTTTCCGTATGGCGCCACCA
Source organism: Asterias rubens (assembly GCF_902459465.1). Classification (NCBI taxonomy): domain Eukaryota; kingdom Metazoa; phylum Echinodermata; class Asteroidea; order Forcipulatida; family Asteriidae; genus Asterias; species Asterias rubens. The sequence goes on along the minus strand of NC_047064.1, from coordinate 21,290,298 downwards.
CTTTTTCACTCATTTTTACAAAAAGGGATATATCAATCAGGTAAATTAGATACTATATTATTTTATTTCGAATGAAAAAGTGGTGGCGCCATACGGAAACTTTTCCAAATCAACATCTAAAATCCTACACACAACAAAAAGGCTCGTGAAAACGGTTCTAAATCCACATTCAAGCCCGTCCAGTCGGCCGTCCATTTGACCTTCCAAGCGCTAGTTTCATTCCGTCCGTCATCGTTTTTCAATGCGAAGGACATACACTGAGCAATGTGTCCATCCAATGACAAGGCCGTTCCATGTACACACAGAACACGACCGTATGCCATCAACACACACTGACCGTCTCTGTCCTTACTCTATGGTCCAACCAACAAAACCACCATATTCGGTGCAAACTCACAGCCATTCTTAACAATCTTACCTTTAACTATCAGTATGTATACGAACACGACAACCAGAGGCCTGTTTTGAGCGCTTTTGGACGCCATGTAGCCTTGTCGTCACGGCCTAATATGTGAACTTTCCATGTCAGTGTAACCTCGGACGATGGGCTTTTTTGGCTTGACTGGTCACGACCTGGCCATGGGCATGAATACGTACAGCTCATTGCCAGTGGTAGGGCCGCGATTGACCTATGCTCCACTCCAACCACATTTCGGCATACGCGATTCAGTAGGGCGAACTATTTGACCCTGTATACTGCACTGACCGCTATTTTTCCCTCTGAAGGCTTTTGAATTTATTGGATTTACTCCCTTTGCCCTTTTATCTACACCGGCCTAGTTAAGAATGCGTACTACAACTACTACGCATGCATACAGTAGAGTGCGTCGTTTCTGTTAGCTTATGATTTTACATGGATATAGTATAATAATTAAATGTCAGTGTAGCGGTCGTTGACTCAATTATTACAGTGTGTTTACATTGTCGGCCAAGTTCGTATGCATCTAACATAGAACATTGCGCATAATCGCACAACATGCAAACAACATGCAACAATCAAAGGGCAGAATTATTTTGATAGAAAAGACTTTAGGGCCTATATTAATTTATGGCGCCACTTATTGTGTAGTCTTCCTTTGCATCTGAAATTGGATGGTTTGTAGAGTTCATGTTTGTTTTTTGTCAAAAATTCCATCTCAGGTGAAGGTGAGGATTTTTTAAATGAAAACAGCCGTGGTCATATTAATTTATATAAATATATACTTTTTCATAATGATGTACAAATTAATTCAATTCATTTCCAGCCAATATTAGTGACTTTATGCTTCGATGATCACAAAGAAGTGTTTACATCATCCCAGCATGCAGTGGGGCCTACCATCACGCAACAAGTTCGCATTAACTGCAGTGAACACATACCCGACCCCCCCCCCCCCCACCCCCACCCACCCCCCCCCCCCCCCCCTCACAGCCTTGTGGACAAAGACCATGACCCCCGCTACTTTTTGAGGTTATATATTACGCGCATCACGCATCCTCACCCACCACTTCTCTCTTGGTACGCCCCCAGATATGTTAAAGATAAAGAACCATGATTAAATTGTTTTTCTTTCGTGGTGAGACCGAAGTCCGTATTAGTATTATTTTTAAATTTAGAATTACTATGTCAGCAGTGACGTATTTATTGCGTACACGGGCCCGTTTTGGTTATCAGGTGGTATGTATAAATCGCCCATCACGCGTGCGAACGATTAGGCCTAAATCACATTATAATACAACAAAACAAAATCACTCTCAAGATAATTCATATAATATTTAACATCTAGGGAAAACAAGCAATGAACTTAATTGTACATTGTACATTAGAAAGAAAAAAAAATAGGAAATGCGCATTGAAGACAAAATGGTTCATACGTCAGCAGGCCTGGTTTCACGACCCAATTTAATAGAGCTGTTACGCACATAGCACATTATCTGAGGTCAACTTGATCCCATACCATCTGAGGTAAACTTGATCCCATCTGAGGTAAACTTCGATCCCATCGATGTCAACTTGATCCAATCTGAGGTCAACTTGATCCCATCTGTGGTCAATCCCATAAGAAGTCAACTTACGCACATAGCACACGATTTGATGACAACTTTATCCCATATCTGAGGTCAACTCCCATCTGAAGTCAACTTATATCTAAGCGGGTCAACTGCCATCTGAGGTCAACTCCATCTGAGGTCAACTTGATCCCATAAGAAGTCAACTTACGCGCACAAAGCACATGATCTGAGGTCAACTTGATCCCATATCTGAGGCAAACTCCCACCTGAAGTCAACTTACGTCTAAGCAGGTCAACTCCCATCTGAAGTCAACTCCATCTGAGATCAAGTTGATCCTATCTGAGGTCAACTCCCATAAGTCAACTTACACTAAGCGGGTCAACTCACATCTGAATACAACTACGTCGAAATCAACTTGATTCCATCTGAAATCAACTTGATCTCATCTGATGATCTGAGGTGAAGTTGGTCCCATCTTAGTGGACTCACAATGGTCAGCTCCCACCTGCATTTGCCAATTCAAGCTAATTCCTGTTTATTTAGTAAACTCCAATTAGGTATAGGTGTGGTTGCTGTATAGGATCTAAGATTCAAGTTCATTTTAGTTTCATCTTGAGGCCTATACTGTTTTTCCCTTTTTAAAACATGCTTTAAGGATCATTTTGTTCAAAACTTAGTTCCACATGGAGAGTCCATCTTACCTAAATAATAGTTACACTCAATAATAGATGCATGATCACACTTCGTGTGTATATAAACCGTGATTTGCGAAAGCGCCCTCATCGTGCAGCCATACACTGGTGCTTTGCTCACCACGCAGACAAGTTTAGTGCGATAGTTATTAAACTGGTACTCAACAGTTAAATAAATAGATGAGATCAAAAAAAGGGTTAAAAGTCAAAAGAAAGGTCAGAAAGTGATCGCGAGGGTAGAGATTGGTTCTTCGAGTCATAGGCGGTTTGTGGGAGTGAAGAGATTTCCTTTAAAATGAGTTGTATAGGTTATATGCACAATTGTTGCTTCACATGTGTCCCCCGTCACTAGTTGAGTAGGACAGGGGCCGATTTCACAAAGAGCTTGAAGATTGATCATACTGCAAATCAATCGTGTATAGTTGGTAAGAAAAGTGTGATGTTGCACTACAAATCACTATGGTAATATTGACAATAATACGCCTCTCTTAATGCATGACGTCATAATTCTTACCCAAAATGAGGCTATGTGCGCACTTCCTCCATCACTTGCAGTGGCTGCGCCCATCGCCTCGTTTTGAGTTAGCATTGTGACGTACCTCTCGCCCTCGGCTAGAGATCAATGTTGCGTTGGACCATCTTGTGCGACGCGCGTACTTCATGCGTTTTCTTCCACTCTTTGCAGGGAAGCTTGATGACGTCACACAAACCGATGAGATCCTTTATGGCGTCAGACATACTGTTGCGTTCTTCTGCGTCACAGAACTTTGTTGCTAAGCGCGCGTGTTTTCCCCTCTACCATACTCAAATTAAGATATCCCCTTAGTAGCGATGTATTATTTTCTAACAATAACTACACAGATTCTACTAAGGTGCAGTGAAAGTTACGTGTTCTTGTCAGGTCTCTTGATTTTCAGTTGTTTTATAATGGCTATGTATGGATCCCCGGTGCGAAGACCAGTGACGCAGTCCAGTGGCGGCGGAGGCTCAGCCAAGGATGATGTTGTAAGTTCGTTACTTAATAATATTTTACCAGAGGGTTTAACAAATTATATCTTACCCGTGACATTTCCCTTTCGATTGAGAGTCAATTTCAACGTACAAAGCTGTACATTTTATACACAACATTATCACCACACCTATATACATTTCTTCTGGTTTTGCCTCAGTTGACTTAAATAATATAATATGGATGTATAATGCGCACTTCTCCAGACACTAATCAAGGCGCCGACAAAAAAATAAAGCTTTGTACAGTTAAATGAAAAATGATGGATATGAAATATAATTTGTAGTAAAGGCCTAGTTAAATTAATTTAAATGTAAGCCTTTGTAAACTATTAAGTGTGACTTCAGTTCCCTCTGGAAGTTGTCGAGTGATGTTATTTTATGAAGTGTGACGAGTAGATATTTCGCAGGAGCAGCTTTGGCAAAAAAAAAAGGTTTAAATTTCGGATTGTTCTATACAAAAGTTAAAAAAAGTCATTATAAAGAATTTGTTTATCAGGGCCCTGGGCGAAGAGATGGTTCCTTCTTAATAAAATCACACTTTGGAGAATCTCTGAATAGTATAATATTATTGACGGATTCGTAAAAAACAAGTATTTTTCTTTATATTTTCTCGGACAGCCAGCAAAAATCAGGCAGGAACTTTCTCGGTTTGAGCAGAGCATAAAAGGTGAGCCAAATTGTATGATTTACATTTTCATCAAAATATTTTGTTAAACTATGAACGAATATTAGCGATGTCAACTTCATTGTTATATAAATAACTTATTTAGCCTGTTTATTTATTTATCTTATAATATAAAATTAGCTGTTGGAAACTGCTAACAAAAAGGACATATTGTTACTGTAATGCGAACATAGTTAATGGCTTGACACTTTTGAATTTTGATGTCTTAAGATATGCAATCAAGTATGAGGTCTCTCAACGAGACACTTTCTGAAGTTTACGGCGAGTCGCTTCCAAGAGCCAACGAGTTTCAGAGAGCACTCCAGGTAAAAGACTCTCGAACAAAATTGATTCACAAAAAAATATAAACACACTTTTTCCATTATTTTCAAGTACTAACGTCAGATAATATGATACTTCAGTTCAGTTCAGTTCTTTAATATTTATTTCCACACTGTTATATACACCAAAGTAAGCAAACTTTTTGTCACCTTAAATAAATTATTAAACTTTTCTTTACAAAATTGCCCTTGAATTCTTGTGACTACTTTGCTTTTTTAATAGATGAAAATTAATGATGTATATAAATATTCATGATGTATATAAATATTCATGATCCGTTCAGGATGAGAACACCTTATTGGATAATTTTGCTCGTGACGTACATGGGGTTGATCAGCCACTGAGACAGTTCGAGCATCAGTACGACAGCGGCGGTTCGTCAGACAATTCCGGCCTGGCCAGGTGAGATGGTTGGACCCAGGGTGGATTGGGGAATTCAAGATTCTCCTACCCCCCCCCCTCTCAAAAAAGGGGGAACATTTTCAGATTTAACAGCCATATAAGGCACTCATCGACAAAAATGTTATACTAGAAGAATAAAATCCGGTTTCATGTCTCTCAGCAGCCGGTTGGTCAACAGAGCACTTATTATAGATTTTATTTCTGAATTTGAACTAGAGTAAAATGGTATAAAAGTAAATACATTCAGCCATAATACTTAACTGTTCTTGGTTAAAAAAGAAGCATTCTTTCGGTTTTGAAAGGTATTATGAAAATGTCTTCCAAACATTTTTTGTTTCAATGTTTTTAATGTGTTCATATTTTTTAGTGCCAACAAGAAAAGCGAGTTTGTAGCCTCCGTTCTTGGAACACTGTTCGAGGGCCAAGACGTATTCTTCTCAGAGAGTTTAAAGGTAAATCAACATTACCAAAATCTTCTTCTTCTTGTCATCTCCAGCATAATGCATGGTAAAACTGGTGACATTATGTCAAAAACTCAAGCACAGACCCGAGTCCCACGGGGACTCCGAATTGCTCACAATTTAACAAAAATCCATGTTCAAAAGTCAGCAATCCATTTTCTTGGAAAACAAAATATTTCGTTTCTTTTCATAATGATTTTAACCACACTAACTTCACCTGAATGAGATTTACACAACAAAATTAATACTTGTCAAATAAAAATATTATCAATATTGTACCCCATAACTTCAGGTTTCTCAAGTTCTAATGAACATAGTTTCACAAACCAAGCACCTTCCGACTCCGAGAGAGGCAAGACTTGCTAAAGAGTTAGCTGAGGAAATAGGTTCAAAGAGCGTTAATGCGTTAACGTCTTCGACTAAGAAAGTAGTGGGAGGAACGTCCCCGTTTGCACAGGGTGGGCACGGACACCGTGGCCCAGGCGCGCTGGTCGGTGGAGCTTACGGCAGTCAGCAACCCCGTAAGTTGAAGATAGTGTCGCCCGACTCCCAATTTTTGTGTGTGCACAGTTTGGAACTGTCATCCTATTTTCTTTTTGAAGGATTCCCTTAAATAAATAAAAAACACGATTAAGACAAAACGAATTTCCATTGAAAAGTACTAGGACAGTAGCAATTATGAAGTGCAGAAATAACAAATTTCTACCCGATTCTAATTAAGCAAACCAACTGTATACACTACACAGAATTGGTCCAAACATGTTTTTTAACACAGCCACAATCATGGGTGTACATTTCTTTTGAGAGAAATTGCTGACAACACATCTGAATCTAGGATCAACATTTAGGAGGTATATTGAAATGATGACATTTTCACCTTATTGTGACCCCTTGGGTTTAGTGTCCTCAGCAGCAATAGAAAAATAGATTAAAGTGCAGGATTTATTTACAGTATGTGTACAAAAAGAACAGCTGATTTTCTTCATCAGGTTGACTCAAAATGTCTGAGTTCCCTAGATCAATGCCTTGATAGATGTTAAATTTGCATCAGGGATAAAGAAAATATATTCTGGTTTTACCCTGACTTGGGTGACCACTGTATACTGAGTACTTTCCTAAATTCGTGGAAAAACAAAATTACAGGTATTACTCTGGTGGGATTCGAACCTACAATTCTAGAGTGTAAGGGTTAAGCCAAAGTTAACATTGCTTTGACTTTTTATTTACAGAGTCCAGAGGCGCAGGGGTCAAGCCAGCATCGAGATTCACCTCGCAACAGTCGAACGCACCTAACCGCGTCTATATCTAGTCTACTTCATTGTTTACATATTTCAAACACCGATTGCGAGCTTAAAATAATACAAACGAGTTTCACAGAACCTAGCTTTTGCAAAAGTATACACAAATCAAGTAGGAATAATAATCAAGTGAGGTTTATGGAGATGGTACAATCTAGACCCAATTCCATAAAGCTGTTAAGCAGACATTTACTGCTTAGCAAATTTCTTTGATCAGCGAAAAATTAGTAGGGCACCAGTAGCAAACTTTATGGGTTAGGCTGGTTACCTGTTTCTGCTGAGCAAGAATTTTCTGTGCTTAGCAAGTTGAGCCTACAGGCTTTAGGAAATCTGGCCCTGTATGTATTTAGGAGCACTGATCGAAACATACAATTCTTAAACCACTGGTCTTCTAAAAACCAACAAAGGCTCAAAAACAAATTTATTTTATGGTATTTCCTCAAACCTCACTTGATTGTATTTCAACCACGTAAAGTTTCAAATCTCACTGCAGACCATTATTAGTAAATCAGCCTCACCAACATCAACAAAAGAGTAGACTTATTTGCCAGTCTAACCCTCAACACATAGAACTGCGATGGGGTAAAGTTAGCTTCTTTATTTCTGTTTTATATCAAATAAATTGAATATAAGGTATTGTATTAGATTACCTCAACTGGTAACGCATTCTGTACACTGAGAATTTCATAAATTGTTAGTTAACAAAAGACTTGTACAAGTTTAACAATCTGGTTTAGATGATGTAACGCTGATGACATAAAGTTCATAGAGAGAAAACAGGCTGATAATAACGATTGATTACATTATAATAAAAAAGAAGAAGCAATTATCAGTAATACAGGATAATAAAATGTCAGGGACATAAATTAATAAAGAAAAGCCACAAATTTAACTGATATATTGATTCCATTCTTACCGGTTCCATAACTTGCAGAGTGATAATTTGATACAGACCCATTCATCCTTGCAGAACACCCAGGTACCCTTACAGACTGTAAAGAAGTATTTTCTGCTTAAGCAGCTCTTTGAAACTGGACCCAGTACAAATCCAAACGAGGGTCGGCACCTTTAATGGACTGTGAATGTTTCAGTCAACTAATTCTTTTCTTCAAGAAAAAAGAGGAAAAAAGGAGTGAACCCCCCCCCAAAAAAAACAAAACAAAAAAACAAACAAACAACCCAACAAATTTGTAAGATTAGTTTATTATGAGTGAATGGTTCCTCTCACTTAGCATCCTGTCTAAAATTAAAACAAGACAGCAGACACTTTGGTGAACCTGGTGAAACAAAAGATTTTCAAAAATCTGTCAAAGCCGAACGGAAAATATATTCTAGTAACGTGACGCTTTAAAATTTTGCTTTATCCTCATCCTTTTGTTTATTGTATGGTTAAAACGCAGTGAACTAGCTGAAAGTCCACGTGGGCTGTTAAAAAATATACAAAGTTGATCTATTCAACGAAACCGTAACTGAACCTCAGATCTGATTAATATACAGGTCAAAGTTCATAGGTCAAGTCAAACAATGTCCCTAAAGGCAGTGACCAGTTTCTCTCTATACACCTTGTCCAGTAAGCAGTGACAAACTTTGTATTGTCTTGTCTTAAATCTCCTCGTCAAAATGTTACTTTATAAAAAAAAACTACTATATACACAACCTTTGATAGTAAACCTATGGGTATCTACACAAATAATTTTAATTGATAATAATATTAATTACTGGTACTGTAATACATTTGTTTTCTGATTATCTATGCCACCAAGGTTATAAATATTATAGAAATTATTACACTAAAAAAGAAGAAGACGGAAGTTTGTGAAAAGGCGTTCAAATTGGCCGGTTTATGTAGCCAAGGTTTCATCATGGCATTTGGACTTGGAATCGTTTGCTGGCTGCACATTTGGTAAGCAGAAGGTTGTTTGTGCTTAGCTACTTCAGCAACTTGATGAAACTTAGCCAAAAGTTATTCCTATCCTAAGATGCTCGAGAACAAGAGGTAAATTAAAATACATCCACCCCCCAAAAAACAGAAATATATATTAAAACAATGTATACAAAAAAAGTTAAAAAATTGACAAAAATAAAACGCTAACAGAATTTGACAAGAGGTATAAACAAAATAAGCAGACACAAACTCTACATTTTACCACGCAGCACACAAAAGATTCCTTCAAAAGATAGCTGTTCAGAGTTAAAATTTCACAAAGCACTCCAGAGTCATCTTAAGATGAGTTGCCCAAATATCGCCATGGTGATTTGTATTGTGACATCAGACTTCGCTCAACAATTAAAATTGTTACCCATCTTACGATCAACCTTTAAGTTTTTGTGTGAAATCGTACCCAGAACAAATAAAGGCACTTTTTTACATCAAGTGCATTCACACGTTTTCCCATTATAGTAAACCATACGACTGATATTGCATTACGTTTTTAATTTTGCAAATACATAATTCATAAACACAATATCTTCCCTTGATAATAAGAAGTTTAGTATTGCGGCAGTTATTATCATTATTATTTCATATCATCTAGTCTACTTTTTACTTAATCAGTTTATAAATCAACCTAAACTTTAGATACACATTATGATTAAAAGCTTTTAAAAAGGAAAAGCAATAAATACAAGGAAATTAAATTAAAGTCAACACTGATTTTTTTTTCCCCAGCCCACACTTCACCGACAGCCATCTTTGGTCTTTCTGTATTTCAAGTCCAGAGGGCTTTCTCGAACCTCAGCTTGGGATCCGTTTCAGGCTTTGGCTACGCGCACTGCATGTGCAGTGTAAACGCAACTCAGCTTTCAGGCCTATACATGTTTTGGAGCAGCGGGTTTTTTGCCTACGGTGGTGGTCTGAACACAAGACAGAACCTGGAGCCGGAGCTCAAGCAAAGGTTTGAGAAAGGCCCATTGTTTACTAGAAAGAGGCTTTTTTTAAAATGTTATTTTGTTGTATTTTATGCAAGTCGCCAGACACACAAGGCCTGAAGGCCACTTCAAGGTGTGGGCTACAACTATTTTTTCCAGAGGCCGTTGCCACCTACTGCTAGGGCTGAAACAGGGTTACCCCTTTCACAGTCCATACGAATGTAGGCTTGGGTATCATCAATTCGAAGCCTGGCTGTGAAGAAAATAGTCTGACCCCCTGCTCTGTCTGTAACAGTCCAACACTATATTGTATCAGGGTACCAGGGCTGAACAAGATGGAGGACGTCTTGGTTTTTTTGGAACACTGTTTTCTTCATGATTATACATGTACAACAGACGTTTTATTAATAATACTATAAAAATGATTTAAATACGCATTAAAAAGAAACACTTATGACATAAAAAGGAACAAATATACCACACACTTCATGGATTGGTCAGGATGTTCATTACATGTACAAGAATTAATCAGCATGAAACCAAAAATACATCAAGGGGATGATAATGGAACAACCAATTGAGCCTGCCTGACTAATTGAAAAATAAGAAAATCAAAATTTTCCAGTGTCTAGAGACGTTCTCAAGATGTGGCTCTGCTCACCACCAAATTGTCCACTTAATGAGCAAGCGCTGAACTTCTGCGCTAACTGTGTAATCATAGAGTGCCTAGTAACTAACAGGAACAACAGAAAAGGCTCGTTCAATGGGAAGCCTGCTTAGTGCTACCATCTCAAAAGTCCCTGATAAAAACTAACTTTCAATCCTACCCAATCTCTTCAAAACTTACTTTGGTCCAATCTATTAACCATTCTACTAAATGTCTCATCCTCAACTCAAACTTTCTGCGTTCTTTCCTTCCCCTCCGAAAAAACCAAATCTAAAATAAACAAAAAACTTACTGGACTGTGATTAAATAATACAAAATTTGTTCCAACTTAAAAAGGGGAGCTTCCATTTTATGTACAATGTCTCGCATCAAATGTATATATACATGTACATATTCCAAGCTTACGTTTGTTATTAGTAAAATACATCATTATCATGCACAATTCTTTATAAATGTACTGCTTCATAGTGACTGCAGCAACCGCAATTCTTCTCTTTTTTTTATACAAAAGTACTTTTGGAAATTTCACCATCTGCCCATTCCAGGGTCGATTCAACAATATCTACATACTACTGGAGACGAAAACAAAAAAATTCTACTACAAAAGCTTACAGAAAATTACCAGAAAAATTATTTTCCTAAGAAAGGTCAAGTTCAACATGTATGCAAAAGTAGATATTTTAAAAAAGTTTTGTGAAAATGATCCCTGCTAAGTAATCTCCAATTTCAGACGTCTCAATTTGTTACAATTGTGCGCTCCAGAAAATCGAAATATAAACCCAGCTACAGTTCCAGCAAAGCGACATGTTCTTCCTTTCAACACGAAGTTGAAAACAACTTGAATCTAAATGCCAAACTAAGTTCACCGGACGCCTGCAAGATTATCTCGGTCCGAATTACTGACCTAAGCTTTCACTTTGGGGCTAAGGATATATAGATAAAAACAGTTCTAAAAGTACAACAGTCCAAGTATTCTTGTCATTTTTTTCAAGAAAGAGAACTTTCCGACACAAGTTGTAAACAAATCAAGCGGAGATTGTCAGTGAGTTTGTATGTAGCCTTTGGCTTAGAGTCGCTATTCCCGTCTTTGTTTTGTGCCGCAAAACTAAAAGCTGGAATCTAAAAATCACCAGATTTAATGTCAATCTGAATCTTCCCCCATCACCTTTAATCTACATCCGGGATAAGTCAAAATATTATTGTGTTTGGAGGATGTACTCATGGATGGAAAAAATGACCTTTTTAAAAGACAGGGTGTACTTATGGTAGTTACTCAACAAGTTTTAACTTGTTGGTAAAGAGCACTGGAGAGCTGTTGATATAATTACACATTGTAAGCAAAGAACCTCTTTGAAGTAATGTAGTTTTAAAGATACAGGTAATTTTTTCACCAGAATATTCAAAAGGCTCAAGGAATGAAGCCTTTCCCATGTATCTAAAAGCACACAATTCTACGCAACAAGGGTGTTTATTCGCTCAATATTTTCTCGCAACTTTGAGCTCAAATTTTCACAGGTTTGTTATTTTATGTATATGTTGGGTTACACCAAGTAAGAATACCAAAAGTATACCCTGCCTAACCCCTTCAGCCACTTCAAACTAAAGACAATCAGAAAGATATGACAAAATAAAAATATTCTCTTAACTATGACTCAGTTTGAAGTTTCACAAGCCTGGACTTTTACATCTACCTTGTCATGCCATGTTGTGTCAAATCTTTTGGACTAATACTCTGGTTGTTAGCTCTTCAAATGGAGACACCGAGGGCAGTATCTCAAAGTCGTACAGTAAAGTTCTCAGGGAAGACTCCTTTTGTTCCATCGGTTACTTTAATTCCAAGTGACCAGCCTTCATCCTGTGTGAATTTAACATTCAACAAAGAGAATATTATAAAAATAAAATCATAATGAAGTTTTCAAAAGGATTATTATATTTCATCGCGTTAGTGCAAATATGTTGTATCTCGAGTTTACAAAACATTGTATCACGCCCGAAAAATGCTCAGTGCAATAGGTTTTAGCTCGGCGCGTACTTGGTTTGTGTGAATATCCAAGCTATTTTTTTGGTGATATGACTGTCAATGTGTTTTAAATCTTGCAACTGTTGTGATAAGCTTCTAATTCCGAAACACATGTCACTTACGTTGAAACAGTGAACTTTTTAAATTAACAGATATGTCATTACGTGAAGAGGCAGAAGTCTTAAATGTGTTTTGTCCTTGAACTTGCAGAAGATTTTAACAGTAATGAAAATGTAATTTGTAATTTGTAAAACAATTTTAATGGTGACGGAATAGTTGTAAGATGGCGTGGCTATTGGATGGAAGGGGAGAACATGATTAATTTACATACAATGAAATCACTGCATTATAGTTTGGGGCAATATGCTTGATTGTGGCTTCCACCTATGACTGATGGCCAAAGCCAAAGCCATTTAATTTGGACCCAACCTCAAACCTGGTTTACTGACCTGATCGTCCGGGTCATCAAACTGGAGTACATCAATAATGTCGCCCTTCTCAAACGTCAATTCATCTGAATCTCGTCTTATGTAGTTATGTGTCGCTCTCACCTACAAATAAATGGAACAATCTGGGTCAAAGGATGCTGCTCTGAACATAAATTGGGTTATCTCACCTACAAATAAATGGAATAAT